>NC_057862.1:97204394-97543262 GCF_019393635.1 Dromiciops gliroides
TCAGTGCTCTTTCCACTGTACAATGACCACACTCTACCACCTCTTGGTTTTATGCTTTTATACAAGTTAATGTCTATGTCTTGAATACTCTCACTTCTCACCTCCACCTCTTCAATACTCCTAACTCCATGCAAGGCTCAGCTTAAGAGCTTCCCCTACAGGAGGTCTTATGATTAATTACCTCAGTTGTTAGTGCTGTTCCTGCCACCAAAATTACTTTGTATTTATGTTTGTGTAATCCCTGATCCAAAGTCAATTTGTATGGGACTCTCTCCTTAATGGTGGAGGTGAATGTCCTGCCCTGAATGAGGGCGGGGGAGAGTGGGAGAGCTCCAGCCTTCATCAGTCTTCTTAGAGGGACCAGTCACTTTGGACCCTCCTAACTTACAATTTTGAGAAGGAAGATGGAAGAGGCCAATCTCACTTCAGGTGGCTTATGGAAAAGACTCTGAGAAGACATAAGAAGAGCCTACAGTCTCCAGAATGACCCTGTCTCCAGTTTACTACACTAGAGACTTCAGAGAGTTTCCTCTTGGTGAGAATCTAGAACTCTCTCTCACTTGAGCTGTTATCTTACTTTCAATAGGAGAGCTCCTTTGCTCTCTATTGTCTGGTATATATCTTCCTACATATACCTTCTCTGATTTCAGTTTTGCTACTATTTAAATAAATGTGCTTCTTTGCTAGTTTTTATGTGTGGAACAAGTATCTGGTGGGAAAGGGGTCAAAAATTAGATATAAAGCTTGGTGCCTCTTGCCCCATAATGACAAAACAGTCAGAAGTTAGATTGAACTCATTCATATCCATGAGACTAACAATATCTAAAGGAGAAGACATGTAATTCCAGTCTGCTAGCCCCTCACTCTGAGGAGAATGGAGTGGACTCTGGCCCCAACTTCTTGCTCCTCTTCCTAGAAGGAATGAAGTTTTCTTGGAGAATTGGGGGGAAGGGAGGAGAGAAGAGGCTAGAGGTGTCTACTCTGCCTCCCTTTGAGCCACACACAGATGGCCCTCAGCAGATAAGGAGCCTTCTCTACAGATTGGGTCTCTTGTTATGTATGGGGACCCCTTACAGCTGCATTATATAATTTCTATCTTATTTCCTCCCAGAAGAATGTAAATTCCTTGAAGGCAAGATTTTTATTCGGAAAGCCTGGCATGATGAGAGATATAGGAGACACTTAATAAAGGTATGTTAAAGGGGCAGCTAGGTGGCGCAGTGGATAAAGCACTGGCCCTGGATTCAGGAGGACCTGAGTTCAAATTTGACCTCAGACACTTGACACTTACTAGCTGTGTGACCCTGGGCAAGTCACTTAACCCCCATGGCCCTGGAAAAAAAAAAGATATGTTAAATTGAATTCTTTCTGCAGTTAGGCTCTTATAAACTTCAGTGCCTTGGAGAAAAGCCCTAATTGCCCTGCTCAAGTTATAACTCTGAGTGGAACCCAGGTCTTCTGACCCAAAGTTCACTTCACTTTCTACTATATTTATTTAGAGGCGGAGAGGTCAGATAGAGTGGGAGGAAGAAAGAGTGATGTTATTTATTCAGTCTTCTTGGTGTTTTAGCACATTCAAGATCAAAGCATACATAAAACAGCATGGCTCTCACTTGACTGCCCTTTCTGGACTTCCTATCTGAATGACAGTGTTGGTGTCATACTGGGGATTTCATAGAAGAAACTAGGGTGAGACAGTTAACTGATATAGGAAAAGTGATTTACTGCAAGGGTTAAGAGTCTTACTCTGCAGACTTGTTTAAGGCAAGATAACCCCAATGTGGCTATTATCATTTCCCCTCCAGAAGAATGCTTTTGTCCAACTGCTTAAAGAAAGATAACTCTGCCAACATCCCCAGATAGAACTCTCCACCCATGAGCTACAAGCCACCTACACAGCAAGTACAGTGAATAATTGTATTGTCTTGATAGCATTTGCTTGCTCTCTCGCTCTCTCCCTTAGCTTAATCAATGCTGGAACAACAGAGGGGAAAGAAACAATTGCAAATGGTTTAACTTTAAGGGTGACAGGAAGGAACTGATAACAGTAAGTATCAATGGAACCTTGGCAGGATTCTAAGTTTGGCTTGGATCAGTGCGGTCCTGGGATTTTCCGTTGAATAGTTCTAACAGAATCAGTACCGATGGGTTTCACTGCCTTCCTAGAGGGCTACATATTATTCTAATAACAAGTTCTCTAGGGAAGATGGGAGATTAAGTTTTGCATATCAGTTTTCTGCCCAACTTTCTAGTTTAATAGGAAAAATATTTCTCTCACTGAGTGCTCTGCTTACCCCCAACAAGCCCCATTTCCTGGCAGTATTGTAGTGTGATTATTTCCCAGTGATATTGCACAAAGGTGATTATAATTGCATAGGGAAGCAGAATAGGGCAACCTATAAAAGAGGTTCTTTTCTTAATACCTCAGGAACATCTTTTCTCACAGGGTAGGGAAATGACAGCTAGATTTAAATTCAGAGCAAATTACTAGAAAGGACAAGAGAATAGTGGCAGCGTCCCGTGGTATGGAACAATGAAACCTGACTTTAATAACTGACATCCTTGGTGAATATTTCTGATTCTAGAATCAAAGTCATCAGCATCCCAAATTCCAGCCTTCCCCCAGAAGGTATCAATTCCTGAGTCCTCCCAGAAAAGCTAAATTTAGTTGATTTATTAAGGGAGATGTTTAGCCAAGGGCAAAAATCTACTTCTAGCCACTGTAGGTTTATTATTAGGCAAGGTTTACACATATTATGAAGTCTCTATTGCCTTTCTTTTTCTAGCTCTAATCTTTCCCTTGATTTTTTACCAATCCTAGCAATTGCTGTGCTGCATAATTCATTAGTATTTCTACTACAATGCTTTTTGAAACAGAGCTGTGTTAGTACCTTAGAATAACCCCCAACAAAGAAGCTTCCTACAAGAGCTACAGTGTATGCAGGAGAGAGCAGCCTTTGATGGTAGAGGTAAGCTTCATAGTTCATCCCCCACCTCATTAATTTCCCCATTTAGCCATCATGCTGGTCTTATGTAGACAGTATTTCCATTTCTGTAGCTGGTACATGCAGTGTACCATGGAATGGATTAAATAAGATAATCATTGATTTGTTATGAGGTTTCCCTATATGGCACACATCACAAAGGGATTTTATCCTGTGGCCTGCTCTCTGAATGTAATACAAACCAGAGGGGGTCCATTCACACAGACAGGACATTACAAGGCTCCATCTCCGTGAAACAATTGTGTTTCCTCAGCGGGGAAAGGCCTATAGTATAGACAAGAAAAGGAAGTGGAATCAAACAGTTTAAATTACATGGTAAAAAAAGGACCAAAGTTAAAGGGCAAGACTATGTTTCTTGTATTTAATTCAAATACCACTTGTGTTTCTAAAAGCAAAAAAAAAAAAATTTAGGTCAACATTTAAAAACATTTTTTTATGAATCAAGTTGCTATTTAGAGGTACATCAACAACAATGGAAACAAAGCATTCAATGTTTGGGGAAAATATGTTAACATCTACAATGCCTTCTCTAAATAAATTTTTATTTGTAGGGTTCAGCAACAAGGAAGATTATAAATCAGAATTTCCTGGGTGGTTTAAAAATTCAATGAAAATTCAGGCCTTTGGGGCTTAGTGTGACTATAGCTTTGAGGTTTTATTTTCAAAGAAAAAATAGAGCCAACAGAAAGAAAATCTGAAGGGATGCCCCCCAAATGGCTGTTTGGGGTTGTCCTTTTTAAGCTTTTGTACACCTTAAATAATTCAAATCAGTGATTCTTATAAGCCCTTAGTAACGTATAGTCCAATGGGGGAAGCTATCTAATACTCTATGCATTTTGAGGATTCTATTAGACTAGTGTTTAAGCTAGTTCTGCTTTTATTAATGCAAATGTATTCAAAGTAGACAGATTGGAATATGTACAATTTAGCAATGATCAAAACTAGCATTTTTTGATGGGGACAGATGTCCAGGCTAATTACATTAAGGTACTTTTTACTGAAATGGAAAAACTAATCCAAACAGAGAAGACAAGCCTACTTCTACCCCTTCCAAAAAGGAAAAAAAAAAAAAAAGATGGAAAATAATCATAAAAAGAGCAAGTTACATACAATTTTGCTTCTTCATAGCTTAGAACATGAAGGCATCTTATAGTTCTGAGTTAAGTGTGCTCAGAACTGAAAGAAAAGCAGTTTGCTGAAGCAGATACTTTCTAATTCAGAATTCTGAGGTATTTGTTACTGGGTTTGAATGTTATAAGTGGCAGTAAACTAGGGAGATAGGGACATCAGAACTGTTATAGGTTTATGGGACAGCTGTAATTTTTCTGATGACAGACTGAAGCCAGAAAGATAAGAGAAAAGAGGGTGAGGTAAAAGGACAGATTTCAGAACAGCATCATCTTAGCTAGACGATGGAGTTGAAGGCTATTACCCTGGCTTTTGAGGAGTATGTCTAATTGGGCAGAAGAGCAATTTAAAAGCAAATCAGTAGATCCACTAGTTAGGTTGAGACAGTATGCATATTGAGGTGTTAGGTGAATACAGTGTAAATCAACTCAGCTTAGCAATAGAAGCATCCATTCAATTTAGAAACTGCATTTATCAAGGAATTTTTATTGTCAGTTACTGAGACAGAGAGACAGCACCTAAGTGTACAATTCCAGGACTGTAAGCTACCCTGAGCTCATAGATTTTTCACTCGTGTTCTTCCTTGGCAGATCCCTGTGTGTGTTGACTATCCCCAGTAGATATTGAATGAATGCTTTGATGAGAGTATAATCCAGGTATATACATGGATTGTGGTAGATTTATTATGCATTTACTTTAATACATGAGTGTTTGATATTATTTATTTTGCCTTATTAATAAACGATTATGTTAAAGATATAAGTGTCATTATTATAAATCGTGTAAATAGAAATACATCAGTGTGGGCTTAAGAGTTAGAGTGCTGTGTAAAAGAAGTATATTCTCTCATAACAAGGCTACCCCTAGGATTCTGAGAGAATTTGAATACAATCACATGATGCTGGTTCCTTTCTGAAAATTTAAACCTGCCAGTATGAGAGATGGATGGAATGAATGAACCAGCCTAAAAAGTGAATGTCAGGGCAGCTAGGTGGCGCAGTGGATAAAGCACTGGCTCTGGATTCAGGAGGACCTGAGTTCAAATGTGGCCTCAGACATTTGACACTTACTTACTAGCTGTGTGACCCTGGGCAAGTCACTTAACTTTCATTGTCCTGCAAAAAAAAAAAAGAGTGAATAAGTATAATATGTACCCACATGCCTATGTGAGAGGTGTGAGTTGCTACTTAATGACCACCTATACACCTATTACATATACACATATGTGTGTACACATGTATACATATGATATATAATACATGCATATAAGTACGCATGTGTTGTTGTTTAGTTGTTTCAGTCATGTCTGATTCTTTGTGACCCCATTTGGGTTTTTCTTGGCAAAGATATTGGAGTAGTTCACCATTTCCTTCTCCAAGTAAGCAAGTATATGTGTGATTATGTGTGTGTGTGTGTGTATATGTATATATATGGGAAGTGTGATATGTATGGATATATTGATATAGAGATATATCTCTCTTCCCACTCCTCCCTAAAGAGCCATTCATAACATAACAAAGGAAAAAAAGGGGGGGGGAGCCTTTCAGCAAAACTCACCAATACATTAACTAAATCTAATTGTACATGCAATATTCTACACTCATAGTCCTCCATCTTTGCAAAGAAAGGAAGAGGAGAGGATTCCTGCCCCCATTATCTTTGAGGCTAAGTTCGATCATTCTAATTATACAGTGTTAAGTTTCATTGTTTGCTTTTCAATTTATATTGTTGTGGTCATTGCATATACTATTTTCTTAGATGGTATTTAAAAGTCTTCAGAATTAAAATTATAAACATTATTTTTCAACTTAGCTACATAAATGTTCTCAATGTCCTTGAAATATTCACCTTTGTTTTAAATACATATAAAAAGAAGAAAATTCCATGCATTTCAGTATTTAAGAGACTAAGGAGAGGTTTGTTTTTGTTCTTTTTTTTAAATAAAGAGCATTGGGGACAGCTAGATGGCACAGTGGATAAAGCATCAGCCCTGGATTCAGGAGGACCTGAGTTCAAATCCAGCTTCAGACACTTGACACTTACTAGCTGTGTGACCCTGGGCAAGTCACTTAACCCTCATTGCTCCACCAAAAAAAAAAAAGTTTAAAAATAAAAGGCACTTGGGCATTTGCTCACCGATCTGCACTAATGCCAAGGATATGCTGGTAAAAGTTTAAGACCTGGCTCTCCAAAAGAAAAAAAAAGTACATGTGATGCACCTTTTAGTTTAATCTGCATTATTAACATTTTCTCTATTACTTTTGTAAGTCTAGTCAATCAACAAAACAACAAATCGTGACCTGATCTGTAGTTTGCCAATTTCTGGGATGTGAATGCTCACACTGAACATTTAACAATCAACTTGTAAGCAAGCTAGCTTCAGTACAACAGTGACTACAACCTATGCTTTCCATGAAAAACAAGAAAACAGAAGCATATAACTGTTACATTTCACTAGCACTGAATCCCTCTAACAGAATCAGAAAGGACATCACAATTTTGGAAAGCGATTGTTTCTAGCAGCCCTGCTTCTAAAAGTTCCTCCCTCTCTATAGCAACCCTCTCATGGGCTTGACATAACAGGAATTTTCCATGTTTGGTAGAGAGTAGGAAGATAGTCTGACTGTACAAAATATCTTTTGGCCTGCTCTTCAAAGGCAAAACAAAAGAACTGAGACAAGGTCACACTTTCTCAGGAGATCTGATCCTGGGGCAATAAAGAGAGGTAACCCAAAGGTAGTAGAAAATGGGACCCCAATTATCCCATTTCTTCCCAGCTTCCCCTTTGCCTTAACTCAACCTCTAAATCATTAGATGATACAACATGGTTTGTCACTACATACTTACTAGTTTGGTAATGTGGAATGTCATAAAGCATAGGGTTTCCATAGCTTGGGGAGAGGAGTGGAGTATGAAGGAGAACTACAACCTAATAGATTTCTTTGTCAGGAAGTTTTTCTTTATACTCAGCTTAAATCTTCATCCTATTACTGCTTATTATACTGCTTTGGACCATGCTGAATAATTAATCTCCCTCTTTAATGTTTACACATTCCAGATATTTGTAGACATTTAGCTTGTCTCTCCTTAGTCTTTGCTTAGCTAAGCTATACATATTTAATTCTTTTAATCTTCCCTTATAAATCAATTCCTTCAGTCCCTTAATCACATTGTTGCTGTTCTTTGAACTTCCTCCAGTTGGTTTCTAAAAGCCTAAAAGAGATGTCCAAATCTGGATGCATTTTTCCAAGTACAGTCTCACCCAAATGAAACAGAGCAGGAAGAGGTCACCATTTCTTTATCTTACGTATGGTCCCAAGCTATATGAGCCTTATTTTCTGCAGTGTCATAATAAAAACAAACATCTTGCTTCCACTCCCATTCCTAGTTCTTTATAGGCATTTCAACTTTTGTTTCTGCCTCCCACTGAACATCTGTGCTTCTGATCATTTTTCCAGATGTAAGATTGCATCTTATTTGTCTGTCTTGCTTATATTTCTAAATTATCCAGCATTCTTTATATAGTTCAGCTGTCCTTAAAAAGTATTTGCAGTACATTCCAATTCTGTTTTGTATTCTGATTTCATTAACTTACTCTCTAATCTATAGTTTGATTCATTGATAAAGGGAAATGTGAAATCAAGCCAATCTTCAGTTTGGATTTCTGTACACAAAGCACACAATTAGATGCATTAATGATTTTCATTCTTAATCCTTTGTTTGCAGTCCATCCAAAGCTTTCCACTTCCTGCTGGATTCTTAGCCAACTTTTTTTTTAAATAAAAAATTGGGGTGGGGGGTGGGAGTGGGGAGACAGAGAGAGAGGAAAGGGGAGAGAGAAAGTACTCATTTCTTCTTAAGGTGGGGAAGAAGTGCTGAAACAAGGGTAAGGCAAGTGAGGTACTTCTGTATAGCAAGCAAAGGGGAAGGGTACAGAAAAACACAAAGAGAGGAATGACCAGTGAGGGCCTGGTCCTTAGAGCTTGCACAATATACACTGCCTAGCATCACATAGAATTTGATGAGTCGGCTTCCTGAAATGTGGGAGGATCCTGTTTCAGAACATGAGCAGGTATTCTCTAACAGCCTTGGTCAACACACTGTGTGGTGATGAAATGCTTTTTAATTGGCTGCTGAGACAGAATTAAATGCACATTTAAAAGACTTGAACAAATGAATCTCTCCCTCCTCTCCCTCTCCCTTTTCCTGTTGGCCTTATTTTCCCACCCAGCTGAATGAATACATGACCATGCTATTTCTTTTGGTTGTGTTTATTCATTCCTGATCATAGGTAAATGAATGCTAGAGATGGAACAAACAAGTTACAACTTTATGAGATTTAAAGCGTTGGAAGAACCATCAGATATTTAGCAACTGAACAAGTCAACAAAACAATAAGACATATACTGATCACTTACTTTGTGCCAGACACTGTGTTAAGTGCTGGGAATAAAAATATAACCAAAAACTAAAACACTTCCTGCCTTCAAATAACTTACACTCTAAGGGGAAAGACAATGCATAAAAGGGAGCTGAAAAGTAGGGGTGGGGAGTGGGGGAGGACTGAGGAGGTACTTGCACAGAGACTTGATGGTGAAGTCCCAAGGGTCAGAAGCACATGACACAGCTCATGGCTAGGAAGAGGCTGAAGTGTGGCTAGCTTGGGCCCATCCCCAAAACAGAGACCATGGAAGGCATTCTTCAGTGGCAGAAAAGGTGAGAAGGCAGCTGAGTTATGGTGTTGGAGTCCAGAAAGTCAGAAGCACAACTGGGAAGAGAGTTTGCTAGTAGTGTAAGTTTGGTGAGATGGGTGGTAAGAAAGCAAAGGGAAGATAGTTTGGCTCAGCCCTGCTCTGAATCAACCTTGAGGCTGAAATTCCTTGTCCTTTCTACAAGCAAGAGAGTGATGGGTCCACAGGTTAGGCCAAACCAGAAGTGAACTTGGTGGAAGGAATGATTCATAGCAACCACTTTAAATTTGAATCCATTCTCCCATGGAACTAAAGTGGTAGAGGTGAATGTACTTGGAATGTTGTTGTACTGGTTCTTGCCATAACTTCTCAGTGAGTATACCTGTGTAAAAGCTAATTGGTGCCTGGGGACGCGGGGGGGGGGGGGGGGGGGGGGGGGGCGGGTTGGCAGCTAGGTGGCACAGTGGATAAAAGCACCAGCCCTGGATTCAGGAGGACCTGAGTTCAAATCCAGCCTCAGACACTTGACACTTACTAGCTGTGTGACCCTGGGCAAGTCACTTAACCCTCATTGCCCTGCCAAAAACAGACAAAAAAGCTAATTTGTGTTAATTGAGCCAAGACTGACAATTGATATGGAGGGAGAGGGGAAGGGATAATCTACTATATGGAGGCTGATCAGTCACAGTACTAGAAAGATACCCCTAACCCCTCAGGATTGCCCCTAGAACTTTGAGGGGAGAAGTAGTAGTCACAATCTGGGCACATATATACTAAGTCATGTTATGCCATTAGGCAAGGTAGAAGCACAGAGTAGGGAGAAATGAGATTCAATTGCTGTGTTCTGTCTACCAGAGCATTTCCTAAAGATTCACAGTATAGAGAAAAAGACATTTCTCAATCTACCTCCTCCTCCACTTTCTGTAGTGGAAATCTGGGGATCATGGTCCTGAAAGGAGAGAAAGGTCAGTGGTGTGTGTACTAAGCTCCCACGCACAAGCTTTCTAAATGCTTCTCAAATAATAATAAATAAATAAATGCTAGCTACTATCATTAGCGTCATTATACCATTATCACTATGGTCTTTTAAGATAATGTAACAAACTCATGAGCAGTTTGGTGGCACAGTGTATAGAGTGCCAGGCTCAGAGTCAGGAAGACCTGAGCTGTGTGACCCTGGGCAAGTCACTTAACCCTGTTTGCCTCAGTTTCCTCATTTGTAAAATGATCTGGAGAAGGAAATGGCAAACCACTCCAGTATCTTTGCCAAGAAAACCCCAAATGGGGTCATAAAGTGTCAGAGATGACTAAAACAACTCAACAACAACAAACTCACACAGACAACAACTGGTACTGACTTCATAAAGAGAAAGTTGACTCAAATCAGTTATGTGTGCTTCAAATAGAGAAACTTGGAAGGATGCTGTAGAAAACATAATAGGGAAAATCAAGCTTATTTTGTCAAATTCTATGTAATATCTGCTCGTCCATTTAATAGATATTTATTGATCATCTACTATAACTAAAGTGTTATATTCACTATTCCATCAGGAATGTTTTTGCTATCATACATACTTTATTGATTTTTCTTCTATTTTAAAACTTAGTGGGAGAGGAGGGTTCAGGGGGAAAAAATAAAGCATTTATGAAGTGCCTACTGTGTGCCAATACTGTAATAAATGCTTTAAATGTAATCTCCTTTGATCTTCACAACACCCTTCTGAGAGAGGGGTTATTATTATCACCATTTTATAGCTGAGGAAACTGAGATAGACAGAGGCTGAGTAACTTGTCCAAGGTTACACAGCTAGTGTCTGACACTAAATTTGACCTTCAGGTCTTCCTGAATCCAGGCTCTGTGCTTTAATCCACTGTGCCACCTAGTTACCAGGTCCTTATCTCCCTGTTTATATTCTCTCACTGTGGACACAAACTCTCTCACAGGATCATAGCCTTAGAGCAGGAAGAGACCCCAGAGATCATCCAATCCATCCTTCTTTTACAGATGAGAAAACTAAAGTCCAGAGGTGGTAGCAAGAGTGAGATTCAAACCCAGTTCTTCTAACTCCAAATCCAGTGCTATTTCTGCTATACCACACTATTGTGTTACTGGAAAGAGCTAAAAGAAATCATCTTAGTCTACTCTTCATTTTTGGGCACCTGCACATTTAAGCCATCCCCAGAGATGAACTCTTAGACTTGTTATGGGGAAAACAGGTAGGGATAGGAGTTCTTAGGAATTCCTCTTTAAAGAATTACACCCGGGGCGGCTAGGTGGCGCAGTGGATAAAGCACCGGCCCTGGATTCAGGAGTACCTGAGTTCAAATCTGGCCTCAGACACTTGACACTTACTAGCTGTGTGACCCTGGGCAAGTCACTTAACCCCCATTGCCCTGCAAAGAAGAAAAAAGAAAAAGAAAATAAATAATGTCTTTAGGGGGCAGCTAGGTGGCACAGTGGATGAAGCACTGGCCCTGGATTCAGGAGTACCTGAGTTCAAAGCTGACCTCAGACACTTGACACTTAGTAGCTGTGTGACCCTGGGCAAGTCACTTAACCCTCATTGCCCCACCAAAAAAAAAAAAAAAAGAATTACACCCTCTTGCACACAAATCCAATTAGAACAAAATAATAGTTTATTTAGGGGCTAGGGAAAGAAAACAAAGAGAGAAATCCTTGGACTTCTTCTCATAGGGAGAAGGCATGCCACAGAGGCGTGGCTCTAAGATACCAATCTCCTTGAGAAGGAGACAGGTAGATACTTTTATAGAGGACTAATGGGGGTGATTATCTGACTGTGGAAAGCTCCCTTATTGGGGGAGGACCATCCCCCACTGGTGGTAGCTGGGGAAAGTTGAGTGAGGGGTGGCTCTGGATCTCTCAAGCCATCTCTGTCCTCATGCCACAAAGGCAGCAGCCACACCTAATCTTATTACCCCAAGGAGACTGGAATGAAGAGTGGTGGTCCTGGAGCTAGTTCAGTCCAGATCCACTTACCTCTTTAGGTGTGTCTGTCCTTTGGTTTAGTTTCTCAAGGAGAAGGTTCTTTGATTTACCCCAGAGAACTTCTGGAGGACACTAGGCCCATAACAGGCTTAAAAAAAAGAAAGAAAAGAAAACTTCCTATAGGGCCCCCCGTTCTTAGAGCATCCTAGGGAACAAGCCCCCCAAAAAGCCCTGGGCTTCCGACTTTTAGAGGGGAAGTAAATAAAAGTGGCCACCCAACTTGGAAAAGCCTTGCTATCTTTTCAAAGTCAAGGCCCCTGCTAGATTCCTGCCACATGCCTTCTGAGAGCCATATGCTACAACTTAAAAAGTCAATCATCTAAGGTTAAAGACTAATGGCTAAAGAAGGGAAACATGTTACCAAAATATTTACAGCAATACTTTTCCCAAAATTACAGAATTAAAGAATTGGAAGTGATGTAGGAGGCAAAAAGGGGTTAACAGAAAAACATAAGACCCAAGCTCTAATTCAGATATGATCTCTAAAAGGGATTCAGACCCCAGTTAATGGATAACTTACAAGTCAGGGTGCTAAGTTCTCTTACCCACAGAAATCAGTGCCCATAACAGGAACAGAGGGAGCTTGGCCATGAAGGCCTAAGAATATAACAATGATAAGATTGACGGGCTATAGAAATTCAAACTGGGAATAAATGATAAGATGTTTTGAAACAGCCATGGGAATCAGAAAGAGACATGTGCAGAAAAGGCCAAATTTGCCCCCAGATTCACCCTATGCAATGTAAACCCCCAAAACACACCTCCATGGAAAAAGGTACCCGCCTCGGGGATTGGCTTAGGACCCCAGGAACTCCGAATTAGGATAAGCCCTCCCCTGTACCTCCCAAAGGTTGAGAATATTATAATGAAAAGAATAGGCCCTTCCCTGTACCTCCCTAAGGTGGAGATTATTATGAGACTGATAATTTATCCATACTATAAATATTACTGTCTTTCCTTTCCTTATTCGAGAATTACCTTTCCACTATTCTGATTCTCTCCCTGTGTTCACTCACAGTATTGCAATAAAACTTGGGAAACTGAGTCAGAGTCTTGTAATTCTTTTCAGATGAGTCACGATCAATTTGACCCCAAATTCCAGCCCACATCAGAAGGGTCTTTGGCAGTCATCTATTCCGATTTATATTCTAAAGTAATCCTTATTAAGATATCTTACAGGTAGTCATCTGGCCTCTGCCTGAAGACCTTCAATGTAAGGGGGGGGCAGGGCAGAAAAGATACCCATGCCCACCCTCAACTCTATTTTTTTTTGGGTGGGGGGCGTTGGGTTTGTCTGTAGGGTTTTTTTTTTGTTTGGTTTATTTTTTGGGGGGGCAATGAGGGTTAAGTGACTTGGCCAGGGTCACACAGCTAGTGTCAAGTGTCTGAGGCTGGATTTGAACTCAGGTCCTCCTGAATCCAGGGCTGATGCTTTATCCACTGTGCCATCTAACTGCCCCCACCCCTACCCCCAACTCTGAAGCCAGTTCATTCCACTCTGGGGCATCTCTAATTATTAAGAACTTTTTCTTGACAGCAAGATTACATTTTCTTCTTTTGCAACTTGCACACATTATTCATGGGTTTGCCCTCTGAGGCCAAAGAGAATAAGTCTAATCCATTTCCCACATAATAGCTCTTCAAATAATTGACCATGGCTATCATGACCCAATCATTCTTCTCCTCTCCAGACTAAACATCTTCAGTTTCTTTAACTACTCTTCATATGGTATGGACTCAAAGCCTTTCACCATCCTTATTTCTCTCTTCTGAAATCTTTCAGCAAGTCATTGTCCTTGAAATATAGTACCCAGAGCTGAAGGAAGGACCTCTAGATGAGGGCAGAGAGTAGAGGAATTATTTCATTCCTGGAAGGGATGCCTCTGTTAATACAGCCCAAGATCAGAGTGCTGAGGGAAGCCTGTCCACACTCTTGATCTCTTTCTATCCCATCTTCTTTCCAGAATTGACCTTTCTACCAACCCCAGTCTCTCGCAAGCCTTCAGGGCCTCTATATTTAATGTCTGCTTCATTGATGTTTATAAACA
This sequence comes from Dromiciops gliroides, assembly GCF_019393635.1. Classification (NCBI taxonomy): domain Eukaryota; kingdom Metazoa; phylum Chordata; class Mammalia; order Microbiotheria; family Microbiotheriidae; genus Dromiciops; species Dromiciops gliroides. The sequence goes on from NC_057862.1 coordinate 97,218,274, forward strand.
TGTCTATAGCTTCCCTATCCTTTAAAAAAAAAGTCCTCACCTGATCCCATCATTTGTCCCATATCTTTTCCCCCTTTTGTGGCTAAACTTCTTGAGAAAGGTATCTACAATTGCTGCTTTCCCTTCTCCTTTCTTTCTCTTTTAAACCCTCATCATTCTAGCTTCTAAATTTATCATTCAGCTGAAACTGCTCTTTCCAGTTCCTTGTGATTGATCCTTTAGTTGCCAAACCTAATAGCCTTTCTCAATTCTCATCCTCCTGACCTCTCTGCAGCCTTTGACACTTCCCAATACTCTTGTCTTCCTGGGGTTTGGTGATTCTTTTCTCCCCCTCCTCCTCCTGCCTCTACTTCTCCCTCTACTTCTTCCTCTTCCTTCGTCCTCCTTCCTCCTTCTTCTTCCTCCTGTCTACTCCTTCTCTGGTTCCTTTGCTGTATCTTTATCTAGTTCAATTTTCCTAACTGTGGGTCTTTTCTGAACCCTCTCCTCTTTTCCCTCTGTCATCTTTCTTGTTGATCTCATTAGCTCCATGCATTCAGTCACTATCTCCAAGCAGGTGCGTACCAGATCTACATATCCAGCCCTAACTTCTCATCTTGCCACCAGCTTCCTCTTGTACATCTCAAATAGGTTGTCATGTAACCATCTTACATCCAAAATTACATTTCTAATAAGAGTCAACACAAATAGAAGAGTATCAGACATTTTGGAAATTAAGTGTGTGTGTTTGTGTGTGGGGGTATACTAGAAATCCATTTCAAGTAGCAATGATTTGATTATTTCATTTGATTCTGGTTCTAGAACTGGGGAACCAGGGGAGTTGCCAGAGAGGAAAGGGAAGGAGACTAGTTAGGGGTGGAGAGTATGAAATGAGGCAACTGGCAAAAAGATGGTCAGAGAGGAAAGTGAAGATTGGCTGGAAACAGTCTAGATACAGGATATATCAGACCACCTGAGGCACTCACCAACCAGAACAATGAAAGCAGGAGTTCACATACTCAGTACTTTGGGTTATGGTCTCTGGTCCAAGCAGCAAAAAAGGTGACTAGTGGGTAAGTACTTCAACCATGCACAGTAGTCATTACACTTTAGGCTCCCCTTAGGCACTTGGCCCTTCCCCTTCCCTACTTAACTTAATTTCCCCCAGGTGCTAGAATTCCAAGGTACATTCCAGAAAAAGCCTTCTCCCACACCCCCATCCCCACACAGATTTCTCCTGGAATTTTATTTTCTACTCTCTAGTCCCTAGCTTCTTGCAACCCCATATGGAGATGTATAACTGAATGTGTGGGTCATGAAAAATTTGGCAACAGTAAAAGGTTATGTATACTTATTTTATATACCTATATACCCAGGGTTGTGTAAAAATTTCTCAGATGAAAAGGGGTCACAAATGGAAAAACCTTAAGAAGTCCTGCTCTAGGGGGAAGCTAGGTGGATCAGTGGATGAAGCACCAGCCCTGGATTCAGGAAGACCTGAGTTCAAGTCCTGTCTCAGACACTTGACACTTACTAGCTGTATGACCCTGGGCAAGTCACTTAACCCTCATTGCCCTGCAAAAACAATTTTTTAAGTCCTGCTCTAGTAAACTTTTTATGTATTTTTTCCTTTATGGATATTTTTGCTTGTCTTATTCCCCGGTAGGCAGAATGTTATGTCCTTCCTAAACTTTTGCCAATGCCTAGTGCAGTGCCATGAACAGAATAAGAACATAATAGATGTTGGTTGAGATACTGTATTGTGTAGTGTGATACCGCCTCTTAAGAGATCTAGTCATTTGGGGTCAGAAGGAGTTTGCCTTTTAGAGAAAGCCATCCATCCATTTGATCCAGGGGCACTGACCCAAGAGGTCTTTTCTGAGAATTTTCAGGGAAGCTAACCCTGACAGACTTTATTAAATAGCTAACATTCAACAAGATAATTGCTAAATACCTTACTAATGCAACACTGAGTTTTTAAGTAGTCTTGTAACAGAAGATAAACACTGTCCTGAGCAGCCATGCTTTTTGGCTAATTCATGATATGGTATCAAAACTGGACTTGTAGTGATAAGACCTGGGTTTGAGTCCTGATCTGAGCCAGCTGAATGAATTTGAACAAGTAGCACTTAAAACAGCCCTGGATCTCAATTTCCTAACTGAAAAACATCATAGTTAGTTGCTGATAGTGGAAAGAGAACCAAATTTTGTGTCAGTCACTGGATTTGAATTCTAACTCTGCTGTTTACTACCTACATGATCTTGGGCAAGTATTTAGCCCCTCTGGCCTCAGTTTTCCAAATCTGTAAGGTGGGTAGGGCAGTTAAAGTGCCGGATTTATTGTCAGAGGACCTGTGTTCAAATCCTGACTCATTATCTATGTGACCTTAAGCAACTCATTTAACCTGTCTCAGCATCGGTATCTTCATTGGTGGGCAAGCTAGGTGGTGCAGTGAATTGAGCACTGGCCCAGGAGTCAGGAGGACCTAAGTTCAAATCTGTCCACAGACACTTAACACTACACTAGCTGTGTGACCCTGGGCAAGTCACTTAACCCCAATTGCCTCAAACATCTAGGGTCATCTCCAGTCATCCTGATATATATAGAGATATAGATATAGATACACACACACACACACACACACACACACACGCACACACACACACACACACACATACATATATCCACTGGAACCAGTGTCACTGTCTCTGAGGAGAGAGTGAGGCTGGTGACTGCACAGCTCTCCTCACTTAAATCCAATACACTGACATCACCCCCCAGCGTCATGGTCCTCTTTGAGAATGAAGAACAAACAACAATCTTCATTGATAACACGATCTCTAAGGTCCTTTCTGACATTAATTTTCTGGCATCACTCTCAGGACTGTTATTTTCACCAGGAACCTTGTCCTTGCAAGAAAGTGCCATCCTTTCACTCCCCCTCTCCTTTATATTTTGTCTTCAAATAGTAGAATTTAAGTTCCTTGAGTGGAAGGATCATTATGTTTTATTTTATATATATCCCGAGTGCCTACTACAGTGACTGGAACTTAGTATATGCTTAATGAATGTTATGATAGTGTAATGAGATAATCTCTAAATTTATTTTAGCCCTAAAATCCTATATTGCAAAAATTTGATCATTGCAAATTATAATTTCATTTAATCTTCATTACCTTTAATGACAATTATTTATACTCTGACTCTTCCCTCTTCCTGTCCCACTTAGATCCAGTAAATCACTAAGTACATTGTTGATTCTTCTTTAGAAATGTCTTTCACATTTCTCTTTCCATTGCTATCCATACTCTCCTATTTTAGAGTTTTATCACCTCATGCCAAGACTACTTCATTAATCTCCTGCATCTATCTGCCTATATCAATCTATCTTACATATAACTTCCAGATTATGCTTTCTAAAATACCACTTCCATCATTTTTCTTTTTGTTGTTTAGTCATTTCGGTTATATCCAACTCAGCATGACTCCATTTGGGATTTTCTTGGCAAAGATACTGGAGTAGTTAGCCATTTCCTTCTCCAGCTCATTTTTTTTTAACAGATGAGGAAATGAGGCAAACAGAGTTAAGTGACTTGTCCAGGGTCACATAGCTAGTAAGTGTCTGAGGCCAGACTTGAACTCAAGAAGATGAGTCTTCCTGACTCCAGGCCCAGAACTCTATCCACTACATTACCTAGTTGCCCCAGTTGTAGATATAGGTGTGTAGAGTCCCTAGTTATATTGTAAGCAATTTGAGGTCAGGACCCATTTCATTTTGCACTTAGAATGATGATTTGTACTTTGTAGGCACTTAATAACCATTTGATTGCAATATCTGAATTTGAACTGCCATATCATAATCTGAATCTGAATTTCTGAAGAAAGTCACCATTTGTACCACTCTCATGACATGTGAGAATTATTAGAACTTAGATATCTGGGATCCAATCTTGGTTCAAAGAATGCTTTGCTCAGAGACTTTCTATGCTCAAATTTCCTTATCTAAATGCTGATTTTAAAAAAAATAATCTTCTGCATTTATTAGCTTGGCAGTAACATTTTCTTAGCCTGAAAAACCAAACATCCTTGAACAGTTCAAATGAGTCAGTTGAATTTATCTACCATAACTACACTTTTTAAAATGAAATAACCTTTATGAAAGGAGTTTAAGTTAGAACACGGTATTCTTATATAAGGTGCAGCTAGATGGTACAGACTATAGAGTTCAGAAATTAGGGTCAGGAAGACCTGAGTTTGAATTTTCCCATAGACATTTATTAGCTGTGTAACCCTGGGCAAGTTACTAAACTGTTCTATATCTGTTTCTTCATCAGTAAAATGGGGATAATGACAGCACCTACCTCACAGGGTTGCCTAGATCAAATGAGTAAACATACATAAAGCTCTTTGCAAGCCTTAAAGAGCTATATAAATGGTCACTATTATCACAATGACCTCTGAATAGATATATCCCTAGATTTCTCTGAATGGGATTTTTCAATGGGATGCTTCTGGTACCACCTCTTCTCAGGATACTTGGCACTTAGTGGAGACAAAGAGGGAGATGGAAAGGAAGAAGAGTCTACCAAGGCTGGGAACATGTGCCTTCCCTCTCTGGGGCCAGGGTGCAAGAGGCAGGAAATCTCTCCAGTACTGCAAGATACAGCATTCAAGCAGAGCTTTGCTCTCATGCTGCTAAGCCAGAGCCATCAATGATCAATGTGGCATGAGGAGCCAGCATGCCCCAGGAGCTGCTGCCAGCTTCCCTAGCCACTTCCGTAAGAGACGGAGCTATTATTCCCTTTTCCTGCTGTGGTGGCAGACAAGCAAGTCTATAAGGAGATGAGGGCATTGCCTGTCCTCGACCCCCATGGAAGCAAACGTATGGGGAGATCAGACTGTAGCCTGGGGGTAGATGAGATCATATCGGATTGAAATGAAAGCATTACGTTATCATTGTTTGATGCTTTTTGATATTACCACACTTAACCTAATCTAATTAAACTGTGCCACTTTATTATGATATGAGATTTAAGTTAGTTTCAAAAGCTGAATCTAATTAGGAGTTTCCAGTGAGTGGGTACTGAACCAAGAGAAAAGAACCAACACACACATGTGCCAATTACACAACCTGCTATGTTTAAAAGTCTTGGACTTAAATATGTCAGTTTTGGCTATTTCAAATGACAGATCTAGGAGTTGTTTTCAAATAATTTAACTTAGAAAGTTAAAATATGGTTTACCAAGTAAGATTTCCAGTTAACAGGCAAACCAGATCTGCTAAAATGACACGACTTAAAGTAGCGTCAGGACAGCCCTATTGAACTATAGTCATTATAATCATCTCAGTGCATAAAACCCTTATCCGAATGTAATGTTATTCTTTTGAAATTGTTGTTCAGTTGTGTCTGACTCTTCATGACCCTATTTGGGGCTTGCTTGGCAAAGATATTGGAGTAGTTTGCCATTTCCTTTTCCAGCTCATTTTACAGATGAGGAAACTGAGGCAAACAGGGTTAAGTGACTTACCCAGTGTCACAGATAGTGTCTGTCACCAAATTTGAACTCAGGAAGATGAGTCCTCCTGACTCCAGGCCTCCCACTCTTATCCACTGCACCACCTAGCTGCCTTATTGATGACTACCAAAAAAAAAGAAAAAAAGGTACCTCATTTATTATTGCTCCATCTGGCTCAAAATGTACACTTATTCAAGATCATACATTAAATCCTCACTAATTCAAATAGGAGTGATATGAATTAGTGAAAAAAAATCTAAATTAGAAAATAAATGTTAAAAAAAATAAGTGTTTTTTATGCAAACTAACCACAACTAGGCTAACAAACTGCTGTCCAGTACCAAATCCTTAGAAACTAGCAAATTAAGTAGGTCAGAATGATTTTTCATTGGCACACTAGTATATAAATGGATATTTTTGAAGTCTTTAACAAGGGTTAGTCTCTTAGGCATTTTAACTGCTTTCTTATGAATATATGCAACAAGGTATGGGTGTACATCAATCAAGGCAAACTCTTCACATTAGAAAAAAATGACAGGGGCAGCTAGGTGGCACAGTGGATAGAGCACCAGCCCTGGATTCAGGAGGACCTGAGTTCAAATCCAATCTCAGACACTTGACACTTACTAGCTGTGTGACCCTGGGCAAGTCACTTAACCCCAATTGCCTCACTTAAAAAAAAAAAAGTAAAAAATGATTATTGATAGTCAACCATTGACATCAACTTAGTGTTTCAATAAAAGTTTCATTTATTAATTGACCCCATGAAGAAAGGCCTCTAGCACCTAGTGAAACAAGGTTACATAGGATAGTTAGTTCCCTAAGCAACAACATAAATGGAAGATATGTTTGAAGTTGGTCAAAATTTAGACCATAAAAATTTTAAATTTAAATAAAGCCTGAAAATATAATCATAGGTAGAGAACTGAGCTAGACTATGTTGCTTAGTGAAAGGACAATTCAAGTTTTGCAATTACTTATCAAAATAAAAACAAAACAAATCCCAAAACTATTGCCCACCGATGAAGTACATAGACATGCAAAGGAATAGAGCAAAAGAAAAATACTGGGCCCTCATGCAATGTGCATAAAAGTGTTGGTTAGACCTGGAATCTACAAGTTCAGAAGCCAGGTTTCCCTTACTTTTCCTTCTTGTGTCCAATTCAACAAGTATTTTTCCAGCATCTAATATGTTCAAGGCTTTATGGTAGGTGCCAGAGATGCAAAAACAAAACAAAAACTGACTAGAGTAGGAAAATCAACAGACAGGGACTTTGAACTTATAGAACTTGGGCATTTGTTTCACCTATTCTTTTTTCCTTCATCTTAACAGAAGCAGTTTAGGTGGATTAATGAACTTGGTATCTTTGTGAAGATATCTTTGTAATAGATAAGGGCAAAATGAATGTAAATTACCCTGTGATATTCAACAACCCAAATGGAGAACAGACTTAATTTCAAGGGTTATAAAACTTTGCCTAGTTTGGGATATGCCCAAACTAAGTAAGAGTAAAACTTTAGCCCAGCTTTCTCTTAAAATAACTTGGCATAATTTCAAATATGCTTTCGATTTATGTATATCCTCTAATAGGGGGCTCCTTAAAGGCAAAGATAATTACACTGTCTCTATATCTCCAGAACTTTACACATAGTGGGCATTAAATGCTAGTCAAACTGAGTTTTAAATCAGGAAAATGCAAATTATTAGTTTTACTGTATAATTCTTTGGCATCACTTTGTACAATTCTCAAAACAAAGTGAGACAAACTCTTTAGGAAGAGCAGAAATTAAAAATGCCAAACTAAAATGATGTGGGATTTTTCCTCACAATATGGTGAATAAATGACCTCTGAGATGGCATTTTCAATTTTAAGAGGCTGTAGATTTAAGGCAAATACAAAAGACTCCTTTACCATTTTTGCCCAGTATAAATTTAAAAACTTTTCTTTAAAAGAAAGGGGAAAATTGGAAAGAATGTAGCTGAAAATATATAATTGAACTATATACATGAGACTTGGAACTACTGAATTAGTTATTTCTTTTCTTTCCCTTTTTTTTTTTGCAAACTGACCAGACTTATTATAAAACAATTAAATGTCATTTTGTACACTGGAATTTATGAAATTATGAAACAGAAATGATCAATTACCTTTCACCTCAACATTAGGAAAAAAAATCATTTGAACTATCAGTCATTACATGAATTGGTACTGTAAGATCATTAAACTATATACTTCCACTAGTTTTCACTTAAGTTGGTGAGTATTAAGTTTGGTTACATTCAAATTACAAACTTTTAATTTGAAGTTCAGAAATTATTTTGCTATTACAATTAAAGTATTAAAAAAACATTTCTTTTCTTTTTAATCCTGTATGTGACCCCAAGTAGTATAAAAACTTCTCATTAACTCTCATCAATGCAATAATCAATCAAGATTCCAGAAGACCAATGATAAGGAACAGTACCCACCTGCTGACAAATAGGAGATAAGACTAAATATGTAGAATGAGACACATTTTTTAATATGGCCAACATGAGAATTTTTTTGACTATGCATATCCATTAAAAAGGGTTTGTTTGTTTCCCCAGTAGAGAACAGGGAGAGAAAAGAATGCTTAATTGAAATAATAATTTTAAAAAACATTATAATGTGTTCATATTATACTCCATATATGCTGATAATCTACCAAAAAGTGTTTTATAGTAGATGTTAGATTAACCATAATTAAAATTAATTTATTTTGTATTCTTTAATGTGGAATTATTAAATGTTTTAGAGGATAAAACAACTTAATTTCAAGAAGTTTTTAATGGTCTTGCTTTTAAACTATAGGAATATAAAGAGAGACTATATTAAAAACAGAATAAAATATTACACTTTCCTATAAAGTAAAATATGAAGCTCCTAGCATCTATAAATTTGAATATTTGTTAGTGACTGTACTTTCTAAATTTTGCAATTGGAGTGGTATAAAGAATTGGGGGATTCTCAGTATAACCCAATGAAAAAAACATAATAATCAATTATTTAGAGCAAATGTCTACCTGAAAATGTAATGAAGCCATCTTGGTCAAAATCAGTATCACTTGAAACAATAATAGAAGTAAACAAGTCTAAAAAAAGTCACAGATAGGGATAATTTTTTGTTTGGTTTGGTTTGTTTTTTTTTTTTAAGTGAGCCAATTGGGGATAAGTGACTTGCCTGATAATTTTTTTTTAAGAGAAAGATAAATAATTTAGCCAAAAAAACCCCCCCAAAAAACAACCCAACAACAATTTTCCCTATTCCCCACCCTCAGGTCCCAATGTAAAAGGAAAATATGAAGGGCACTTGAGTCCCTTTGCTACCTACCAATTAATAAGCCTTAATTATTTTATTTTTTATTTTCATGGAATAATCATCTGTGTTGATAGAGTAAAACATCGATTTTGATCCTATTAATGGGGACAGTAGGTAATTATAGAGTCCACTTCTAGATATTAATTGCATCTGGTTGGTCCTTAGACTTAAACTAACAAATAAATTATTATAGGTAGATATAGTCTTAACCAAGCAATGTTTCTTTATAATGAATAATTCCCCAAAATTATGTTCATAAAGCAAATGAAGTACATAAAGGACCATTTTAAGCTCTGTTTTAAAAAAATAATTCAGCATGATCCTGTCTTCAGTGGATTATCAATAAAATTTCTCTGGGTAGTCCAATAAAAAAAATTTTACACTCTGAATCTCTGAACTTCAGAGAACAAAGTAAAGTACAACATAGATTTTGTTTTCATTAGATTAGAAAATGCATTTAACTTATTTACTGGCGTAGATACCGATGAGTGACTAAATTCAGAAAATTAAGTTTTCTGAAATTTTGATTTAAAATTTTTATTGACAATATGGTAACACAAAAACATTCTAAAAGATCATTTGAGGATACAGCAAAGAATTTAGATTACTGACAAACCCATTTATAATGCAATTGTATCAGATGAATAGCACATTGTAGGAATAAGAAATTACAGACTTTTTCTCCATGCACAGAGAGAGAGAGAAAAAAAAGAGAATTCTTTTTTTTTTTAAACAATGCAGCTTGTCATTTTGCACACAAAAAGATTATAAATTCAACCAGGAAAACATAACAATCCCAGTCCAGTCTTAAGATGTTCCAGTCACTCCATCTTTTTCCTTAACCTGACTTATTGTTTTGTCTTCAGAGCTCACAGCTGGTACTTTAGAATCCTCAGTTTTTAATTTTTTAACAGAAGGTTCTACTGAGAGAAGAGGCATGCAGTGCTCTAGGGACTGTGCTATTCCATCAATTGTCCATTTGTCTTCACGAAGGGCATGTTCCTCTAGTGTAAATGGTCCCTGTTTAGTTCGGGTCAGTTCTTGCACAGTGGCACAGGAAGAAAGTTCTATAGCAGGAAAAAAAGGGGAAAAACAGTCCATAAGACAGGTTTCTTATTTCACATTTTATATTGTTTTATATAAGATCAAGATGTGAATCTCAGATATATATCTATATATAGATACATAGATGTATCTCACTTAAAAATAAAAATAGAATAATTGAGAAGAATAAATCACAACAAAATCACTTGGGACTAAGAAATATTTACTTTCTCAATGGGAAAAGCCCTTTTCCCCCCTCATTGGAGAAAGCCAGAATATAAATATTATTTCTGCTTGTCCAGGGGATTTTGGTTTTCTACCTTTTAAAAATGGAATCATCCCCACAAACAACTTTTTAAAGGATAATCTCTCATACACACACACACACACACACACACACACACACACACACACACAGAGAGTAGTCAGGTACTCTTACTTCATACTTTAAAAACTGTTTACCCCTATATTTTTTATTCCCTTCTTTATTTCTGTTCACTTTTTATTTTCCTCTCCTTTATCTTATCACAAGCATTTAACTGCCAATGCTGATGTTTACCTAACGGTATTGCAATGGAAGTATGCAAGGGAGTCCAGAACATAAGGCTGGTACTCAGAGATATAGAAAAACAGAATACTGAAAAAAGAATATAGCTCCCCAAGTAGCGATTCTTTTTCATCCATCCTTACCTTTGCCAATGTCACTGACCAAGCTTCTGATATAAAAACCTCCTCCACATTCAACATCTGGAATGTTAACAGTGACATGGTAAATTGCAACCACCCCGTGAAATCTACTTTACATAGAAATGATGCCTCTAAACAAATGTAAAAATGCACTATGCAAACAATCAAGTGATGAAATATTTATGGGATACAAGATAAATTATTCATCCTGAAGCATATGTGTGTGAGAGATTGCAAAGTCAGAGTACTGGGAAAGCAAACAGAAGCAACCCAATGAACACATTTTAAATTAACTAGCAAGTCACGACATTTTAATAAATATTGGAGCCTAATTCGTCTAAAAGGTTTCAAAAGGTTAAATATCTCACTCTGCAGTGCTGAAAAGTTGGCATTTTTTAATGTAAATATTTTCAGACTTATAGACTCCAAACAGGTCAAGATCTTTTCCCAAATGATCATGGATGTGTTCTGGACAACACACTATAGCTAAAGATATGACTTTAAAAGTTTCTTTTGGTGGCTGGCTGTTCACTGTTTAACAAGCAATCATAAAATAATCATTCAAATCAGAAAAACCATGTGAATCAAGCACATTACAAAACTTTTTTTTAAACACTGAGGGCCTTATAAGTTGAAGAGAAGGCTATAGGTCAATCCACATCTGAGTACAGAGTTCATAATTATCCTTACAAGCTTCATCTATCAAGAGAGCATCTTTTGTAAATGGTCTCTACATTTCAAACAGAAAAGGTTACTTTTTTTCCCCTAGTCTTACCATACAATATTCCAGTCATGTGGAGAGTAAATCAAAACAATGGGGTGATTTTAATATTCTTATTTTATAATAAATTGACAGTATATTCTAAAGTCATAAAGGGTCATTTATTTCCGCATAACCATTGCCTTTATTACCCCTATGACCAGAAATGATCCTCAAGACCAAAGAAGGTAATGTAATTCTAACATCACATTTGTACTCTTGGCAGTCAGTATGGTTATGTCTTTTATTCTACAAAAATACTTAAAACTTAAGAGCAAGTAACAAAAAAAAAATCTAGGTTTTCTCATGCTCAATTATGTTTTTCTCAAAGATCATATCTTTTCCTCCAGTCAAATATCTATTTTATTTCCATAGAATAATTTTTTTAAACTGGTCATTTTTACATGTTTCTTATTTATTTCTCAAATAATTTAATATCAGAGCTTCTTAAAGACAAAAGAAATTTCTAACTGTAAAGTAAAACACCCTGTAGGCACACAAGTTATAGAATAATGTTAATGGAAAAGGAAATGAAATTTAGAAACAAAAGCCAATTGGGAGAATATTTCTTAAGGCAACATTTCTAATGTGCTCTGTGAACTGACTTAATAAAATTAAAGAGGGCCTAGAGACTAACTAAATCCTTATCTCTTTGAAAATGAAGTATGTTTCAAGTTTCACACATCAATCTCACTGTAGGCAGGAAGACTATGAAATGGGCATAAATTTCTCAGGACAAAGATAAACATTATCCCCCCCCCCCAAAAAAAATCTAAGGTTTAGACTTATATGAATTTTATGAATTCTTTTTTCAGGCAGAGGCAAACAAGGTAAGGAAAAGCTAAAAATAACATTTATAACCTAAATATAAAACTGATTATGTTCCTAAGAAAATATACTCCTTTCCATTTATTTCCAGATTACCAAGAATTTTCAATTATAAATGTTTTAGGTTACAGTGGAGAAAGAAATTATCTTAATTCTGATGAACTATCACATAGGATCATAGATTCAGAGCAAAAAAGAATGTTGCAGGTCAATTACACCAATCCCCTTATTTTACTGATGAGACAACTCAAGCCCAGAGAAGTACCAAGGGTAACAAGGATAGTATGTGTCAGAGTCAGGATTCAAACCCAGTTTTTCAGACTCCAAAACAAGCTAATATTACACAATACTATTCTAAGAAATCCCTTTTCCCCAAGAAAAATGTCAAACCAATTAATTCTAACAATGGTATAGAAATAGTACAACAAAAAGAGGGTTATAAAGTAAAAAATACTGTTATCTGAAAATAAGATATATCATAGCCAATAATCCCAACCTTATATGTTGATACTTTGATACATGAAAATCACAGAATGATTTATGAATTTCCACATACTTGTGGCCATCTCCTAAACTGTGTTATCAAGAGCAAAGAAAATTAGGAAATTTCTGCCTGGTAAAAATTGTCTAATAATTGCAAGCACAAATCTTCATTGTATTCCATACATCATTTTGGATTGCATCTAAACAATAAAATAAAATGCATGACAATTGAATCACTTGCATTTTAAACTTCTTCCCTTACCTAATGTAAATAAAGGTGGTTGGAACTTTTGAAGGGAGAGGCTATACACTGTGACTGGTCTGGCAGGTTTTGCCTCTACTACTTCACCTTTCTTCATCAAAGTTGAAAGTCTTTGTCCATCTTTCTTTAAAGCAGAATACCTAAAAAAGGTTGAAAAAAAATCTCATCAGATATTAAAATAATACACAAATCACTGGTTGTCCTGAATTAAATCTATCATTAATTGAAGCAAATTAATTCTACCCTATCAAATTAAATTTCACTTTTGATTAAATGGATTAATATTTTTTACATCATAATGGTATCAGAGATCAGTGAGAATTCCTTAAACATCTTTGAAGTTAATGTATCTTATACTGGCATTTACTGAGCAACGGTGCCACTTCCAATCTTTAATCAATTCCCTGGTAGATTGGATCCAGTTCTCTGTGGCCCCTGGTACCACCTATGCCAAATTTCAGAATTCTGCAAGATGAAATGAAGGAGAATGGGGTGGACTATACTATAGTGAAAGAATGAGGTAAGATTTCTCAGGGAACAATGACCTACTTTAAAAATGATGTGATTATTCATATTTTCTTAAATAATGAAATGGCTTCATTTTCACATAAAAGACATTTTCACATTTTAAGATTTCTGGCTGAATGTTATTAAAAAGCAAATGAATGGTCCACTTAAGAAATCTCTTTGTGTGGTCAAGCTTTATGATCAGAACAGGAAAGCCTTGAAACAACTACTATACAGAAAATACTAAAAGCAGTTTTATGTAAACCCCCCAAAATAAATATTTAATTATTAGGGCCCAAAGTACAATTCATGCTGCTCTTGCCTGTTAAAACCATTTATATTTCAGCCAACATTTACTATTTTTCAAGTCAAATTGTGACTCCAAATATAGTATAGCAGGTTATAAGTGGTTCCCCCCACCTCCAAATACGGGAAACTAATTTAATTAGTGTCTATTTTAGAACTAAACCCTGTTTGGGTACATTTTTATTTTGTGACTTATAAACATCTTTTAATGACCTAAATGAAATAATTTAGAATACTTTTTACGGGGATTCAACAGTCCTTCTGAAAACTAGTCAATACAACAACGAGTAGTACACTCAAAGAGAAATGTTAGTAAACATAATAATTAACCAATGTCCATTCAATCTCATCACTCTATGTTCATGTATTCAGAGGCTATATTTAACAAATATGGAAATATATATGTGCCTGCTAGGAGACACATCCCTGGTCTTTTTTGTTTTAGCAATATGAAGAAACGGAAGCTGCTAGGCCTTGAAAGCAAAGTCTATAATCTGTTACTCAGTCACTCTAGTGCACATCAGGCTCTCAGATGCCTCTGACACATATCCCTGCATCAGTCCATATCAGACAGGAACAACGACCTCTAGGGCAGCTCTTTGCTGAAGAGATGATCTGCTTGCTGTTAGAAAGGAGGCCTAGGTGATAATAAATATTGTAAATATAATCTCAAAGCTTAGTGTTCACTCATATGACACCTAGGCCTGGGTGATAAGCCACTTCCTATGTTCTCTATGACATCATAGCATTTCTTAGAGATTATCAGAATGTTCACAGCATCCTGTCTAAGTTAATAAATATCATACGCATCTGATCATTCACTGTCATATTTAATGGATGTTTTGTTGATACTATATTACGATATAAAAGGAACTCAAGTGATTTTTTACTCTGGAAAGCATTAAAAGTTTACTATTATTAATATTAACTTACAGAGGGGGTACTTGCATTATATTTCCTGTAAATTTCTGGAGAATACCTTCAATATCTTCTTGCTTTATCTGATCTGCCAACATGAAAGAAAACAAATACTAACTCTACACATGATGAAAGAAACATATATATCATTTTTATAACACTGACACAGCTCTAAAAATGTATTCACTTTATTTTTTAAAGCTGCACTATGATGCACACATTGCCCACCAATATCTTACTTCTAGAAACATGAAACAGCAAAATAATAAATCTTGCTGTGAGAAACGGGGAGAAAAAAGTACAATATATCTTTTGTTAAAGATCAGATTTCTTTTGTCCTAGTTTCCATGAAAAAAAATGGGCCAATGAACTTCTATGCATTTAGTCAATGCTTACTAAGGGTTTTCGAAGATATGAAAAAAAAATCCTGTAATTTGTCCTGCAGTGATCAATATCTTAGAAAATAAAAGGGATAAACACACTGCAAAGTATAACAGGTAATGTGGCATCAAAAACTGTTAGGGGCCAACTATATTAATGTCTCACTTAGGATTATTCTCCACCCTACCTTAACTGTCACCTGCCAGATCCATAAAACTACTAAAATGGCTTAAATTTTCTATTCTAAGATTTAGTTTTGTTTAAATGAACAAGTAGTTGTCTTTGTTCTTCCTCCTTCCTTACTTTTACCTTACCATCTCCAAAGTAGCTTTACACAAATAAACAAACAAACAAAAATCTATCTGGTGGGCAATCGGGAAAGGAATGTAGTCACTAGGTATTTTACACTTTGAGGCAGACAACATATAACTCATAAAACCTTTCATATCTGTTTTCAGTTCTTTTTCGTTCTAACCCTTTTCAAATAAAATAGGATACATATTATATTTCTCTAACTAAAGAGCTTCAAAAATTGAATGTAACTTTAGTTCAACTGTTACTGTTTTTAATTTTAGAGATGTTCATAACTACTGAAATCTGGTTTTGAACTAGTTCCCAAATATTGATTAGCAATCTAAATCACAGAAAAGATTATGTAATTTGTGGGAACATTCAGCAGCATTAAATGTTCACAGTACTCCCACTAGTCTCCTTTCCTACTTTTTCTTCTAACTTTTGGGGAATTAATGTTTATTCTAGTATAGATTTGTTACAATAGATCTTATATGGCAAATAACAAACAAAAATCCTATGATTAATGTCTATTTTAGTAGTATACAAGGCTTTGTCATACCAAAGGCTCCACAGACTGATCAATTTTTTTTAAAAAGACAAGAAAGAAAAACAAGACGTCCCATGCTCAAACTTTTAATATTAACATAGCAAGAAACAGACTGACCTTAGTTTGACTTCAATCCTTGCAAGTTACACAGGAAGGGGTAGCTAAAGTCTACTGAATTCAAATACAAACAGAAAAAATGCAAAGCACAGGATATACTAAGACCAAGTATTTAGGTAATATTCAAGTGCTTCAGAATAGTTCTATGCCTATAATTCCTACTACTGTGGAGGACCAGGGATTAATAGATCACTTGAATTTGGGAGTTCTGAGTTGGAGGACTAAAACTAATTCGGTGTCCACACTAAGTCTACATCAATATGGGGAGCCCATGGGAATATAGGGCCATCAGGCTTCCTGAGGCTGGGCACAGCAACCCAGATTTTATCTCCATTGCAACATCAGATCATAATTACTGTTGATACCTTGGTTTCTAAAACACAGATGGCAAATGCTTACCACAATGCCCAGCAGCTGTTTAAAGAAGTGTCATTAATGATAATGCTGTAATGACTCATAAACCAGTCAAGGCCACAAAGAAAAAAAAATGCAGTTGGAGGTTGTTATGGCAAAACCTTTATGTATGAAGCATAAAATCATAAAATAACTCAATTAAAAGGAACTTCTAAGTAGACTATTGTATGTTATCTGAAAACTTCTGATACGTTCAGAAACCTTCAATGTTGCATCAATCCCAATATTATTGGCCTTGTATTCAAAGTCTTGCATAATCTGGCCATTTCTTAAATATACTCATATATGTCACATTAACTACTGAACATCAACTAAGTTACATAAATCTAAATTACAGTGAAAAAATCATTTGGGGGATAGGGATGGATGAATTAAATATTCTACTAAACTGAGAGTTGATTTGAAAATAAAATCTTTTTGTCTAAGCCCTTGTAAAAATCTTTCAAATAAATATTAGTGTTATCACCCAAGTAAAGCATAGTGATGGCTGTAGTGCTTTAGGATCATAATAATGAATATCTATATATTAATTCTCACTACAGTACTAAAGATGTAGATGAAGGAGACTGTTGAACGTTGATGGAAGTAGAGCATAGTAGGAAATTAATTTCCTTTTTAATAAATTCTTGAGGAACATATTTACATGGCATTCACCCTATGTACCAGGGGAAAAAAAAAAGGTTTCTGATTGTATTTCAATTAATAGGAACTTTAAACATATATACAAAATATATGTTTAAATACCTTTTTAAACACCTGTATTGCAATATAATTCAAAAGCTTTATTTTAAAAGAAAGCCAGAGAAGACATAATTGCATTTAAAATTTTGCTGATTAGTCAAACCAGGTACAAAAGAAACTACAGGGCTGAAGTTCTAATAGCTAGGAAGGTAAATGAATTCCAGCAGCTACCTAAACTCTCTCCTACAGGGACAACAGTATAGCTCAACACAAGAACACAGGAAGACTAGATAAGCATTCATTCTCCTGCAATTGAGTCAAGTGGGAAAAATATCAACCACAGGCAAGAGTTAAAAAAAACAGAAACCCTACAAATAATTCACACTTTGTGACAGGATAATGGGGGTGAACTTACTGTATAAACCTACTGTTGTTATAAATAGAATGAGCACTGTGAAGGTTGCTAGGAGACCATTTCATTTATCTTTTTTTTGGAGTAGTGAAAAAAAGGGATGGGAGATAAATTAAGATGGGCCCCAATTAGTTCTGTTTTACTTCCAAGAGAAATTACTCTTTCTCTGCCATAAGTTTACATGTTTTCCCAAACCGGGGAAAGAATTAGTTTTAAAACAGTGACCCTACATACAAAAACTAATGGGCTCACTTATTTTAGTAGTACAAACTAATCTATAAAACAGAGATCGTAAAGGCAGTTAAAAAATGAAAAAAATTCAAAATTGTAACTACAAAAGGATTTGGGCAAGAAGTTGAAATGAAGAAAGAAAGGAAACTAGGAGAATAATTTGGAAATGGTATCCCTCAGGATTTGTTTCAAATGAAGTAATTATAATGAAAAATGTTAATGAACATAACCCAATCCATGTGTTCATTCATTAAAATATATTTATTATCAACAATAGCTGAACTTTATGTAGTACAAGGTTTACAAAGATCTTTATGTGTTATTTCATTTGATTATTAAATATAAGGCACTGAGCACTAAGCACTGAAGGAGATAAAAATACATGTTTCTCTGTTCTCAAGAAACTGGCAATCTAAAACATAGCAAACATCCACTAATCCACTAATTCTGAACTTCTTTGGTTTATTTAAATTGTTTGGAAAACTGCAATCACTTGTTAAAACTAGTTTTAAATTTAAAACAGCTCAGAGCATCCTTCCTTTCTCTTCTAGAGTAGATTTTGACTCTGTAAGTAAAATATAAAGTTTACTTCCTACCGTAAGGTTTTTCTTCTGTAATTTTCCCTGTTGAATCAAGTGTATCAGTAGCTTTCCCCAGTTCTCCAGTAGCAATATACTTCTATACGGAGAGGAAATAAGCAAACCATACAATGAAAAGTACTGATGAACATGTCAAGTTTCATACAAAATTTTATTTCAGTTTAAACTAATATGATTAACCTGACAGAAAATGAGGGTAATCATCAATGACTATTTGTTTTTTGAAAAATGCACTGTGATAAATTAAGAATACGTCTGAAAATTTTCTAACCCCCAACATTATAAAAGCTGAGGCACTTTTAAAATTAAGGCCTAAAAATACACAATGAAATAAATGTATAATGCAAAAATAATGTAACAGCGGACAACTTTTAAGATCATTTTCTGATGTCTAACTATGGCATGGAGTCAATCACTATATTCTTTTTTTTTTCTTTTCTTTCTTTTTTTTTTTCAGGGCAATGGGGGTTAAGTGACTTGCCCAGGGTCACACAGCTAGTAAGTGTCAAGTGTCTGAGGTCAGATTTGAACTCAGGTACTCCTGAATCCAGAGCCAGTGCTTTATCCACTCAATCACTATATTCTTGAAGACTATACACCAGAGAATTGCAATGTAAATTTACCAAGCATTTACTAAGTGGAAGGCCTCACGCCAGACACAAAACCAAAACTGTCCCTGTCCTTAAAGAACTTAATAACCTTTACTAGGGGGAAATCATATTTTTTTGTTGTTGTTGTTCTGGACATAATGGTTTTAATGGTGTAGGGAAATCTTGGTGCATGTTAGTATGTTCTCTATAACTTATGGTGTTATTAAGTTGACTGAAGCACTGAGAGGGTAACTTGCCCACAATCACACAGCTATCTTTTATCTTTTACAAGCAGGATTTGAAAAAATCCTGGTTTTTCTTACTTGAAGGTCAATTCTCTCTATTCTGCCACCAAACTTCTTCTTGAATGAAAACTATATGCAAAGTAACTTGAAGTGTAGGATGGGAAAAGAAGTAACAACTACAGTGATCAGGATAAAGCCTTTTATAGCAAATGGTATGAGAGAAGAAAGGTCTTACCGAGCTAGAAAAACTCTGAGGAGAGGTCTGATGACAAACTAAGGTATACCTACTTAAGAAGGGCTCATCAAAAAGAGATGTCTATCAGATGACACGTTTTTGATCATGTAAGTATTTATAGCGTGTGAAAGGTTGACATCTTCATCAGTGAGGGAATGCCCACAGTGATGAAATCATGGATAACTTTCAGTATTGTAAGGTTTTTAAAAATACAACAAAAATCAATTCACTAACCCTAATGAGTGATAGTAAAAAAAGAAAGAAAAAAGCTTAAAACAATTTGAAAACAGGAATAGAAAGCTAAAACCAAGAAAAGCAATCTTAATTTATGAACATTAAATTCAGTTGTTGTTCAGTGGTTTTCACTTGTCTGACTCTTCGTGACTATTTCCTTCTCCAGCTCATTTTACAGATGAAACTGAGGGAAACAGGGTTAAGTGACTTGTACAGCATCACACAGCTGGTTAAGTGTCCAAAGCCAGATCTGACCTCAGAAAGATGAGTCTTCTTGAAACCAGGCCCAACACTCTCTCCACTACTACATATACGTGTTCGTTCTCTCTCTCTCTCTCTCTCTCTTTACACATGCTCTTAATAAAGATCCTATTTTCAGATCTCTGAAGGGGAAAAGCTGAATCTGTGCTACATCTCTACTAAATTTCATTTTTATCACAATAATTGTGTTCATCTCAGTGAAGAATTAGTTCATCCCTAATTCATTACTAACCAGAGGCTCTGCTTATCATTCTAGAATAACTACAGTATATTTTTTGTTCATTCTATTTGCCTATATCTGAAACTTGTTTTGTTTAGTACACTGAAAGTACATTATTAAAAAAAACTAATGAAAATACTTTTTATTTTTAAAAAGGGGGAATTCATTGTATTTCTCAGAAAGAGCTCATTAATTTCACTGTGATAGGAAATTTATAACCAATGGAAGACCTAGTGAAAAAATGAGAAAAATTATATATGTGTATACACATACACATATATGATCCTCAGTGGTCATTTCATCCAAATCTCAAAGATAAAGAAAACAAGTTTCCTCAAGTAATTTTTTTCCCCCAAGGTCATTCAGGTAGTAAATATACAAGCTGACTCCAAATCTAGCAATCATTCTGTTGGAATAAAGATGTCTACTTTCTTATGATCTATAAGAAAATCCATGCCCCCTTTTACAGGGTCACCACTTTCATCTAATTTCATTAAATTCATCAAATATGTAGTACTACATATGCAAGGTACTTTGCAGAATACTATTAGAGAGTAGCTCAAGATTTTCTTTTGTGCATACCATGCTGAAAGATTTGATTAATGTTATAATTTTTAAAAGTCAATACCAGTGACAAAAGTAAACTATTGTTTCCTCAGTCATACCATGTTGGCTGTCCATTTTCTGCTTACCATGATTTTGCTATATTATCTCCTATTATATAAAACACAACTACAAAGAAGATGCACAAGCAAATGATTTCCATATTACAAATGGTCCAAGTAACAGTTGTCAAAATGGTTGCTCTGGTTAAAATGAATGGCTAAGAGAAATGGACCTGAACAAAGGCTTCCACAGCTTATCTCCACCTACTAGACTAGAAAATACATAAAGGCCAGCACCTTGTCTGATTCATCTTTATATTTCCCCTACTTGGCATTTCAACAGTCTTACATATGGTAGTCAGTGAATGGATAAAAACTAAAATAAGTTCATGCTGAATGGTCTGTACCACTGTAACACTTTTTACAGCTGTATAAGATAAATACAACATGACTTCTTTTAGTCTCCCTCTAATTAACCTAAAATATTTCATTTAGCAAACCTCAGCTCCTTTTGGAGGGAAAGTTAATCAGCATCTCTCCTAAATATGCTTTACTTTCGGTAGACTCTTATCTCATTTTCCCCATTTGGCAACTATGTGGATTCACTTATTATGTATTTCAGTTGTATTAGCATTAGCTTTGGAATAAGAAACAAAGGCTATTACGATCTGTGTGACCTTAGGCAAGTAAACTAACCTAACTTCTTTATGTCTCAGTTTCTCCATGTATGCAAGGCACATTTTAAAATTTAATATCGGGGCAGCTAGGTGGCACAGTGGATAGAGCACCGGCCCTGGAGTCAGGAGGACCTGAGTTCAGATCCGGCCTCAGACACTTAACACTTACTAGCTGTGTGACCCTGGGCAAGTCACTTAACCCCAACTGCCTCACTTAAAAAAAAAAATTTTAATATCATATTAACATTTTGTCCATCACTTTCTCAAGTCTAGACAATCAAAAAATAATAATTCAAGCCATGATGTGTACTGTTTGCCAATTTTTGAGGTGTAAGTACTCACACTGAAAATTTAACAATCAACTGGTGCAAGCCAGCTCAAAAGCTGATTCAAGCACATGCTTGTATTAGCCCAATGTTAGAACCCGTTAAGATAGTTTTGGATCCTGGCTGTCATCCAGTGTATTATCCCAGTTTTGTGTTATCTGAAAATTTGATAACAATACCATCCAAGTCTTTACCTATGTCACTGATAAAAATGATAAATAGCACAGCTCCAAGCAAAAATTCCTGGGTCACGACACTGAAGAGTTTACAAATTTACATTGAACTATTAGTGATTCTGAGCCTGACCATTTAACTAGTCTGAAGTTCATTTAACTATTATTTAGCCCACAACTCTCAATCTTTTCTAGAAGAATCACATGAGACATTCTCTAAAACTTTGCTAAATTCTTTATAAAACAGAGCTTCAGAATTCTCCTGGACCTACCAGTCTAATTGGTTACCTCATCCAAAAAAGACATGTTAGTCTGGCACAAACTACTCATGACAAAGCTATGCTGGTTCTTTGTAATCACCAATTATCCCTTTAACAATACATTATAGGGGGCAGCTAGGTGGCACAGTGGATAAAGCACCGGCCCTGGATTCAGGAGTACCTGAGTTCAAATCTGGCCTCAGACACTTGACACTTACTAGCTGTGTGACCCTGGGCAAGTCACTTAACCCCCATTGCCCCGCAAAAACAAAAACAAAAACAAAAACACAATGCATTATAGATTTGGGGGGTGGGGGTTTGGGGGGAACCAACTGGGGTTAAGTGACTTGCCCAGGGTCACAGAGCTAGTAAGTATCTGAGGCTAGACTTGAACTCAGGTCCTCCTGACTCCAGGCACTCAATCCATAGTGCCACGTATTTGCCCCCATTATAGAATTTTTTACCAGGAATCAGTCAAGTTCACTTAGCCTATTGTGTACAGATGCTAGTCTCTTCCCTTTATTGAAAACTGGGAAAATGTGTCCTATTCCAGTACTTGTGGTGACTTCCCCATTTTTCATGAATTTTCAAATATCACTGACAAAGGTTAAGCAGTGACATCCATCAGTTCTTACAGTTCTCCACAGAAAAAGTTCATCTGGGCCAACTGTCTTGAATTTATCATGAGCAGCTAGGTATTCTTTGACTATCTCCTTATTTATATTGAATATCAGCTCCCTATTAGCCATTTTTGTTCTGTCCTTTTCAGAGAGAAAGCCATCCTCATTAGCAGAGAAAACAAGCAAAATGAGAATTAAGCAACTCTTATTTCTTTGTTATCAATTTTCATTGTGCCATCCCTGCCATTCAGGTCTCCTGTCCCTTCTTTGATCCTTCTCTTTTCCCCAAAATAGCTTAAAGAAACATTTTATAATGTTCTTGGTTTTCCTGACAACCTCATCTTATTGGGAAGTGAAAAATATTTTCCTTCCTCCTGTCCTGACATCTAATGCTATTTACCTTCTAATTCAATATGGTTAAAAAAAATTTCAATTTAACTAATCCTAATCTAACCTGAAAAATTATAACTATATGAAAAATTTTAAGTTTAGAAAAATTATAATTGGGTCATAAATCCCTTTGTGGTCACCATTCAAATGTAAAAATATTTTTAAACTTACTGGCCTAATCTAACTGGGGGCCTAATCTGTGAATGTTTGACTGGCTGGCTATCTGAGTGCTATTAATTGCCTAAGCCAATTTGTTAGGGCCTTTTAAAAAGTTCTCCACACTGCTCTGCTCCCAAATTGATAAACAAATGATTAAGAAGCCTCTTAATTAAATAATCAAAGCAGGGTTTATTTTTAAAAATAAATGTATTGTTCTTGTTTATTTTTTCTTGGTTTTTTTCCTTTTATTCTGATTAATATGTTTAACATGGTTGTATTATATATCCTATATCAAATTGCTTACTGGCTTTGGGAGAGGGGAGGGAAGAGAGTATGGGAGAAAAAATGGAACTCAAAAAATATCTTCACATGTAATTGAGAAAAATTAAAATAAATATTTTTATAAATACTTCTAAAAATAATAATAAATGTAAGAGATAAGAAATGCAAAGTTATACAAGACCTGACTGCTTTCTGCGTGTCTCCCTCCTGCTGCTGCTTGTGCTCTTTGCCATCTAACTTCCTTAGCGTCCTCCTGCATACCAACGTGTTCCCCCTTTCCGTCTAGCATCCCCGTCACTGAAAAGCCCCCTGCTTCACTTTCACTACCGTAGGCTTAGTCTCCTTTACGAACCCCCTTTCTGTACTATCCTGACGAACCCCGAAGCGCTTCTTCTCACCGACCTCCTTGCATCTCTAGCCTTTCTGTCTAACTGCCGTGCTGAACCCGAGTCTCTCTTAGTCCTCTGGCGTCCTCCCTTCTAACTCACTAAAAAAACCTTTTCTCCATACCATTCTTTCTCTGTCTGTCCACTCTATCAGTCTGCTGCCCAGGCTATATATCTTCCTTCTCTCCCCTCAAACCTTGGGATCCCTGAGTCCCTGCACACGCCAAGCTAATCCACCAGCTGCCCTAAGAGGCCGGGGGAATCGAGTCTGCCGTGTACATCACACCTAGGGATTGAGGGGCCGTGTTCCCTGCTGCATGCCTGGGACCTCTGCATGGGCTACCCTAGAGGCCAGCCTGGATGAGCCCAGGATCTCTGGGGTAGATCCCCTCAGGGTGGAGGGAGCTGGGGCTTTCCCCAGCTGTCCACCCAGTCTGTGTTCTTTAAGGCCCATGGACTTCTCTGATCGGCTGAAGCGGAGGGGGAGGGGCACTAGCCCCTCTTACACAGAGAAGACCCCTGAGGGCCTAAGGCTTTTTAATCTCAGCCCAAAGGCAAGGTCCCCAAATCACAATAAATTCCCACAATACACTTCTGAAACTATTCACCAAAACCATCATCATCAAAGATACAGAAGAGAAAGAAGTGTTTGTAAGTAATGTATAGGTGACTCTACTTCCTTTTTTACTAATTTTAAAACTCTTTATTTTTACTTCACAGAATTAAAACGTCAGAATTGAAAAAAGAGAGACCATTTGATTAAACTCCACAACTGAACAAGAACTCATCTCTGAAACATATCTAACAAGGGATCATTCACAATTTTTTTCAGTATTTTTCTTTTTTTTTCCTTTTTTGTTTTTTTAGTGAGGCAATTGGGGTTAAGTGACTTGCCCAGGGTCACACAGCTAGTAAGTGTTAAGTGTCTTGAGGCCGGATTTGAACTCAGGTACTCCTGAATCCAGGGCCGGTGCTCTATCCACTGCGCCATCTAGCTGCCCCTTTTTCAGTATTTTTAATGAACTCTTCATTACCTCTCAAAGACAAGTCCATTCTTCTTTTGGTTAGGTTACCTCATCAGACCATTTCCCCCTCCATCTAGCCTAAACTGACTCTCTGGAACTTTCACCCACTGATCTTAATTCTTCCTTCAGGGGTTAGCCAGAACAATCCCAACCTCTCCTCCACATGACAACCCTTCAAATACTTGAATTCAGTTACCATGTCTCCATTAGTCTTTTCTCCTCAAGGCTAAACAGAATCTGCTCCTTCAACCAAAATCCTTGATCATCCTGGCTATTCTCCTCTCGTTGCTTCCTAGTTTGCCAATGTACTGCAGAGAAAATGTTTATTCTCCAGGCCCTATAACTGGGATTGTGAATTCAATTATTGCTCTAATTATAACAAAATTCTACTATAATAAAGCCATCTGCAGGATTTGTTATAACAGAAATTTTAACTGATGCAATGTTGAGACTTTCTGCTTTGACATTTATGACAATAGGAACCTCATCTTGAACTATTCAAGTTTTCTCTTTATCCCATTGCAATTAAAACAACAGAATTTTCAAAAAAATATCCTCATGTTTTCAGGGGCAAAAAAGAAATTAAATATATTACAGAAAAGAGGCATAATCATTCCTTTTTCCCGTGGCCGACAGTGAAAACCTCGTCTTGAACCATTCAAATGTTCTCTGAATCCTGCTGCAAATATTAAGAAAACAGAATTGTCAAAAAAAAAATATCCTTGTGTCTTCAGTGAAAAAAAAAAAGAAATGAAATATATTACAGAAAGGAGGCACAATCACTCTTTTTCCCCTTGACTATTCCACCCAAGCAAAAAAAAAAAAAAAAGAAGTCTCATAAATTCCCCATTCAATAAATAGTCAAAAGATATGATCAGGTAGTTTTCAAAGGAAGAAATTCAAGCTATCAACAGCCATGTGAAAAAAATTCTCTATATCACTAATAATTGATAGTAGTCATTTAAATATTAATTAAAATATAATAAATTAACATTTATCTAGCACCTATAAATTAAAGCCTCATTCCCACCAGATTGTCAAAAATGACAAAAAAGGAAAATGATCATTGTTAGAGGGGCTTTGATTAATGCAATGTTTTTTTGTCCAGCCATTTTGGAAAGCAATTTGGAATTATGCTACCAAAATCAATGAAGTGTGAGTACTCTTTGACCAAGTGAAACTAGTACTAGGTGTGGTTTTTGTAGAGTTACAGAGGTAAAAATTAAGGGGATGGTCAACCACTGAGAAATGGCTAAACAAATTATAAATGTAGTGGAATATTATTATGCCATAAGCAATGACTAAGACAGTTTCAGGGAAGCTTTGTATGAGTTGATACAAAGTGAAGTTTGCAGAACTAGGAAAAAATATATACAATAATAATAATAAAGACAGACAATTTTGAAGAAAACCCATAAAATTTTCAATATGCTTATAAAAATGTTAATATTAGTGGAGTATGAAAAGGCCCAAACTGAACTGGCCAATATAAATCCTAATTTGAAACCTAAATTGAAAAAAGTGCATAATTCATGCAATACTGCAGTAAACTAATACTATAACAATATACTACACTTGGGGAATGATGGTCCCCTTTATAAAAAAATATTGAGGGGGCAGGGAATTGAGGGTTAAGTGACTTGCCTAGGGTCATATGGCTAGTAAGTGTCAAGTGTCTGAGGTCGGATTTAAACTCAGGTCCTCCTGAATCCAGGGCCGGTGCTTTATTCATTGCGCCACCTAGCTATCCCCATGATGATCCCTTTTAAAAGAAACTAAACTAGACCTTAAAGGACTATTGCTACTTAAGCTACATCTGTGGAACTTCTTAGACCAGTGGTGGAACTCTTCATTTAAACAATCATTAAACACCTATCATTTCAACAATCATTAAGCACCTATTATGTACATGGCACTGTGCTAGGAACTGGGGATACCAAAGCCATCCATGACCTCAAGGAGAGTATATTATGTGAGAGGGAGGGTGGAGAAGGTGGGACTATATACAATGGTAATGAAATGGAAAGTATATACAGAGAAGTTTCAAGAGGGAATGAAAGGAGGCCTCATATGGGAAGTAGAGAGAGAATCAGTGAAGTCATGTAGGTGACAGCTAGACTATGTTTTAGCAGAGGAGGTGGGGGTACACTAGAGACTGGAGGAACCACGTCTGCAAAATCCAAGCTTGGGGAGGAGGGGATATGTCTGTGGTAAGCAACAAGAAGATACTAGTACTTTAAACCAAACCTTCTAGGAAAACCTTTAAATGGCTATTATTAATGCTTCTTAATAATATGATTCATATTTTTTGAAATTTTTATATTGAACATTAAAAAAACCAACATTCTTTTCTGTATCCCTTTGTAATAGGAATACAGAGATGAATTACACCCTCCCTTGCCCTGAAAATGTGTAAAACCAAACAGGGGCTGGAGGAATTGTAAAAAGTAGTATGATCCTGACAAGAACATGGGAAGGAAGGACAAATGGCCAAGAAGTCCAAAGTGCTGAATGAGCATAAAAGGCAAGAAAGGGTGGGGAGAAACGTTGGGGAAGATGTTTCATAGAGGAAGAAGCACTTAAACCGAGGCTTTAAATGAAGAATAATTCAAAGAGAGCTATGAAAGGAATACATTTCAAGTATTCAGAGCCAGAAAATGGAGACAAGACTAGGGAGCAGGCAAAGAGATCCGTGAAATTGGAGGGCATGAAGGAGAAGAATCTGAAATCAGGCTGGAAAGGTAGACTAGAGCCAGATTGCAGAGGGTCTTTAATGCCAAGTTAAACTTCTAATGTATTATTCAAGTAATAGGGAGCCATTCTGAGCAGAGGAATGAAATGGCCAGAACTCCATAGAAGGAACATTTCTTGTGGCAGCTTGTAAAGGCCCGGAGAGGGCAGAGACTAGAGTGAGAAGTGTGAAGTATTTGGAGATACAAAAACAATGGTAAACTAAGAGTACAAATAGATGTGAGATATATTACTGAAGCAAAAATCATCAGGGCATGGCAACTGTTGGAGAGAAGAGTCTGTTCCCACAGAATCACTAAGGCAGTAGGTCAAGAAGCATGCTAGCATGCAAAGAGACACATAAAAGCAGGGGCAAGCCCGCATGAGAATGGACACACAGCAGAAAAGGGCAAACATATCAGATAAACAATCACTGAGGTGCATCACTATAGAAAGCATGCCTCCTAATTTTTGCACTAGACTTCTTTGATCAAGTCTTCTGCTCTGGACTTTAAATTTGCCATTCCCAACAATGATGACTCTGGACCCAGTCTAATTTGTGGCTTATCATAAGGTTTTTGGACCCTGCCCTCTTCCTTGGAAGGGAACAGTTGAGTTCGTTTAAAAAAATATAGAGTTTAAGTTAACAGTGGTACCCTTAGAAATATGGACAGGAACTCAGGAGAGATCTGAATGGAACAGGGTGTGTGTATGTGGGTGTTAGATGTATATATAGAAAGAGATAGAGGCAGAGAAAGAGAGGAGTTATGAGGGTTAAGGTGATAACTGAAACTGAAGAATTGTATGATACCCCAAAGGGAGAGTAAGTAGAAAGAAGAGGGACAGGACAGTGCCTTTACCTAGAGATATAAAGAGGAAAAAAAAGAGTAAGAAATGGCCAGCTAGACAGAAGGAAAACCAGGAGGGAGTAATGTCTGAGTCAAGGGAAAAGAAGACATGAAGCAGGGAGTAGGCAAGTGTTAATAGCTACAGGAGGACTGAGAAAGGACCACTGGGTTTGGCAATTATGAGGTCCAAAGATGTGGAAAAGGTTTCTTTCTTTCTTTTTGGGGGTGGAGGGAGTTGGAGGAGGCAGCTAGGTGGCTCAGTGGATAGAGTGGACTAGAGTGCTGGGCCTGGAGTCAGGAAGACCTGAGTTCAAATCTAGCCTCAGGCACTTACTAACTGTGTGACTCTATTTGACTTAATCCACTGCAGAAGGAAAGAGCAAAACACTTCGCTTTCTTTGCCTAGAAAACCCCATTGACAGTATGGTGCATTAGGTCACGAAGAATCAGATACAATTGAATGACTAAACAACTAGGTCATTAATGAAAGGAATAGTGGACACAGAAGTCAGATTACAGGGAGTTGAGGGATAAGTATATGGCAAAGAAATGGAAGAAGCTCTCTTTCTAGAAGTTTAACAGTAATGGGAAATTAATCTTCAACAGTCTATAAGATTCGGTGTCTATAGGGCAAAATCCAAATTCTTAAGCATGTTATTCAAAGCTTTCCTCCATCCAGGCCCAATCTATTTCTTCAACCTAATCTCCCACTGCCTCTATATACAAACCTTCCACTACAGGCAAACTGGTCTCATCACTTCCTAAAAACACTGTACCTATTCCTTTTTTCTGTTTTATAAAAAATCTCAGTTGGTCCATCAGTTCTCCACACATCCACATCAAAGTCTCTTTTTTCTGCCACTCAGAACTATTTTTCTTCCTATCTTCAGAACTTCTTTCTTAAGGGTCTTTAATACTCATTTCTTATCTTTGCCAGAGCTAAATGGTTATGAAACTATTTTATACTAACATTCTCAGTTCCATTTATATCTTGTGATCTTTTAGACTACAAATGGGATGGGAAGGAAAAAGACCAGTCAATACTTTCACGCCCTCTCCTTCACTGGTTATCTTTCCCTTCAATAATTGGTAGCAATCTGTTCTTTCTTTCCTTTCGGGACATATTCTCTAGTTCAGAGGAATCTAATTAGTTGACAATAATAGTTTATAACAACGGCTAACCTTCATACAGTTATGTATCTTTGTGTCCATAATCTCATTAGCTAATTTATCTTCAGGTTGTTCTGCTACTCCTACAATGTCTGTTTCCTAAAGCTAATGGGGAAGGGAGAACAAAGGGCAGCAATTGTGTGTGTGTGGGGGGGGATGTTGTGGGGGTTTTTTTGGGGGGGCATGACATTTTATTTTATTCAGGTGGAGAATTCCCAATGGGGAGCAAACACTCCCTCCAAAGCATAGTGATAAATAGAGTAGTTTATAGTCTTAGAATTGCCTGAGGGAATTGAGAGATTATGGGCCAAGGTCACACAGCTAGTTCCCCCCAAAGGCAGCTCTTGAACTAAGGTTTCCTGACCCCCAAGGCTGATCTTCTATCCACCAAGTTTCCAGGCCACTAAACTCTTTAACATCCCCTTTTAGGACATGAAAAGTAACTCCTCATGAAGAAAAGGATGGAGGCTTTGCACCAGTGTTACATACTATACAATTCTTCTTTATGGCCCTGGACCTCAAGACTATTACAGCCCATCTTCTGGCCCCAAGAGTCATGAACTAAAGCTCTAAGAATCCTGTCACAGGTCAAGGTCCAAATCTAAGCTCATTGTAGGGTTACTGCTTATTTGGCACTAGCTACTGCCCTTTTTAACAATCACAAATGATTTAACAGCTACATTATGCAAATAAGGTCTAGGGTAAAAAAAAAAATTACTTCTCCAAAATTCAACTTCATTAACCGGTCATTTGTTACTTTTATCTACAATGTTTTTAAAAATGTATTTACCAAACAAACAGTATAAACAAAATTGCCTGGAAATTCATTTGCCTAGTACAGTGCTATGAACAAGCCAACTTAATAAAATTTTGTTGAATTCCAGAAGAATGATTACCTTACTTCCAAATGGTCCATGCCCATTTATTGGGGCAAGACTAGAGATAACCCCATTAGCAAATTTTCACTAATCATTGCTTTGTCTTTATAGAGAATTGAAAGTAATGATCTCTCTACAAACAAATTAAGGAGCTCTCACTGTAGAGGACTACAGTCTCTCTCTAGTAGAAAGTAAACTCCTTGAGGGCACATGGTAGATGCTTAATAAATGCTTGTTGAAGTGAGTATGGCTCCATCACTTTTTTTTTAGGGCAATGAGGGTTAAGTGACTTGCCCAGGGTCACATAGGTAGTAATAAGTGTCAAGTGTCTAAGGCTGGATTTGAACTCAGGTCCTCCTGAATCCAGGGCTGGTGTTTTATCCACTATGCCACCCAGCTGCCCCAACTCCATTTCTTTTTTTTTAATTATAAAAGTATTTTATTATTTTCCAGTTACATGTAGATAGTTTTCAACATTTGTTTTTATAAGATTTCTAATTTCAAATTTTTCTCCCTCCCTCTTCTCCCCAAGACAGCAGGTAATCGGATATAGGTTATATATGTACAATAACATTAAACAACTCCATTACCTTTTTTTTCTTTGGGGGGTGAGGCAATTGGGGTTAAGTGACTGGCCCAGGGTCACACAGCTAGTAAGTGTTAAGTGTCTGAGGCCGGATTTGAACTCAGGTCCTCCTGAATCCAGGGCCGGTGCTCTATCTACTCCACCACCTAGCTGCCCCAACTCCATTACTTTTTTAAAATTTCATCTATATCTAAGAAATCCAAACTAAGAGAAATACCAATATAGATGACTTTTCTTTTTCCCTACTTGGTCCTAATTCATATTACATATAATTCTGGCAAAACTTAGAGGCTCTGATAAGATGCTAGAACTTCATTTTGGACTTATTTTTAATTCTTTCAAGTCAATATTAGAGTAGGTCAAGATATAAGTGTACTTATTTTGGGAATTCTGTATTTATGGAATTATTCTCTTCAAGTAAACTCAGCAGGTATATATTATGCGCATATAACCACACCAAGGGAAATCAATCACTTTCTGCTGACCAAAAAAAAAATAATAATAACTAAGCGATGTCCACGTAATTTAAAAAAAAAGGAAGCTTTAAAAAAAAATTCTTTGGACAGAGGAGTATGTAAAAGGTTAAACTTGACTGATTTTTAATTTAGCAAAAACAATAGCAAATGTTTTGTAAGCACCTACTTGGTTGAGTGAGACACAAAGCTAAAAATAAGCCAATTTTTACCTTCTTGGAGCTTATGGTGTCCTGATACAATAAAATAACAATAGTTCAAATCTGTGTATTGCTTTAAAGTTTACATGGTTATAGTAGACATTATATGATAAGTGCATAGAGAACTGAAAAACAAATGTTACACAAGATCTGAAGTGAGGAGGAAGCAATGTGTTTCAAGGGTCCTTACTGACCAGAAGGATGAGGATAAGTTCCCTGGAAGAGATGCATTTAAGGTAAGCTTTAAAGGATAGAGAGAAATTCAACAGGCTAAAATGGAAAAGGAGAATGAACAAAGGAGGAAGTAAGGCATGAAAATGCTGCAGGGCATATAGATACAGTTTGGCTGAAGCAGCAGACTGAAAGAAGGGAAGAAAAGCAAATTATGGAAAGTATGAACTGTCAAAGAACATAAAATTTTATTAATATGACTAATTTTAAAAAAAAAATACATTAACTGAATATTATAGCTAATTAGGGAAGAGGGGGGCATAGAAGAAAAGGAAAGAGACAAATATACACATAACTCCAAGAAAAGAAAGCGCTATATACACAAAAGTAGAGAAAAAGAGAATAAACTAGTAGATTCTGAGTTAAGTGTAGTAATGGCTTGTTATTCATTTAGGTTGGCTTCAAAGTATTATCACTTTTTATATTTATTTTTTGAAAATGCTAATCACTTGATCAGCATCAGCACTATTAACATTCCTATAGTTCCTTAATCTCTAAACTTTCAGAAACTATTCACACTCCAGTACTAGGAAATGATTATAATAGTCTCAGCCCCAAACACCCCCCTATCCAATCCCCAGCAAAGTACTCAAGATGAAAGCCAAGTGTTCCCAGATACTACTCTATTAGTCTATCATACTTAATTTGTAAGTTATAAGTATCATTCTATAAAATTAGACAGTTGGACTAGGGCAGACAAGGTTCCTGACTTTTTTGTCTAACTCTTTAGCAGTCTGATGAACCCCTTTCTCAGAATAATGTTTTTAAATGTATAAAATAAAATGCACAGGATTAAAAAAGAAACCAATTATACTAAAATAGTTATTTTTTTAAAGTTGAGACTCCAGGTTAATCATACCTGAACTAAAGTATTTAAATACCTTTCCATTTATAAAATACAAAACAATATATCTATAAAAGAAATGAAATTTTATTATTTAACCAAGTTCTAACAAAAGTTCAACTACTGTTGATGAAATATATCTTTAATATATTCAAAGATAAAAGTAAAAAATGTTTCACAAACTCCAATGAAAGTTTAATTATCAGAAGTAAAGCTCTATTTTATGACAGCATTTTGAAATAGTAACTATTTTCAAACAGTACAGACTTCTTTAACTACTTGCAGCTGTACTTTTCTATATATGCTATTCAGAGCTTTAATGAGGACCAGTGCCTTACCATCTGCCCTCCCACACCACAGGCTCAATACACAGTATTCTAAGGACTCTTATCCTTACCACCTGACTTGCAACAGCACCCTAAGAACCATAGGACTCTTTCACATGCCTTGCAGCAAACCCTAAAATGTTGTCTCCTACCATTAGAATAAGAACTTTTTTTCTTTTTTGGTGGATAAGAACTTCTTAAGAGCAAGGTTTGCAGGCAGGGGTAGGAGAAAATTGGGAAATAAAATTTTTTTAAAAAAACAATATTAAAAAATGTTTACATGGAATTGGAAAAAAAAATAAAATACCTGAGGGAAAAAGAGAAAGATTTTCCTCACTTTTCTATTTGTATCCTTCAATATGATGCTTTACATAGTAATTAAAAATGCCTTTTCAAGTATGCAATCATTTATTCTGTATCCAGAATGTCCAAGAGTCTTCACATATTTTTAATCAAAAGTTACCAACACAGATCATTAAAGGATAGTTAAAAGCTAATAAAATTCATCATTCTTACCTTGGAACCTGATAACATACTGGTCAACATTTTTGTTCCTTTTCCAATTCCAACCACTGCAAGTCAAAGAAACAATATGATGACATTCTCTCATGGCAAGTGGACTTTAAAATCTACACATTCGTTACTGTCTTTTGTCATGCACTATACTAAGCTAAAAGGAGCACTATTTCAGCACAATTTTGGTACAGCTTCTATTATACTAATCAGTTAAACTTGTTATCTAAAAAAAAGGGAAAGGAAGGAACTATTTTCAGAAAATATGTGCAATGTTTTTCATCTTTATGTATGTCAAAATGGTGGAGGCTTAAATTTAGACAATTATATTTTACATAAATAAAAATTTTGATAAAAATCTTCTAAGACTTATTAGAATTTCTTATTAAATATCAGTGCAGAATACACAGAGCAATTAACATCCTGGGGTCTGGTTTGATGATGTCTTTTACAGAGTTCATTATTAAGCATGCAAAACCATCATCATGGTTAATGGACCATTTAAAAATTGTTAGGGCCCAGAAGTACATCATCATCATCAAGAAAAAAGACAACATTCTGAGGAATCAACTTTGCAGAGAAAAAAATAGAAGCTATATGCTAAATCAGTGGTCCTCAAATGTTTTTGTCTCAAAACCCCTTTTACATTATAAAATGTGATTTATATGTATCAACATTTACCTTATTAGAAATTAAAACTGATAAATATTTTTAATGTTTTTAATTCATTTAAAAATAATAAACCCATTACATATTAATATAAAAATGGTTTCATGAAAATAACTATTTTCAAAAAAAAATTTATGTGAGTACTGTTTTACAAATTTTTCCAAATCTCTTAAATGGTGGCTTAATAAAAGACAACTAGATTCTCGTATCTATTTCTGTATTCAATCTATTATAATATGTTATTTTGGTTGAGGTATGTATCTGAAGAAAAACTGGTCTCACATAGATACATAGTTGGAAAAGGAAGGAATATTTTAATAGACAAAAAAAAATCTTAGTATTATTATGAAGGGAGTTCTAACCTCTTTGGACACCCCACTGCAAACGGGTTTCAGGGACCCCAGGATTCATAGCTGACATTTTGAGAACCACTGCACTAAATAATAACAATAATAATGATAGGTAGTATTTATATAACATTTTAAAGTTTTCAAAGTCCTTTTTAAATAAATATTACCTCTTTTGATTCTTACAGTAACTCTGGGAGGTAAGCATTAATACTATCTGTATTTTTTGTTAATAATTGGACAAAACTATAATGTGTTGGGAATGGGTATGACTGTACCTAAGAAGGAAAAGGAATAGAAGGGGATATAGACAAGCAGTGTATAACAGATTTATGCGAAACACAAGGAGAATTAAGGGCCATGAGAGAAGTGTCTTGCAATTTTTTAAAATGTAAGATTCGACAAACTATATCTATAGTTTAAAAACAAAGATATCTAGGGGTTGCAATAGCAACTTGCTTGACAGAGAAGATAAATAAATGGAACTCACTCTGGCCCTCTCCTCTAATTCTGTCAACAATATCTATCACCATTTTTCTAGTCACCTAGATTTGAAACCTTAGAATAATCAATAATTCCTCCATTCTTCTTTCTCTCCTCTGTGAAACTTAGATTACTGAGTATTAAAGAATTTTAGTTAATCACTGAAACTACTATCTATGGATTATATTTGGATTTAATTGTGTACGACTCAGCAACAGTTTGTAAGAGTTCAGAGTTCCCAATTTTATGAACTACAACCTGGTCCCATCCTAAGGAGAGAAGGAAGATTAAGTGGAAGATTAGTCAACCTGGTCAGGAGATGGGTTTTTTTGTTTGGTTTTGGTTTTGGTTTTTTGTTTTTTTGCAGGGCAATGGGGGTTAAGTGACTTGCCCAGGGTCACACAGCTAGTAAGTGTTAAGTGTCTGAGGCCAGATTTGAACTCAAGTACTCCTGAATCCAGGGCTGGTGCTTTATCCACTGTGCCACCTAGCCGCCCCAAGATGTTTTGACTAGCACTGGGTCTCTCTTGGTGTTAAGTGGCATCTAGCATGAAAGCTATTCAACTCTGCTTTTCCCCCGCTTGCTTTAGGTTCTAGAGAAGTCAGCGTGAGTAAAATATAAGGCTACCCTCCGCTGTAAACCAATCACAGTCTTAGTTTAGTTTGCATCACTGAATCAACTGTATAAAAAACTGCTGTTAGACAAGTTTCTGGCTACTGAGGAACCAGTGACTCCTTTTTATTGGCAACTGCTAGCCTTGCTAATAAATTAATCATGCTTGGACCTTTGTGCCTTAGTTTCTCTTTATTGAAGATTTTTTTATTGTGACACCTCCCACAACCAGTAACCAAAATCCTTCCCTTTAATGAGGTCTCTGGCCTCAGCCCCTTTCCATTTCACATACCACCAATATTCTAGTATAGGTTCTCTTCATCTCAAAGCGAGAGTATTAGTCTCAAGTATCCCTGCCTGCAAGCTCTGCTTCCACTGCAGCCCAATTCTTCCTATATAACACTGCCATGTTAGTTTTCCTACAGCACCATTTTGCATGTGGTCCTTAAAGAAAGGCTATGATTTGAATAAGCAAAGAAACAAATGTTATAAAACACCAGGAAATAAAGTTCATGAGACACTGAAGAAACCAGTTTGTCCAATGTACTGGGAAACAGTGCTAGAAAAATACTTTAGGAACACACTACAGAAAATACTGAATACAAAATGTGGAGTTGGGATTTTATCATGCCATCAACAGAAAGCCATTGAAGGTTTCTGAACAAGTAAAATACAATGTTTAAGTGATGTTGTGAAAAAGTGTATAAGAGAGAGAATCCAAAACTGTTGCCAGTACACATTCTCTCCATCGAGGGAGATAATTTGGGGGGTAAAAGTGTTAGCCTCAACCTTATCCAACTTCAAATATAGCAACCACTTCTCTCTCCATACAATCAATTTAATGACACAGAATTTCCAAATACTGTCCTATATTCAAAAACTTTCAAGAAAACCATTTGTCATTACCATTTTTTTTCTATTCTAAAGTCATATATTTAAAAAATAAATTGATTAAGGGTAGCGCCAATTGAAGACTAGTGCAAGTAGAGTTACAGTATCTAATCGGTTATTTTGCAACCACTACTTTTGCCATGAAAAAAGGTATTAAATGGGAATGTATTTCATTTAAAATTTAAATTCAAGTTAATTTGTTTCTTTGAAAATTAAAATGTCTATGACTTGAGAAAACTTCATAATTAAATCTGGATTCAGAATCATCATCACAATCTCTTAGCTCAATTTTAATTACATCTTTGCTTTTAGCCCCGTGAGAAAGTCAGCAAAAGTAATCCATAAACGTTTTAAAGTGAAATTCCCATTGCTCCATACACATTCAACACTCCCTCCTATCAAAAAAGTAATTCAAATAACAGTCTGACTCTTTTTGCTTTATTGTAATACTCCCTCTAGAACTATAAAATATGGGCTTCAAAATCAATAGTTATCCTGATAGTGAATACCATCATGTTAGCATAATGTGTGATCTTCAATTGCAATAATAGGTATTAGGAAAATGTTTGATATATTAGTGTGCTAAATCACAACAAAAATCACTGTGATCTCATTTACGAATCGATTTTTTTTCCCTCTACCGAGAACACTCCTCACACTAGACAGTACAGGATAAAAAAAAAGATTAATAGTGGTATGTGGTCACCATTGACATTAGAAATAGCTCTTCCCTAAAACCACTTAAATTTCATCAAAGACAATCAATCAGCAAACATTAAGCACCTACAGTGCTATGCAAGTCAACTAAGGCAAAGTAAAAATTTAACACAATAAACCTTACAACTGTCTACAACTTAAAAAAAAAATTCAATACGCAATAGTTTGGCACTTAGTTCACAAGATCTTGATTTATATGCTTTAATTCTTCATCAGGAAACCTAACATCATATTGGATAGTAAGCTTTTTACAAAGTCCATTTTTCCTGATCAACCCTTGATTGGCCCATAAGTTTTCAATCAGGTTTAAATCAGGCAAGCTCCCAGGCCACTGAAGCATGTTCCTTTTACTGTCTTGGATAAATTCTTTAACCTTGTGTGACATGTTACATGATGCAACACCATTGCAGTCTCTTAGTCTAAGCACTCTTTTTTTTTTTTTTTAGTGAGGCAACTGGGGTTACGTGACTTCCCCAGGGTCACACAGCTAGTAAGTGTTAAGTGTCTGAGGCCGGATTTGAACTCAGGTACTCCTGACTCCAGGGCTGGTGCTCTATCCACTGCGCCACCTAGCTGCCCCAGTCTAAGCACTTATTAAGCACCCATTAGTCCCAAGAACTCTGTTAAGCACTGGGGATACAACAACAACAACAAAACAACAAAAAAGGTAAAAGTCCCTGCTCTCAAGGAACTCATAGTCCAATGGGGAAGAAAACATGCAAACTATGTACAAACAAGCTATACAAAGGATGAATTGGAGATAACCAATAAATAAACACACTAGCATTAAGAGGGAGTAGGAAAGATTTCTTGAAGCTAGGATTTTAGCTAGGACTTGAAAGAAGTTAGAGAAACCAAAAGATAGAGATGAGGAGGGAAAGAATTCCAGACAGAGAATTAGCCTGCAAAAATGCCCTGAGTTGGGTAATGGAGTGTTTTATAGAAGGAACAGCAAGGAGGCTAGTGTCACTGGATCATAGAACACTAGGGGTTAAGGTGTAAGAAGACTGGAAAGGCAGAAGATCAGGTTATGAAGGGCTTTAAACATCAGATAGATGATTTTATATTTCATTCTGAAGGTTACTAGGAGCCACTTAAGGGAGATGGGTTGAGGTGGAGGTTGATATGGTCACATTTGCTCTTGAGTTAAGATTAATTTGACAGATGAGGGTGGAATGGAGTGGAAAGAGACTTGAGGCAGAGAGGCCAACTCAAAGGCTATTGAAATAGTCCAGGTGTAATGAGGGAAATCCTGTAATTTTGAAACAATTCTTCTCTGATTATCAATGTATTTACCAGAGTTAATTCTCTCCTTGGGTAAAAGACTCTCGAGGTCCCCATTTTTGGGGGGTGGGGGTGAGGGCAGGAGTGGATGTTTGAGTCTGATGTAGCTATCCATATCTTACAAGTTTACCTAGATTTCTCCTGACAATGGTTATAACAGTCTTGAACAAAAAAGTGAATGTCATCAATAAAAAAATCACCTTTTTCCAATCTTCAGTACTGCAGCCTTTGAATTATCTTGCCCATTAAAAACTTTTTTTTAAATCATAGCAATAGTTAGCAGCTTTTTTTACTGGTCTTCTCATTGTTCTTCCAGTTTCAGGAACTCCATCCTGCAAAAGAGAGGAATGAGTAGCAACCCTCCCCACTGCAAGGTCTCCCTGAAAGTCTGCTTGTTTTCTGAGGAAACTGAGACATAAGAAAGATTCTATGAAATACCCAAGGTCACAAAATTTGAACTCAGATCTTTTTGACTCCAAGTCCCACAATCTCTTCACCATGCCAACATAGATACCAATCAACTGTGGAATGGCTAAACAAATTATGGTAAATAAACAAAATGGAAAATAACTGCAGTAACAAATGATGGGCATGATGCATACCAAGAAGCAAGGCAAGACTTAGACGAACTGCAATGTAAAGTAAGCAGAGGCAGGAAAACAATGTACAAAATGACTGCAACAATGTAAAGAAAAGACCAATAACAGCCACAAAACAACTGGAAATGAATGTTGCAAAATTATAAGGAACAAGCTTAGCTACAAAGAAGAAATATTAGAATATTGCCTCCCCTTGGACAGAGGTCAGAATCCATAGGTGTAAAATATTGCATATATAATGCCAGACATTTTCAAAATGGTAGTCAGTTTTACAGAATTTTTTTCTTTTCTTCCACTTTTTTTTTTTTAAGTCTTTGGTGCTGGGTATGGTAGTACATACCATACCTTTAATCCCAAATTCTGGGAAGGCTGAGGATGGTGGATCCCTTAAGCTTAGAAATTCTTTGTTTCAGTGTCCGAGACTGTACAAGTACCTCTACCCAAAGAGGGAGAAAGGACAGGGCCAATAGGCCACAGAAGAAGATTCAAATCAGTTCAGGTCAAAAATGGAGCATGTCAAACCTCCTGTCGTGGGATCAGGCTCAGGAATGGCCACTGCACTTCCAGCCGGGAGGGAAAAAATTATAACCATAAAATAAAATTTAAAAATAAAGTCTTTGGGGCAGCTGGATGGCGCAGTGGATAGAGCACCGGCCCTGGAGTCAGGAGTAGCTGAGTTCAAATCTGGCCTCAGACACTTAACACTTACTAGCTGTGTGACCCTGGGCAAGTCACTTAACCCCAATTGCCTCACTAAAAAAAAAAAATTAATTAAAAAAATAAAGTCTTAAAAGTCATAAGAAATGGCACTCTAGGAGGCAGCTAGGTGGCTCAGTGGATAAAGCACTGGTCCTGGATTCAGGAGGACCTGAGTTCAAATCCAGCCTCAGACACTCGACACTAGCTGTTTGACCCTGGGCAAGTCACTTAACCCTCATTGCCCTGCAAAAAAAAAAAAAAAGAAATGGCACGCTAGGAGGAAAAGGGGGAGTGATGTTGGGAGAATCTAGGAAATGTAAAAACAAAGGATACCAATTAAAAAAAATTTTTTTAAGAAAAAGAATTAGGCATGCCCAGTATGAAACATTTTGATATAGCCAAAAAAGTCAATGCCAATTTAAAGCTACAAATGCATAATATCTCGAGAGAGATTAAAGTCATACTGTGCTAAACCTGAGACTAGTCACTAGGCTATAAAAGTCTGGGTTCAAGGTTCTATCGAACTGAAAGGCTTCAAGTAAGCTTCTAGAAATAGACTATGCTGTCTAACTAAATACAGAAGTTTATCTCTAATAGGTTGGCCACCAAGTGATAAATTATTTGGCACTATGCATCTAGGGATGCAAAGAAAGGTAAAAACAGTCTCTGCTCTTTAAAGGTGTACATTATATATGTGTTTTATATTTATAAGCTCCATATATTACATACGGTTTTGCGTACTAACATAAATAACTAGGTACATACCAAATACACACAAAGTAGTTGGTAATATGCAACAGGAAGGAGTTTAAGAGAAAGATTAGAAGTATATACAAAGATCTGGGAGTCATCTGCATAGAAATGAATCATTTAACGCATGGAAATCGATAAAAATACCAACAGAGAGAGAAAGAAAAAAGGGCCCAGAATGGAGCTTTAGGGGCATCCATACTTTATGGGCAAAAGAAGGATAATGGTCCAAGTAAGGAGATGGAGAAGTGATCAACCAGGTAGGAGGAAAACCCAGGAAGAGCAGTGTCACGAGTCAGATGAGAAAGTACACAGAATAAGGGAGAAGTTGGCAATGCCAAAATGCAAGGGAAAGTCAGAAGGATGAGGAATGAGAAGCAGAATCTCAGCAAGCAAGTTTTTTGACAACTCTAAAGGAATACATGACCTAGATATAAAAGGTCACATCATAAACAAATTAGAAGAGCATGGAAGAAATTAGCTTTTGGATTTATAGGTAGGGGAAGAGTTTATAACCAAAGGACAAAGAGAATCACAGATTACAGGACAATTCTGATAACATAAAATTTAAAGTCTTACACAAATAAATTCAGTGCAGATAAGATCAGAAAAGAAACTTGTTAAATGGGGAGGGGGGGGGGAATCTTTCCAGAAAGTTTCTCTGATAAAAGTCTTACTTCCAAGATATTCAAGGAACTGACTCAAAATGTATAAGAGCCATTCCTCAATTGATAAATAGTCAAAGAATATAAATAGTAATTCTCAAGGGAAGAAATCAAGATATAGTCAATTTTTTTTAAATCTTCCAAATCATTAAGAGAAATGCAAATTAAACCAACTCTAAGGTTCCATCTTACACCCCTCAGATTGGTAAAGTTAACCAAAAGAAAATGACAAATGTTGGAGGCCCAGTAATGTACTGTTGGTGGAGCTGTGAATTAGTACAGCCATTCTGGAAAGCAATTTGTAGCTAGGCTCAAAAATCTATTAAAATGTGCATATCCTTTGACCCACTATGAGACCTATACCTTAAAAGATGAAAGAGGAAAATGACTCATATATACAAAAATATTAACAGCAGCTCTTTTTGTGGTAGCAAAGTACTGGGCACTAAGAAGGTGTCTATCAATTGAGGAATGGCTAAATAAATTATGGTATGTGAATGCTATGGTGCTGGCAGAAAAGACAAAGGAGACAGTTAAAGAGAAACTTAGGAATACTTCTGTGAACCAATGAAGAGTGAAGTGATTAAAACGAGAGATCCATTTATACTATAACAACATAAAAATAATTAACAATTTTGAAATTCTTAAGAATTCTGATCAACACAGTAATAAACTATGATTCCAGAGGACCAAGAATAAAGAATGCTACCTACCTCCTAACAGGTGATGGAGTAAATGTGCATAATGAGACACGCTTCTTTTTTTTTTAATGTAGCCAATATGAAATTTGATTTTCTTAACTATGCATATTTTTTACTGGTGGGTTTTGGGGGGGGGTTTGTCAATAAAGGTGGGAGTAGGGAAGGAAGAAAAATAAGTGCTTATTAATTGGAAAAAAAAATTAAGGGCTTATGGATCACTTGTTTTGGAGAAGGAAATGGCAAATCACTCTAATATCTTTGCCAAGAAAACCCCAAATGGGGTCATAAAGAGTCAGATACTACTGAACAACTGAAAAAGGATAACTTGTTGAAAACGTAATAAAGGAAATTCCTCCTCAAGTATGAGTTAGATTAGATAATGTCCGAGCTTCATTTCAACTCTAAGATACTATTATCTCAATGCTTCTAAAGGACAGTTATTTTAAAACAATTCCTATAACACCTACAATCTTTGCCAGCTGTATTCCATACCCCATCTCATGGTATTTATTTAAAATTTAAGGGTGAAAATTTCTCAGCTTTCACTCAATGTGTGCTCTGGGACTGATTTTGTCTTTCTTTGTATCCCTAACACTAAGAACAGATCCTGGCAATAGAAAGTGCTTTTTAATAAATGCTTTTTTAAGTGACAACTAAATTGAATCATATCTGTCGTAATTTCCTGCATAATAGGACAAGGTACTATAAGCAGAAATAATTTATTTAAGCTAAAACAGAAGGTGCATTTTATCCATTGTCATCTTTTGTCTTGGATAGTATGACATGATAGTATGATAAAAAAAAAAACAATGATTTTTAACTTTTGAAAATATATGCATCAAGGTTTTCCAATTCATTTAAATAGATTTTCGCCTTGATTATTTTTCATAAGATTTCCAAATATTCCAAAATTAAGACTCTACTTCACTCTTTTCAATTGCCATCCTAGCAATGCCCTCTTGTGACTGATGATTGGTAAACTTTTTAAAAACAGAATTATATTTGAAATAGGTGTATAATCTAGAAGATAAATTTTGAAGTGGGAGGAAATGTGAAAAAAACTAACTAGTATAGAAAGGTTAGTTTGTTTAAAATGAGAACAAAATTTTCTACTTCAATGAAAAGTTTTTGTCACCGTATTTAGTTTTAAAAGTATAAAACTGCATGTCTTTAAACTGTTTGAAAAGTGTGTTTCTGTCACCAATTTTTTTTTTTCTGAATAGGATAAATATGCTTTATTTCTTATGTTACCTTCATTTGGCATTGAACTGATGGGGATTTTTTGGCTTTAATTGCCATAGTATAGACACACATTTTGTCAAGCCACAGACATGCACTGCAAAGCCTAACAAGTGCCAATAAACAAAACAGGAAATAAAAAGTATTCATGATTTTTTCCTTTCAATCAATTCTACTGATTTCTCTAAGCAAATAAAAATATTCTCAATAGGAGCATATCTATAAAAGAAAGTAACTTTCCTTCAAAAATTCTAAGTAAAAAAAATTAAATTAAAAATTTTAAATTAAAAAAAAAAACAAAAAAATTCTAAGTAGTTTTTGCTACAGAGTGACAGCTAATTGAAGAAAATAAATTTTATTTTTTAAAAACTTGATATACGTAGAAAAAAGGCTACATTATTCTTTAAAGGTTCATTTGTACAAACAGGTGGCTAGATTTTATTTCTTCCCATTTTCCTACTTTTAAGCAAAAAAGAAAACGTGTTCTATGTAACAAGAGTTGTTCAATAATCTAAAATAAATCATAAATTAATCTACATTGTATCTTAAATGAAACTCCTTTAAACAACTTTCTCTCATACCAACCTAGGAAAATCACTGTTAAAATGAAATTATATTAAAATGCTGCTTAATATCTATTACCCAGAACTCCTGTCGCAGCACTGTCCAAAGTTCCTCCATGACCAATTTTTAATGCCTGTTTCTTCCTTTTGTTCCCATCTTGAGGAGGCATACCAGCTTCTATTAAATAAAAATGAATGAAAAAAGCAATCAGCCACTGTATCTTCAAATAAAGCCAGATAGTCCCTCAATTAATACAAACAAGTTATTTAAACACACACAATTATCATAACAAGAATATAATTAGCACTGCTAGCTAAAGATTATGACAAATACAATAGAAAGTCTACCAAATTAAAATGAGCTATATCCTAAAAGTTGACGTGGAAAATCAGTTGTTTGAACCTGGGAACATATTTTTTTTTCCCTAAAGAAACAATGTTGTTAGGAGTTGTTTGGGTTTCCAGATTACTCCACAAGTCTATTTAAAGGAATGTACAACTATGGATATATCCCACATTGAACTTTATTGTTCTCTGCAATGACAAGATTAATGTATCCACATAAG
This sequence comes from Dromiciops gliroides, assembly GCF_019393635.1. NCBI lineage: Eukaryota > Metazoa > Chordata > Mammalia > Microbiotheria > Microbiotheriidae > Dromiciops > Dromiciops gliroides. Next base: position 97,262,857 of record NC_057862.1, read on the forward strand.
GCCAGAAAAGACTGTTATAATATCACTGGGTAACTACTCCAATTACATGAATTTGCCTACTATATTACCAATTAACAGTGAGTTTAATTGCTGAGTTTGCCAAATTTGCCATGTTCTACTAGAATGAGCTGATTTGGGAGTATTGAGAGTAGTGGGGTCATCATACCTCAAAGGGAAAAGCAAGAGGTTTTTGCCAGTACTATGAGAAAATCTGTCAAAGTTTGTCTTTATTAGCCTCCAGCTACTTAATATCTTTCTCCACAAACTTCCAAGTCCCTAGTATCTTCAGATAGACCCAAGTCCTCCACCAACTTCTCTTCTAAGCCCAAAGTATTCCAGACTCCCAATGAATCTACCGCCCTTCCCTAAATAATAAATCAATCTCAGTGCAAAGGATTCAGCTACTCATTAGAAGGAAAATGTCACTGGTCTAATACATATTCACATGTAAATGACTGATATCCTTCCTAGCTATATGTATTCTTAAATGTGTGTCTCTAGATATGTGAGCTTCACCAGTAAAACATAATCTTGAGGGTAAGTACTGTTTTTTGCCTTTGTATTCCCCAATGCTTAGCACAGAGCCTAGCAGATCTAATTAATGCTAATTCATTGTTCAACCATTACCCAACTGACAAGCATCTATTTTGTTTCTAGTTTTTTGCTATCACAAAAAGTCCTGGTATAAATATTTTGGCATATATTGGGATCTTTCTGCTTTTGGTTTCCATAAGGTATAAATCCACGAGTGGGATGTCTAGATTAAAGGATATGAATAGTTTAGTGATTTTTCTTAATTCCAAAGTATTTTCCAGAATATTTGGACCAAGTCCCAACTCCACCAATAGTATATTAGTGTGATAGGCCTTTTGTGGTCCTTCTAACATTGACTATTTCTCTCTTTTATTATCTTCACCAATTTGATGCATATGCAGTGAAAGGTCCCACATACACCAGACTATTTAAAACACTTTTTACAGTAGCCAAAAACTGGAAACAAAGTAGGCACTCACCAACTGAAGAATGAATAAACAACCTGGGGTACATAAATGTAATAAAACATTACTGCCCTGTAATAAATTATTAGAAAGAGAGATGGGGGGCAGCTAGGCAGCACAGTGGATAAAGCACCAGCCCTGGATTCAGGAGGACCTAAGACACTTGACACTTACTAGTTATGTGACCCTGGGCAAGTCAGTTAACCCTCATTGCCTTGGAAAAAAAAAAAAAAGGAGAGAGATGGCAGGGGAAGGAACATGTATATGAACTGAGACAAAATGAAGGAAGCAATACCAGGGAAACCATAATGACTATGACAATATAAAAGGAAAGCACAACAAAATAAATGAAACCAAATGCTATGCAATTAAAATGACTTAAACTTTTCATTCCAGAAATGAAAACACACCTCTCTCCCTTTTTGCAAGGGAAGGGACTATGGGTATGGAACTCCATATTTAACTTCAAAAGTGGTTGATGTGTTAGTTTAGCTTGCTGAATTGGTTTTTTTCCCCTCATTTTTATTTTTTATAAAGGAAGGTTGACAAGATAGCTTCTTAAGTTCCTTCCTATTCTAGTTCAGTAATATTAATTGGATGGCTACTCAAGAGAAGGAATATACTGGGAAATGTAGATGATCTAAAACCAATAGATATTTGTAAGAATTTTTTAAAAAATAACAAAACTTTGGTGGGAGAATTCTTAACCAAACTTAACCAAACATGCCTTAGCAGATCATCAAAAAGGTAACAATTTTAACTTCATAAAATTAAAAAAGAAGCATTATAGAGTGAATAACAAAGCTTGAAATCAGGAAGACCTGGGTTCAACTTCCATCTCTGACACTACTGCCTGAGACCCCAAAGAAGTAATTTCCCATAAGAATTCAGTAGATTGAAAGATCATTGTGAACAAGGGTTGGTCAGATAAGACTTCATGGGGGGGGGGGGGACGGGACCAGCTAGGTGTGGCAGTGGATAGAGCACCCCCCCCTGTAGTCAGGAGTACCCGAGTTCAAATCCGGACTCAGACACTTAACACTTACTAGTTGTATGACCCTGGGCAAGTCACTTAACCCCAATTGCCTCACTTAAAAAAAAAAAAGACTTCATAGGGAAGGACAAAGTGTACTGAAAAGAACACTGGGCTGCGAGTCAGCATACCTAGGTTATTTCTAGTCCTGTGAACTCACTCTTTACTGCTCAAAATCCCTCAATTATTTTCTCACTGTCTAAAGAAACCTGTCTGGGGGCAGCTTGGTAGCACAGTGGATAAAGCACCGGCCCTGGATTCAGGAGTACCTGAGTTCAAATCCGGCCTCAGACACTTACTAGCTGTGTGACCTTGGGCAAGTCACTTAACCCCCATTGCCCTGCAAAAAAAAAAAAAAAAAGAATCATGTCTGATGTTCTCAGCCTGGCATCTCCAGTTGGCCACTGGGGCAGCTAGATAGAGAAGTGGATAGAAAACCTCCCCTGGAATCAGGAAAAGTCATCTTCCTGAGTTCAAATCTGGCCTCATACACTTGACACTTACTAGCTGTGTGACCCTGGGCAAGTCACTTAACCCTCATTGCCCCCGAGCATATTAAAAAAAAAAATCTGGCTTCAGACACTTACTAGCTGTGTGATCCTGGTCAAGTCACTTTATCTTGTTTGCCTCAGTTTCCTCATCTGTAAAATTAGCTGGAGAAGGAAACGGCAAATCGCTCTAGTATCTCTGCCAAGAAAACCCTAAATGGAGTCATGAAAAGTGACTCAGAACTGAAATTACTAAACAACAGCAGCAACAGCTAACCATCACCTGTCTTCAATCAACCTTTCCTGCCTGGCCTCTTAATATTCCCCTTTCCCTAAAAACATAATTTATATAGCTCTTTAAAGTTTACAAATTGCTTTCCTCACCACATAAGATAGTTAAGTAGAAGCTGAGGATCAATGAAGTACAGTAATTTGCCTAAAAATCACACATACCTAGTCAAGTTTGGAGCCTGGCTATCACATCAAATTTTGTTACTCCACTAGACCATTTTGTATCTATCCTATCCCACCCCACCTGCTAGTTCAGACAAACGAAATGCTTTCCAAATTCTGCCATTATTCACACTATTTTCCTTGCCTAAAATGCTCTATTCCCCCTTCCCATTAATCACTGTATTCATACCCATCCTTTAAGGCTAAGCTTAAAAGGACTGTACAGAGTCACTCTAGCTGTTCCACTTACCACCTGTCTGACTTAAGACAAGTCACTTAATCTTTGTTCCTCAGCTTCCTCACCTGTAAAATTAAAGGGTTAGACCAGATAACCTCTAACATCCTTCCCAATTCTAAATCTTTGATTCTATGAAGTATCATCTCTTCCATAAAACTGTCCTGATCCTTTTACCCCAGACAGAATTAATCTCTCCCTCTGAACCACCTTTTCATGCTCTCCCCATATATCTCATATGCTTATCACATTCTCTTTTTTGTTTTGTTTTGTTTGTTTGTTCTATACCTATGATTTCAACTTTGTGGGAAACTTCCAGTATTGAAACTCCTTTCACTAATACAGACTGGCCACTCATCTGTAGCTAAACAGTTTTAGCACTGATCTAAGTCACTTGTTTATGGTTATTAGGTAGGCAGGACTTGAACCTGGTCTTTGATTCCAAAGCTGACTTGCTAGCCACAAAAGGATGCCCTACTTAGTGTCCTAAGTCCATAAACACTGAGTACACAGTATATACAAGGCACTGTACTAGGTGCCGAAAGGCATGAAAATCAATGTGCTTCTGGCTCTCAAAAAACTGACCACTTAATAGGGGAGAAATGAGTTCTTTAGGAGATGTTGGTTCCACCTTACTAGAACTCTTTAAGCAAAGGTTAGATGCCCCATTTGTCAGGGCTACTGGAGAGGGAACTCTTGATCAGATGTGAGTTGAACTAAATTGGTCTAAGTGTTTCAACTCAAAGTTTCTGTAATTCTGATTCTAAAATTGCATATAAATACATCTATCCAAGAGTGCAAAAATTTATAAAAGTGCTAAGATAATATCCATGACTAGCCTATAAAAACCTTGAGGACAAGGACTGCCTTATAATTTCTCAAATCTCTCTCCATATTTAGCCTACAGAAATTTATTAAGTTTGCACCTCCTAATCTTTGATAACACTAGAATGGTACTTTGGAAGAAGACTATAGAGGGTCCCAGATCTGGACAAACAACATTACCATTAGAGGTTATACATATTGATAAAAGAAAATTGGAGTTAGAAATATTCACTACTGATAAATCCATAATGCACTATTAAAGGGATTGAAATCTACTTGGAAGACCATTTAGAACTACCTATGAAAAAAGGGTGCTGGGGCCTGGAATCAGTGGAACCTAGATTCAAATCTCACCTTACTCTCTGTATGAACTTGGGCAGGTCACAGTAACCTGTCTCTTATTCAAATTCCTTAACTATAAAATAGGGATAGTAATAGTACCTGCCTCTCAGAATTGTGGGGACCAAATAAGAAATGTAAATGTAAACGTAAAGCACTTTGAAAACCTTCAAGCACTGTATAAATGTCAGCTATTATTGTAGGGATAATCTCAAGGAAAGCAATTACGATCACGTTCCAAAGTGCTTTGCAAACGAACTATACAGGGATATGGGCAACATTACTATATTGTGCAACAGGAGACAATGAGTTTGAGTCATTATGGCATTTATCACGTTTTTACGGTGTTTATGCGGCTTGGAAAAAAAAGAAGTCCTTTGAAAAATAATGACAGATGCGCAGATCTTTGTAGAGTATTACTATATTGTGCAACATGGGTCCATACATTTGACCCACTGTGGTATTTATCAGGTTTACGAGGCCAGGGAAAAAGGGAAAAAAAGTTTTATGAAAAATATCAGATGCACAAGACTAAACTAAACTAACTATACCAGTTAGAAAGAATAGTATCTACAATCTGAGCTGACTGCTAACCTATCGGGAATTAGGTCCAAGGTTGGTTTCCCAGCGCCCCTGGCAACCTTGATTACGCAAGGCCACGGGCTGTACGGGGGCCAGACTACGAAAGGGAAAGTGTGAAGGGGGGGGTTGTAAACATTACAGGGTGTCAGGCACTGCCCACATTCTCCTAGGCCTCTGAAGGTTATTCCCGGGGCCCGGGGCCTCGTCCTGAGTGAGTGAGGACCCTAGGTTTCCATTTATAATAGTTTCGAGGTCCGTCTCTCGTGTTTGGTTGTGTTTTTCCTTTGTCTCGGTGCCAGGGCCGCCAGGGGGCCGGGGCCGGGGTCGGGGCTGACCACCAGAGCGGTTCCCCCGAGGCGCGCTTCAGCAAGGGTTAAATTAGGAAAATCCCGGCTCCCGCCTCCGCCTTCCCCTCACGCCGCCGCCGCCGCCGCCTCCGCCGCCGCCGCTGCCTCGCCGCGCCCGAGCCCCGGCTGCGCTACCTGCCAGGAGTTTCTCCTTCAGCTGGTTCAATAGCTCGGCCGAAGTGGGGCCCTTGGGCTTGTACACGGCGAACACGCCGCTCAGGGACAGCAGCTTGGCGGCCGCCGCCGAGCGGGCGGCCCCCGCTCCTCCCGTCACGGCCGTTGTGGTGTTGGCCGCCGCGCCTGATGCTGTCGTCGTAGTCGTCCCCCCAGCGGACGGGACCGCGGCCTTGGCTGAGGCCGCCGCCGACGCGGCCGTCCCCGTGGTAGTTGTTTTCGCTGCCTCTTCGGCCCTTTCTTTTGCTGTCGCCACTGTCGCTGCTGCTGCCACCGCCTTGCAGGCGGCCATCATTCTCCAACCGAAAACTCTTCCTCCTTAAGCGAGAAGCGCAGGCTGATGACGCGACCCCGAGAGCGACACGCCCACCTCCAACTGAATTCCTGGGGCTCCAAAAAATTTTAATCCTTCGCCTTCCCGGCGAGGGCCGAGGACGGAGAGCCTGCCGGGAGTTGTAGTGTGAAACCCCCAGGCCTCGCTGCTCTCTTCGTGGGGTGGCTGGGGTCGGCCGCCAAGAACTCCGGGGTTTGCTGGGAATTGCAGTTTCTTCGTTGGCTTCTAAAGATCTCTCCACCACCTGGCTCCAGTGGGTAGGAACATGCAAGGAGCTGCTTGTGGGAAAAGCTCCCCTTACCTTTTCCCTTAAGATGCCAAGTTTATCACCCCGTAAACATGCTTCACAGATGTCAGTCCATTCATTTTTCCTGAAGACACTACTAGACTTTTGTAAAAGGCTGTGACAGTCACAATAATAAATGAACTAATAATAACATAAATAACAATAATAAACTAGCAATATAACTAATCATTACTCATAAAATGAAAATAGCTGTCTTCCCAAAACACATGAGATTAGCATATTTATTTTGAATCTTTTAATTGTTTAACTTTTGGAGCTTTAAATTTTGACTGATGATTTCACGTCTATATTGGATATATTGCTTACCTTCTTAGTGAATGACTGAGGGGCAGGAAAAAGGGATTATTTTTTAAAGGAACAAAAAATTTTGACTCAAAATTTAAAGACTGAAGCAACAAAGTCACATGACAGGCTGTCTAAGTATTTTGGACACAAGCATTCCCCCAAAGTTCTGTGTACCCTTAGAGTTCTGTGCATTTGTGATCCAAAAGTCTTAGAGCAGTTTTCTTTTATAAACATTAATTAAATGTGCAGGCACTAAGTGCAGTCAGAGTGCTAAGCACTGGGAATAACACCAGGAAAAGGAAAACAGGCAAGGAACTCACAGTCAAACTGATGTGGGATGGAATTAGGCATTGATTGTGAGTCATCCCAAAAGAATTAAGGGACTCAGTGACTCAGTTTCCCAAGTTTTATTACAATACTGTGAGTGAACACAGGGAGAGAACCAGAATAGTGGAAAAGTAACTCTCAAATAAGGAAAGAAAAGACAGTTATATTTATAGTTTAGATAAATTGATTATCAGTTTCATTATAATAATCTCCACCTTAGGGAGGTAGAGGGGAGGGCCTATCTTTCTCATTATAATAATCTCCATTTTAGGGAAGTACAAGGGGAAGACCTGTCCTAATTTGGAGTTCCTGGGGTCCTAAGTCAACCCTGAGGTGGGTACCCTTTTTCTGTAGAGGTGTGTTTTGGGGGTTTACACGTCATAAGGTGTGGTAAAGATAATGGAATTTGGGAGACTGATTGGGATGGGCCACACCTGGCCTGGCCTGTATGACATATGCTGCTGATGTCAGCAGGAGAAACCACTCTCCACAGGCAGTTTGAAGGACCTCCCCTTTTGGGGGAGGAAGAATAAATGCTCCCTGAGGGGAGCTCAGTCTTTTTCTGGAGTTACTTTCTTTCCGGTGGGGCAAGCTGCAAGAGCAGAGGAGAAAGAGGTTCTTTCTTAATAGTTTTGTCCTGTGGGCCCTGGCTGTTTTCCATTGAAGCTATGGACCCCAGGTGGTGAGTTAACATGAGCCCTGCTCTTTTGAATTAGCTTAACTGGAAGCGAGTTTGGGGATTGTGTAGATTTAGGTTAGAGTTAGGAGGATTATCCGTATTTCTTTTTCCCTATTCCCTTGTCTTTGATTTTATTAATTTCACCTTTGCTGTTTATTCCCATTAATAAAACCTGATCGTTTGTGGAAAAGAGGCTGTTAGGCTCCTTTCTTATTGGCCTGGGAGAAATATCTAAAAAGGCAGTTTGGAGGGGAAGGAGTTTTGGACCTGATGTAGGAGGCAAAAAGGGGGTTAATAGAAAAAACCTAAGACCCAAGCTTTAATTCAGATATTAGCTCTAAAAGGGAGTCAGACCTCAGTTAATGGATAACTTATGTTAGGTTCTTGTACCCATAGTGATCAACATCCATAACGGACCAGAACAGGTCAGGTCAAAATAACAATAAAGGAAAAAAACAACCTATAGAAATTCTAATGAAAAATGATTATATTTTGAAACTAGTCATGGGAATCAGAAAGAGACATGGGCAGAAAAGGCTAAATTTGTCCCCAAATTCACCTTATGATGTGTAAACCCCCAAAACACACCTCCACTGAAAAAGGTACCGGCCTCGGGGGTTGGCTTAGGACTCCAGGAACTCCAAATTAGGATAAGCCCTCCCCTGAAACATCCCAAGGTGGAGAATATTATGAGTAGGACAGGCCCTCCCCTGTACCTCCCCAAGGTGGAGATTATTATGAGACTGATAATCAATTTATCCACACTATAAATATAACTGTCTTTCCTTTCCTTATTCGAGAGATACCTTTCCACTATTCTGTTTCTCTCCCTGTGGTCGCCCACAGTATTGCAATAAAACTTGGGAAACTGAGTCACTGAATCTTGTAATTCTTTTGGGATGACTCACAATCAATTTGACCCTAAATTCCAGCCCACATCAGACCTAGAGGTCCCTCATTATTTCTGGGACCCCAATATTGCAGTGAGCCACTCAATTAACTCTCCCTATATTAAATTTGGCTCCCACAAAGGTGAATCTGGGGACAAATTTGGCCTTTTCTGCACACGTCTCTTGCTGGTTCCCATGTTAAGTTTCAAAACATCTTCATTTATCATTTATTTCTAGTCTGAATTTCTATAGCCTGTCATTTTATTTAAGGTTTTCATGGCCTCTCTTCCTCTGTTCCTGTTATAGGTACTGATTTATGTGGGTAAAAGAACTTAGCATCCTGACTTGTAAGTTTTCCATTAACTAGGATCTGAATCCCTCTTAGAGCTCATATCTGAATTAGAGCTTGTGCCTTAGGTTTTTCTATTAACCTCTTTTTGCCTCCTACATCAAAACGGGTTCCAACATCAATGAATCAAACATTTATTTATCCTTTATTATGGCCAAACATGGTTGTAAGAGCTGGAGATACAAGAGGCAAAAGATAATCCCTGTCTTCAAGGATTTTACAATTAAATTGGGAAGACAGCACTCAAAAAACAATATACAAACAAGCTGTAAACAGAATAAATTATAAATAACATAAGGAAAGCACTGGAATTAAGGGGGATCCAGAAGAGCTTCCTCTAGAAGGTGGGATTTTAACAGAGATTTAAGAAAGTTATTAAAGTTTAAAACTGCACTAAGACTTTTGAGACTCTAATTTTTTTAAATAAAACTTTATTGATATCTTTGGGAGGGTTAAGAGTTTTTTTTTGCTTTTTGCTTTTACATCACCAAAATTTTCCCCAATATCCCTCCCTGTCTCCTTTTAGAGAGATATCTCATATATAATTCATTGTTACATCAAGTTACTTGCTTCCATAAACTGGACCCTGGTGGACAAAGGAAACTATGAAGAGTTAGAATATTTGGACATATATGCAATCCAAATAAAAAGACCTTTTCTGTTTTCTACCTTACTCTTTTTTCTTTTTTTTGGTTGAAATTGGCATTTTCTATAATGGCTACCCAACAGAGATATAAAGGGGTTTGGTTTTTTTCATTATCCTTTCATTCTCAGTGAAATTGGAGCTAGAAATTGGGAATTATTATGGGCCCAGGGTACCTCAGAAGTTTTCTGTGGGAAATCAAGGAACCTTCTCCTTGAGAAACTAAACCAAAGGACAGACACACCTAAAGAGATAAGTAACACCCAGGATCTGATGTGAGTTAGCTCCAGGACCACCACCCTTCATTCCAGTCTCCCCCACCCCTCAGGGAGATAAAATTAGGTGTGGCTGCTGCCTTTGTGCTATGAAGGGGAGAGAGATGGTTTGAAAGATCCTGAGCTGCCTCTCACACAATTTACCCCAGCCACCACCAGTGGGGGATGGTCCTCCCCCAATAAGGGAACTTTCCACAGTCAGATGATCACCCCATCAGAACACTATGGTCCTCTATAAAAGTATCTGCCTGTCTCCTGCTCAAGGAGATAGGTATCTCAGAGAGCCACACCTTTGTGCCCATGCCTTCTCCCCATGAAAAGTCCAAGGATTTCTCTCTTGGTTTCCTTTCCCTAGCACATAAATAAACTATTATTTTATTCTAATTGGATTTGTGTGCAAGAAGGTGTAATTCTTTAAAGAGGAACTCCTTAGAACCCCTACCCCCAAAGCCCCACAATTTCCCCCATAACAGGGATGGTAGAGTTTTACCTCTAGGTATATATCAGACACTAACTCTGTGACTCTGGGCATTCTGCCTCAGTTTCCTCAAATGTAAAATGGGAACCCTGGATGTGAGAAAATAATAATTATTAATGGATTTATTGGGAGGACCCAGAAATCAGTCTCAGTTGTTTCTCTCCCCCACCCCCACCCCCCCACTCCAGAAAGTTCAGTTCTCCTAGATCTGAGACAAATCCAAGGGAACAAAAGAAATGGAGATAATTCTTTTGTGTAGATCAGCAAAGGACTCAGGGGATTAAACCACATCTAGATAATGGACTTTGCCTAGAACAACTTCAGTGAGGGTCTTTTGCTTTCCTCTCCCAGATGTCATCTCAAGAGTTCATTATTTTGGGGAGGGGGGAGTTCATTATTTTGGGGAGTTTTGGGACAATGAGGGTTAAATGACTTGCCCAAGGTCACACAGCTAATAAGTGTCAATTGGCTGAGGCTGTATTTGAACTCGGGTCCTCCTGATTCCAGGGCCAGTGCTTTATCCACTGTGCCACCTAGCTGCCCCCTAGAGTTCATTTTGATGTAGAGCACCTTCAAGTCCTGTCAACCAATGGAATTGAATGATGCTAACCAATTAGCTTTGATCAACTTAAAATGACCTGCCTCTATAAAAAGAGGATAAAACCCTTGGAAGATGCCATTCGAGTATTTTGGGGGTTTTAGAGGTCTTCTGAGCTCTCTCAGGTCTCCTGGAGACCATACACTGTCTCTCTGGGAAACAGCATGGGGCTTTTGGGGCTTTTCTCCTACTTGAGCTAACTGACATGCTGAAGCTTTCTCCCTGCTTTCTCTACCACTCGGCCTGAGGACATAGAAGTTAGTGAGACATGTGGTCAATATTTTAATACATTAACATATGCTTACCCAAATCTAACATCAATAGCAAATAGCAATTTAATTGATTTTTTAAAACACATGGAGAAGGAAATGGCAAACCATTTCAGTATCTTTGCCAAGAAAAACCCATTACAATTATTATCTCATTTAATCCTCTCAGAAACCTTGGGAGACAGGTGCTATTACTCTCCCCATTTCACAGTTGAGAAAATTGAGGCAGACGTTGTGACTTGCCCAGAGTCACAGAGATGGTAAATGTCTGAGGCCAGATTGAAACTCAGTTTTTCCCAACTCTAGGTTGAGTATTCTAGCCACCTACTACCTTGGCCTAAAATGTCACTACCATAATACTAAGAACATTCAAAACACAGCTTCTCAACCCCAGTGGAATCTTTCCTCACCCCCTCCCAAACTGTTTCATTTGTTACCTCTTAATCACCACTTACCATGACCTGTTCCACTTCTTAACTTCCTTGACATTTCAGCTTCATTTGACACTATTGACTACGTTTTCTTCCTGATGCAACCTCCTCCCTTGGTTTCCACAATACTATATCATCCTCTAATTTCTTTGACTCTTCCTCTATCTCCTGTTCTTTCCAATCCCTACATGTGGTGAGAGTATAACAAGGAATCCCTTGAAGACCACTGATCTTGACACTGTGGAATCAAACTTTCCGGGTCTTTCTCCCCACTCTTTTTTTTTTTGGGGGGGGGGTGAGGCAATTGGAATTAAGTGACTTGCCCAGGGTCATACAGCTAGTGTCAAGTGTCTGAGACCAGATTTGAACTCAGGTCCTCCTGAATCCAGGGCCAGTGTTCTTTTCTCAGTGCCACCTAACTGCCCTGCCTTCCCACTTTTACATTGGGTCAGAGGTTGTATCCCGACAATTTCAACTATCTTTGATGCTCCCCAACCCAAAGAATTTGTCAAGACATCCAATTTGCTGTCACCCCAACTCTAAGCTTCTTGTCATCTGCATTCCTGGGGACAGTAGCTCCTCTCAAATCCCCCTATCAGTCTTTGACCCTGCCTTCTTCCTTAGGCAAGTACAGCTATACTACTTTTAGTCTGCTTTAGATGTCTCCATCATTCCTTCCCTTCCCAGGAAATTCATGATCGGGAAATTTCATTATCCTGAAAGATTTAATTTTGATGACACTCACATCTCTAGTCCTCTGGATTGGACCTTTTATTGGAGGGTAGGGCCATGGGCTCCAGGGCCTCCATTTAAAGAGGAAACTCAACACAGTCTTCTCCCTATCTCCTAATAACTATACTGCCTTTGGAACTTATTATCATGCCCTTATTGGGCATGATACTCTCCCCCGCTTTCCAGCTTCTTTTTATGTGTTGTCTTCTTCCATTAGATTGTAAACTCCTCGAGGGCAGGGACTATTTCATTTTTATTTGTATACCCAGCATTTAACACAATACCTGGTACACCAAGGTACTTAATAAAAATGTATTGACTGATTGTAAATGCTATCAACTGCCTTTTAAATGTCCCATGCCTGGACAAGTCTCTTGCCCTGTGGAAGCATCCCTATAAAACCTTCTTTTGACTCTTCTCTCTCCCTTGCTTCCTATATCACTAAGCCTTATAAAATATAGTCTCATTACTTCATCCCTTCATTTCCACCTTATCACAACACAAAATGTTCTCTCAACCACTTGAACTCTTCACCTACAGCTACTTTTCTATCCATGTTTCCTCTTGAACTTCTCCCAAATCATTCCCTTAGTGAACCTGAAAACTAGATGGGAGCTCTATGTCTTTGAACCAGCTCCTAACATCATGCCTCATGTGGTAAAAAAATACTTCTTGAGGGAATCAAGGAAAGTGTCTCACAGCTTCATGCACAAAGACTTGCTGGGCCTCCTTCCATTAACAACCCCAGAATATCCTGAGCCCTTGACACATTCTTTTTTTTTTTAATAAAGTATTTTATTTTTTTTCCCATTACATGTAAAGATAGTTCTCAACTTTTGTTTATACAAGCTTTCCAATTTCAGATTTTTCTCCCTCCCCCCTCCCCTAGACAGCAGGTAATCTGATATAGGTTTTATATATATATACACACATACATATATATATATATATATATAATAACATTAATCCTATTTCTGCATTAGTCATGTTATAAGAGAAAAATCAGAGCAGAATCTCAAAATAGAAAAAACAACAGCACCAAAAACAAAAGAAATAGTATGGTTCATTCAGCATCTATACTCCACAGTTCTTTTTTTTTTTTTCCTGGATTTGGAGATCCTCTTCTATCATGAGTTCCCTGGAACTCTTCTGTACCATTGCATTGGTGAGAAAAATATAGTCCATCACAGTAGATCAACAGACAATGTTGATGATACTGTGTACAATGCTCTTCTGGTTCTGCTCATTTCATTTACCATCAGCCCACCCAAGACCCTCCAGGTTTCTCTGAACTCCTCCTGCTCATCGTTTCTTACAGCACAATAGTATTTCATTGTATTCATATACCACAACTTGTCCAGCCATTCCCCAATTGATGGGCATCACCTCAACTTCCAATTCCTTGCCACCACAAAAAGAGCAGCTATAAATATTTTTGTACATGTGGGTCCCTCTCCCCTTTCCATGATCTCTTTGTGAAAAAGACCCAAAAGTGGTATTGCTGGGTCAAAGAGTATGCACAGCTTTGTAGCCCTTTGGGCATAATTCCAAATTGCTCTCCAGAATGGTTGGATCAGTTCACAGCTCCACCAACAATGCATTAGTGTTCCAATTTTTCCATAGCTTCTCCAACATATATTATTTTCCTTTTTTGTCATTTTAGCCAATCTGATAGGTGTCAGGTGGTACCTCAGCATTGTTTTTATTTGTATCTCTCTACTCATTAGTGATTTAGAGCATTTTTTCATATAGGAATAAACAGCTTTCGTTTCTTCATCAGAAAACTGCCTGTTCATATCCTTTGACCATTTCTCAATTGGGGAATGACTTCTTGTAAATTTGATTTAGTTCCCTATATATTTTAGAAAATGAGGCCTTTATCAGAAGTACTGGCCATAAAAATTGTTTCCCAGCTTTCTGCCTCCCTTCTAATTTTGATGCATTGCTTCTGTTTGTACAAAACTTTTTAAATTTAATGTAATCAGAATCATCCATTTTGCATTTTATAATATTCTCTATCTCTTGTTTGGTCATAAACTATTTTCCTTTCCAAAGATCTGAAAGGTAGACTATTCCTTTCTCTCCTAATTTACCTATGGTATCACCTCTTATGTCTAAATCGTGTATCCATTTTGACCTTATTTTAGTATAAGGTGTAAGATGTTGGTCTATGCCTAATTTCTGCCATATTATCTTCCAGTTTTCCCAGCAGTTTTTGTCAAATACTGAGTTCCTATCCCAGAAGCTGGAGTCTTTGGGTTTATCAAACACTACATTACTAGTGTCATTTACTACTGCATTTCCTGTGCCTAGCCTATTCCACTGATATACCACTCTATTTCTTAGCCAGTACCAGATAGTTTTGATGACTGCTGCTTTATAGTAGAGCTCCAGGTTTGGTACCGCTAACCCACCTTCCTGTGAATTTTTTTCCATTATTTCCCTGGATATTCTTGATTTTTTGTTTTTCCAGATGAATTTTGTTATTATGTTTTCTAGCTCTATAAAATAATTTTTAGGTAGTCTGATTGGTATGGCACTGAATAAGTAAATTAATTTAGGCAGTATTGTCATTTTTACTATATTAGCTCTGCCTATCCATGAGCAATTGATATCTTTCCAATTATTTAGATCTGATTTGATTTGTGTGAAGAGTGTTTGGTAGTTGTGTTCATAGAGTTCCTGGGTTTGTCTTGGCAAGTAGACTCCCAAGTATTTTATATTATCTACCGTTACTTTAAATGGAATTTCTCTTTCTATCTCTTGCTGCTGGACTTTGTTGGTCATGTATAGAAATGCTGATGATTTATGTGGATTTATTTTATATCCTGCTACTTTGCTAAAGTTGTTAATTGTTTCAAATAATTTTTGAGTTGATTCTCTAGGATTCTTTAAGTATACCATCATATCATCTGCAAAGAGTGATAGTTTTGTTTCCTCCTTGCCTATTCTAATTCCTTTAATTCCTTTTTCTTCTCTGATTGCTAAAGCTAACATTTCTAGTACAATATTAAATAATAGGGGTGATAATGGACATCCCTGTTTCACCCCGATCTTATTGGGAAGGCCTCTAATTTATCTCCATTGCATATAATGCTTGCTGATGGTTTTAGGTAGATACTGTTTATTATTTTAAGGAAAGCTCCACCTATTCCTAAACTCTCTAGTGTTTTTATTAGGAATGGGTGCTGTATTTTGTCAAAAGCTTTATCTTCATCTATTGAGATAATCATATGATTTTGGTTAGTTTTCTTATTGATGTGGTTGATTATGTTAATAGTTTTCCTAATGTTGAACCAGCCCTGTGTGATGAAATAATGGGATTTAGCAGATACTCAAAGACCCACCTGGAGATTAATCTAAACAATTGAATCAAGTGAGAGTGATTGACTGCTGATTAGCCTACTTCAAAGTTAACTAGATTGTAATCACACCTGGCTAGCCCTTAATGGATTTGGAAGATGCCAACCAATCAGCTTGAAGCAGTGTGTAAGGACCACCTCTGTTCCAGACCTATAAAAAGCTTCCACAATCAGTTTGCTAGAGAGTTCCTGATTAAAGCAGGCTCGTGGAGGAGGACTTCAGGAAGAACCCAACTAGGCTGGAACTCTAGGCTAGGTAAGACTTCTTTTTTCTTAACTTTCTGAACTCCTTGTGAATACCTCTATGCTTTAATAAATGTTTAATGCCCAAAGACTGGTGCTGAAGCTTCTAATTTAAGGTGACCACAATTTAGATTTTAAACATCACACCTGCCTTCCTGGTATAAATCCCACCTGGTCATAGTGTATTATCCTGGTGATCACTTGCTATAATCTCCTTGCTAATATCTTATTTAAGACGTTAGCATCAATATTCATTAGGGAAATTGGTCTATAATTTTCTTTCTCTGTTTTTGCTTTGCCTGGTTTTGGTATCACCACCATATTTGTGTCATAAAATGAATTTGGTAGAACTCCTTCTTCACCTATTTTTCCAAATAAATTTGTATAATATTGGAATCAATTGTTCTTTAAATGTTTGGTAAAATTCACCTGTAAACCCATCTGGCCCTGGGGATTTTTTTTTAGGAAGTTCATTAATGGCTTGTTCAATTTCTTTTTCTAATATGGGTTTATTTAAGGATTTTATTTCCTCTTCACTTAACCTGGGCAGTTTGTATTTTTGTAAATATTCATCCATTTCATTTAGATTGTCAAATTTATTGGCATACAGTTGGGCAAAATATTTCCTAATTATTGCTTTAATTTCCACTTCATTGGTGGTAACATCACCCTTTTCATTTTTGATACTGGTAATTTGGTTTTCTTCTTTCTTTTTTTAAATCAAATTAACCAATATTTTATCTATTTTTATTGGGTTTTTTTCCATAAAACCAGCTCTTAGTTTTACTGATTAATTTTATAGTTTTTTTTTTTGCTTTCAATCTTATTAATTTCTCCTTTAGTTTTCAGGATCTCTAGTTTAGTATCTAATTGGGAATTTCTAATTTGTTCTTTTTCTAGCCTTTTAAGTTGCATGCCCAATTCATTAATCTCCTCTTTCTCTTTTTTATTCATGTAAGCATTTAGAGCTATAAATTTTCCCCTAAGCACTGCTTTGGCTGCATCCCATAGATTTTGGTATGTTGTCTCATTATTGTCATTCTCTTGGATATAGTTATTGATTGTTGCTATGATTTGTTGTTTGGCCCATTCATTCTTTAGAATGAAATTATTTAGTTTCCAATTGATTTTCATTCTACTTTTCCCTGGTTCTTTCTTACATGTAATTTTTATTGCATCATGACCTGAGAAGGATGCATTTACTATTTCTGCCTTTCTACATTTGACTATGATGGTTTTGTGCTCTAATACATGGTCAATTTTTGAAAATGTGCCATGTACTGCTGAGAAAAAGGTATATTCCTTTCTATCACCATTCAATTTTCTCCAGACATCTATCACATCTAACTTTTCTAGTAATCTATTCACCTCTTTCACTTCTTTCTTATTTATTTTTTGGCTAGATTTATCTAATTCTGAGAGGGGGAGATTCAGATCCCCCACTAGTATAGTATTACTGTCTAATTCATCTTGTAACTCATTTAACTTCTCCTCTAAGAATTTGGATGCTATACCACTTGGCACATACATATTTAATATTGATATTACTTCATTATCTATAGTACCTTTTATCAAGATGTAGTTTCCTTCCTTATCTCTTTTAATGAGATCTATTTTTGCATGTGCTTTGTCTGAGATAAGGATTGCTACCCCTGCTTTTTTTACTTTAGCTGAAGCATAATATATTCTGCTCCAGCCTTTTACCTTTACTCTGTGTGTATCTCTCTGCTTCAAATGTGTTTCTTGTAAACAGCATATTGTAGGATTCTGGTTTTTAATCCACTCTGCAATTCACTTCCATTTTATAGCAGAGTTCATCCCATTCACATCCACAGTTGTTATTACTGTCTATTCCCCTCCATTCTATTTACCTCCTTTGTACTTTTTCCACCTTCTTTCACCCTATTCCTCCTCACCAACATTTTACTTCTTACCCCTGCCTCCCCCAATCTGCCTGCCCTTTTTATCACCCCCCTCCCTTTTCTTTACCCTTTTTTCCCTTGCTTTTGTCCTCCCTTCTATCAGTCCCCCCTTTCCTTTACCCTTTTGCTTCCCTAAAAAATGAGCTAAGTTTCTTTATCCCAATGAACGTATGTTATTCCCTCTTTGTTTCAACCCTACTCTCATTAGATTTGATTCAATGTTCACCCCTCCTTTCTTTCCCTCTATTGTAATAGGTTTTTTTCCACCTCTTCATATGATATAATTCACCCCATTCCACCTCCCCTTTCCTCTCCTCCCCATAGACTCCCTTTTTAACCCCTTAATTTTCTTTGTATCATCACAAAGACAATTTATATTGTTAAGGGTTAAAATTCTAGCTAGTCTGTCTAAAATATTTAATGAGTGGTCGCCAATAAATTATAAGCTTTAGCAAGAGTTAGACTTTTAAGCATTTATTAAGGAGAATAAGAATTTGGTAAAGAGAGAGAGAAAGGTCTAGATTCCTATCTATTAAAGGGAGAGCGCATTTCTAGCTCCCTTCTCCGCCAGAGTCCAGAGGAAAGAGAGCCCGAGACTCCGCGCCAGTCTCTTCCTTCCTCCTCCCACTAGTCCGCGTCACTTCCTGATACCAAAGACAAGACTCCTGGTCTTGCCCTCAAAGACCTTCGCTTCATGGGCAGAACTCTTCTACAGTTAGTATCCAGCAGGTGGCGTTATTCCAATCGTTACAGTCCCCCCTGTTGTTCCTCAAGAAGCAAAATGTTTCCTTGACGGAACAGTAAAAAGAATATAATAACTATTGATAACTAATAATATGTGAACAACAATATAGAAAAGGAAGAGAGGAAAGTTTTGTCCAGAGGGGCGATTTTTTTTTTTGTCCTCATGAACTGACGCTTTGACATTAGTCTTGCAAAGGGAGGGCCTCTGCAGAGAATACATGTTACAGATGGTGTATATTATAACAGAAAGAGAAAAAAAAACAACAAAAACAACAAATCAAAACTGTTCATTTAAAGTCTCTGAAAGTCTTTTCTCAGATGTCCTCTAGGTGTAGTCGTGGAATGGAAGTCTTTTCAGGGGTTGATGTGTGGATACTGGTAATCAGCCAGGAAATTTCCTACAAAATTGAGCTTAATACAACTTTAAAATAGCTTTGTCAATAATCAAATCAAACAATGAAAGTTCTCAAAAACATGTCTAAGGGAATACAGAATCTTAGTTGTTAACACGTGAAACATACAATAAAACAAAAATTGAACCATTCTTTAAAATTACATTATTATTATAGTCCCCCCTTATGGAGAGTAATTGAGAAGACAATTGCTGCGATATTAATTTTTAAAAATAATTTTTATCTTTGTTTCATCACTTTTTGCATCATCTGCCTAATTATCCTCATGCCATTATGAGAAATTAGAAAATCTAATATAATTGGTAACAGGTGTCAAGGCCAAATTCAACACTGTTATTTATCATGACACCTGAGATAATTATGGGGGTTACCATAAAAGAACAGAGAAATGATGGGATATGAGCATTCCCACACTTGAGCAATATGTACTGCCCATACAGTATGCCAGGCTTAAAATAGGTGGATGGAATATATGTCCATGCCACCGAACATATTGGAGGAAACTGAGTCAGACTTAATCAGATGCATGGGATTGAGATGTCCATGGCATCAGGCATATAGGAGGGAGCATAGAAGCCAGGTGTAGAAGTGAGATGGGTGGGATCAATACTTCCAGCCATCTGTACAATATTGTGGGGAAAAAGAGTATAAAATATTAAACCAAGAGAATCCAACCTCAACATTTGTCAAAAGCCGTTCCCTCGGCCATACCTTGACTTCATGCATGTCTCCCCTCATGTGACAGTTCAGTGTCTGCTCCTTGAGCAATATGTATTCCTCTTGTGATTGGATGGCACCTTGGCCAACTGGCATCTGATAACTCAGAATAAAGGCAATTAATGTCTTAAATGATAAGTTCCCATAATCCAAGTCTCATATGGATTTAAAATTGAGGATAATAAATGATTGCAAAAAATGTGAATACATCTTGACTCAAAATATAATATATAATTATGCAACAATTTCAAATAATACCCTTTTTTTTTACTTAGTATACAATTACTTTTGTGAAAAATCAGAACATATTTAAATACAAGTTAAAGCACAACAGAATCTCAAAGAAAACTTTTTTTTTAAAAAGAAAACTTTTACAAATGTTCCCCTCTTTTTTTTTTTTTTGGAATATGCTTATCAAAAATAATACTTCTAGAATCAATTTACACTTGCCATGGCAACCAATTTACCAGGGAAATGCTTTAAAGAGTTTGATCAAATAATCAGTTGAGAAAAAATAACAAAAACAAATAACTCAGAATATGGGAGCACAATACTCCTAGAATTAACATTGTATAATAAAATCAAAACCATCTTGCAATGTTTCAAAATTAGATAGACAAATGAATAGAAGAAAATACACATGGAACAATAAAAGACAATGAAATTCAAACTAAGGAAGTCTAAATGAATGTGAACTTAATATTAATAAGAGTATTATAAAATATAAACTTGATCACATGACCATAAAAAGCTTTTACAAATATTCTCCTTGTTTTAAAAACTAAATATAAAAACACAATCTCAAAAGCATGAAAATCTCTATGAAAATAAACCCATACCATTAATTTCAAAATGTATATGTAATAGCATAGAAATCCTATGTAACCTCTGAACTGATATTAATACTCTGAGTGAATTCAGAACACCTTTGATTCCAATATCTAAAATCCCCAATACTCATATCAATACCTTGCTGCTTACTTCTACATTTCTGTAAAATATATACCCTTCCATGGCAAAAGAGGCAGAGTCTTGAACTATGTTGATTGTCATTCTTATTCAGCTTAAGTTTTTCTTCTTTAACCCCTCTATATTGTCTGTCAGTCTTTTCACCATACAAATGCTTTATAAGATTACTAATTAAAGACAAAAGCAGGTTAGCAAAATTATGAACAAAACGAGCATATCTGGAATTTAAAGAGTTTTCTAAGATTGTCTCAAAAGCACAGCCAGGCCGGGGAAGGGCTGAGCCTGAAGCTGCAAATGCAGGTAGAAAAAGTTGAGCATGCGCATCAGATCTCTGGACTTCCCAGGCAGGGGAAGCAATGGGCTTGGCCATAGGAGGAGTAGAGGGTGGGGTCTGGAGAGGAGGGGAGGGGCCAGAGCAATTTGAATCAGACTTGATTTTGAACTCAGGCCTGGATTCCTCTTCCCCCACTTTGCCTCCAGGTGCTAGGGGATTAAAAGCTTCTAGAGGGTGGGTCATTGCCTCCAGGCATGCAAAATTAGAGCAACAATTAGTGTTAGAACTGGGAAAAGCTGCGGGAATCTCTTCAGGTTTCTCTGAAAAAAGCATGGTTGGGAGAGGGAGAGATATTTCCTTGTGTGAGTAAGTTGCTGGCTCTTTTAACAAAAATAAAAAGAAAAATAGAAAATCCACAAAAACAAAGCATTAACATGATCTTATCTCCCATTTGTCTGGTTAAACAGACCAAAATCAAAAATAGGATAATTAGGGAGTTTAAAAGGTCCATTCGAAAAAATTCAAAGGAAAAACACAGCCAGTACACCAGTACTTAGCAGTTAAAGGGAGAGGGAGGGGAAATTTCTTACCCAACCAGCAGATCAGAAGAAGACTGAGGGTTAGCTTTCCTCTTCGTGGTCAGCCATCTGTTAAGGGTTAAAATTCTAGCTAGTCTGTCTAAAATATTTAATGAGTGGTCGCCAATAAATTATAAGCTTTAGCAAGAGTTAGACTTTTAAGCATTTATTAAGGAGAATAAGAATTTGGTAAAGAGAGAGAGAAAGGTCTAGATTCCTATCTATTAAAGGGAGAGCGCATTTCTAGCTCCCTTCTCCGCCAGAGTCCAGAGGAAAGAGAGCCCGAGACTCCGCGCCAGTCTCTTCCTTCCTCCTCCCACTAGTCCGCGTCACTTCCTGATACCAAAGACAAGACTCCTGGTCTTGCCCTCAAAGACCTTCGCTTCATGGGCAGAACTCTTCTACAGTTAGTATCCAGCAGGTGGCGTTATTCCAATCGTTACAATATTTATACCCTCTGTGTAAAGTCCTTCTCTCTGCCCAAATACATTTACAATTCTTAAGAATTATGAGTTATCTTCCCATATAGGGATGTAATCAGTTTAACCTGAGTAACTTTTTTCCCCCCTCCATTTACCTGTTTTAACTTCTCAAGTCTTATATGTTAAGATCAAATTTTCTATTCAGTTCTGGTCTTTTCATCAGGAGACATTGAAAGTCCCCAATGTCATTGAATGTCCATGTTTTCCCCTGAAAGAGAATGCACACTTTTGCTGGGTAATAGATTCTTGGCTGCAATCCAAGCTCCTTTGCCTTCTGGAATATCATATTCCAAGCCTTGTGGTCCTTTAATGTTGAAGCTGCCAGGTCCTGAGCAATCCTGACTATGGCTCCATGATATTAAATTGCTTCTTTCTGGCTGCTTGGAGTATTTTCTCCTTCACCTGATAATTCTAGAATTTGGCTACAATATTCCTTGGAGTTTTCCTTTTGGGGTCTCTTTCAGGAGGTGATCGGTGGATTCTTTCAATGATGATTTTATCCTCTGATTCTGTGATATCAGGGCAGCTCTCCTTAATAATTTCCTGGAATATGGTGTCTAGATTCTTTTTCTGGTCATGGCTTTCAGGCAGTGCAATGATTCTCAAATTGTCTCTCCTTGATCTGTTTTCCAGATCAGTTGTCTTTCCAACGAGGTATTTCACATTTTCTTCTATTTTTTCATTCTTTTGATTCTGCTTGACTGATTCCTGGTGTCTCATGGATTCCTTATCTTCCAACTGTCCAATTTTAATTTTTAAGGCATTGTTTTCTTCAATGAGATTATGCACCTTTTTTTCCATTTGGCCAAATGAATTTTTTAAGGCATTGTTTTCTTCAGCAAAATTATGCACCTTTTTTCCATTTGGCCAGATGAATTTTTTTAAGGAATTGTTTTCTTCAGTCAATCTTTGTGTTTCCTTTTCCAAGCTGCTGATGCTTTTTTCATAGTTTTCTTGTTTTGCTTTCATTTCTCTCCCCATTTTTTCTTCTACCTCTCTCAATTGATTTTTTTGTTTGTTTTTTGTTTGTTTGTTTTTTAGTGAGGCAATTGGGGTTAAGTGACTTGCCCAGGGTCACACAGCTAGTAAGTGTTAAGTGTTAAGTGTCTGAGGCTGGATTTGAACTCAGGTACTCCTGAATCCAGGGCCAGTGCTCTATCCACTGCGCCATCTAGCTGCCCCTCTCAATTGATTTTTAAAATCCTTTTTGAGCTCTTCCAGGAAGGCTTTTTGTTCTTAAAACCAATTCACCTTCCCTCATGAGGCTTCACATGTAGGCAATTTGAGGGTATTGTCCTCATCTGAGTTTGTGTTGGCTTTTTCCCTATTGATACAGAAGCTCTCAATGGAGAGGGCTCTTTTTTGCTTCTTACTCATGATTACAGCTTATTTATTTATTTTTTAAGTTGAGGTCTGCTCTGGGGGCACCAGGGCCCCTGTTTTGGGCTTCTTGTGCAGGGGTATAGGTACTGTTTCAACAGCTTTTTACACTGAGGACTTTAAGTGTGTGCAGTTCCCCACCCCCCTGCACTTCCTGTCTGAGTGCACTAGGATCAGTGGGCCTAGTCGCGCCTGTCCTGTTCGTGGCTCTACAGCTGGCAACTTGCCCTCTTGGCTGGTGCAGTAGGTTTTTCCACTGTCCTACTGGACCACCAGATTTTTGAGCCAGGTTCCAGGGGCCTCAGTTGTTCGGCTGTAGCCTGCAGCTTCCTGCTGACTTGCCCTGACCCCCTCAGCGATGGGCTGCTGCCCTGCGCTGTGCCTCCCTTTTGCCCAAGTCAGACCGACCTTTTCCTGAAGTTTTCTAAATTATCTCTGGTTGGAAGACTGTGTCTCTCTGTCTCTTTGCAGGTTCTGTAGTTTCAGAATCCGTCCAGAGGCTTAATTTAATATTCTTTTTGAGGGAACAGAAGGAGAGCTCAGGCAGCTTGCTGCTTCCTCTCCGCCATCTTGGCTCCCCTTGACACATTCTTACTGCTAGGACCCTAGTTCAGAACTTTCATGACCTCTCTGCTGAACTATTGCAATAGCTTCCTAACTGTTAATCTCACTTTCATTTTCTTCCTTCTCCAATCCAATGGAGCTTGGACAATGCTAGCTTGTCAGCAGCTCTCATCGTGTTACTCCCTTGCCTCAAAAGTCTTAATAGCTCTCCACTGCCTATGAGATAAAGTCCAAACTCATTTATATATCATTCAAACTGCTCTATAATTCGGCCCCATTCTACTCCCCAAATATACCTTATGTTCCAACTACCCTAGACTATAATCCATTTAAACAAGACTTGTATTTTCCTTTTTCTATGCTTTTAATCATATCATTCTCTCCATTAAGAATACCTTTTCTGGGGCAGTTAGGTGGTACAGTGGATAAAGCATTGATCCTGGATTCAGGAGAACTTGAGTTCAAATGCAGCCCCAGACCCTTGACACTTACTAGCTGTGTGACCCTGGGCAAGTCATTTAACTTTAATTGTCCTGAAAAAAATAAAATAAAATAAAATTTAATAAAAAGAATACCTTTCCCTTCCATCTCTTCCTACTACATATCTTTCTTTTCTTTCTTTCTTTTTTTTTTTGGAATAATAAGCATCCCTTCCTACTGTATTTCTGTATATACTTTAAGGCTATCTTGAACCTCCTTCATGAATTTCTTTTATTTCACCAGCCAAAAAGTAACCTCTCTTTCCCTATATTTCTATAATATTTTGTACCTCATTTATGGTTCTTATCTCTTTCTACATTATAGTACAGGATAATAGCATAGTATGCCACATAAATACCTCTTTCTACATTAAAGAGTATTATAGAGACATGTGCATATGTCTTATCTCTCTTACTATATTCTAAACTCCTTAAGGGAACATACTTCATCTTGTTCATTTTTTTGGCACTCCCTACAATGACCTAGCCAAATATTGTACCATGCACAAAAAAGTTCAGCAAATGTATGTGAATTCTTACACTAAATGGAATTTCATAAACTTGTAAAATAGTCATGTATAAAGGACATGACTGAATCTGCCATGCCATAATTAATTAATGGGCAGTCACATACTAGAGATCAAAGTATTGCACTGTTCAGCAGATTTTGTCATTGAGATTGCCAGAATTAACCAACTGCTATCACAGTTATTTTGCCTAGTCATTATATAGCTTTATCACATTGGCCATGTGATGATCTGATTGACTGGACATGGTTACAGTAGTTCTTCATATTGTTAAGGGAAAAATAAACAAATCCCAAACCCATTATAAAATAATAGATTTTCATGGACATGGCTTGAAACAGCTTAGGAGACAGTACTACCTACTTTTATCTTTGTTATCAGAGAAAAAGAATTATTTAAAAACAATCCTACAACCACTTTCCAAAGGTAAAGAACATTCTTTATTTCTTTAGCAACTTGTATCCCCAGCAATAAAAAATATATTACTCATAATAAAAAAGAAAGATTTTATAGGAAATATATGTGTATATAGAAATTTAAATGCCCTTCAAGCTTTTAATAAGATAAAGCACTTACAATTTTAAAGCTACTTTCCAAAACTACAAAAACAATTTATATTTGCTATTGTGGAATTGGTTGAGAATTATCTTATTTAACATGGACTATGCTTAGGGGCTAGAAAACAGAAAGACAATTCTCCAACCTATTACTTAATGTCTCCAAACTGCTGAGGGCTTCAACCTTTTTATCATTACTTAATTGAATTTAGAAAAGACCATCTTTTTTGGTAAACTTTTTTTAAAATGTGGAATTGAGACTAGCCTGGGGGTAATTTAGATTCTTTTTTCATGCTGCTTTGTATTTTATTTCTGTTTAGCAATTTTTAAAACATATGAATGTTTTGTTAAACTTAATTTTTTTTCCATTTGAGTTAAAGAATATCTGTAATTTTATTGCTTCTTGTGACTTTGTCTAATTTTGGAAAGGGTTTTTTGAAGCAAAGTAAATCTTGGGCAAGAAATGTTAAGAAATTGTTATTACTTTTTTGCTCTTTTATATTCTGATTACATACTAATTACTATATAGAACCTAGAATTATAAACAGGACTAAGAATTGTGTTGCCCTTTCCCTCAAAATATTATTTTTCCTTCTGAAAGGGTGGTAGTCAATCTAGAACAAAGGTTCTTAACCTTTTTTTTAAAGAAACACAGGCCTCACTTAAAGTAACTGACAAGAAATTAGCTGATACTATTATCAGACATGAACATATTTTATTTGAATCAGTCAGAAGTATGAACCATTTCTGAAGAAGCCCCAGCCAACAATCAGTCATCAAAAGGAACTTCAGATAAATAAAACAAGAAGTCTATTGAGACTGGTTGAGATACTTGGTCATGTCCTGTGGATTTTCTTTAAATAGCAGGCCAGTTCAGAATCCAAGAGATTCAAATGCCTGGCACTGGGGAGGAGAGAGCATTCTAGCTAAACCCCTGGGAAGGAATCAAGTGGGAAGGGGTTAAGGGGCAGAGTCCCCACCCCCACCTTAGTTAGAGAAGGATTTTGTAAACTGCAGAGCCCTGGAAGATTTGGTCTTTTTCATAAGCATTTGAGCAGTGTCTCCAGAACATCAACATTTGGTGGCAGCATCTTCATCTGGAATCAGGCAGATTCAAACTCTATAAGAAGCCCAGAAGAAAAACTGCACCATACCAAAGGGGAACATCTTGAGAATACTAGCAAAAGGACTCCCAGAAGCATCTGAAGCATCTTTTGATACATGTGCTCTCTAAGAATGAACCTAATTTTCCCCTGGAGACTTCACCATATCTGGGGAGATATTTTATATTAACTATGCTACCATAGTAAATATGTCTTTCTAAAAGCTAATTAAGTATAGTTGATTAATTAATATCAACTAATAATCACAGAGATAAACACACTGGTAGGGGCTCATGAACCATATATAGAATTAAAAACACCCCTCCTCCTTCCTGTTAAAAAGTTCTCTAAAACCAGTAGCTAACCCTAAGGACCTAACCTGCTAGTGCAAGTAGAGGTTGGGAGAGTAGCTCTAGTCTATATGTACTACATTTTTTCCCCATTCTGTTCACCCTGGCCTCACAGTTTCTCAACTTCTTCAACATTAATGACTTCTTTCACTTTTTATTTTATAGACTCAGGTGATCACACTTTAAACTTCATGGTCATTCAAAATTGCTCGATCTCCACAATCTGTAACACTTAAATTTCCCTCCTTAGGTCACACAATCTTCTTACCTTTTCTTCTACTATTCACTCACTTACCCCAAACCTACTCTTTATCCTCAGGCTGACCTCAGGTTTCTTGAGCTCAACCCTTTTGCTTGGGTCACCCAGGTAGTACTTGGATTCATTTCCTTCCCTCTAGGCTTGACCCAATAGACAGCTATTTGAACATATATGAGACAGTTCACCATGGTGATCTGTTCCCTGGCCAAATATTCCTCCCCTAATAAATCTCTTTTTATTTTACAAGATTTCTGATGAGCCTCCAATTCCTTGGGTAAGCTAGCCCCCTTAACCAGGTTGTAAGTCCCTCCAAACATTTCTGGTGCTAAAACCCAGGAAAAGTAATCAGACAGGTAAAAGGAGGGCTGCTCATTTGACTCTTGGATTCCCTAGGTGGAGTGTGCACTGTGTTTCTCTCCTCTGTCAGGAGTCTCAGTCACATTGAGTGGGGCCCCAAGGTCTGAGGTCAGAATAGCCAGGCAACTTTAGAATTCTCATTTCTCTACTGTCAGGAGAGGTCCTCACTTAGAGAAACGCTCCTCCCAGTACCCACTTGGATGAAAGTGTTGTGTTTCTCAGTGAGGTCTAGCTTAACCCACCATGAAGGGACAAGGAGAGAGCATTCCGTGTGACCCCCCACCCCTTGGGTGTATCCTTAAAAAATGGACTTTGGTTAAAAAAAAAAAAAAAGAATGATTTTCTATTATAACACCAAATGGTCATTATTTGCAAGAGAGAGAATTAAGGTAGACAGACCTCCTGATTAGCCCCTATCTCATCCAGAATAAGCTAGACAGGAAGAAGTAACATCTCACAGTTGTTGGTTTGCTTGTGTCTTATGTGCATTTATGTGTTTGTCAAATGTTGTAATTGTGTGTACAATCTATGGGAAAATTTTGGTAATGACTCATAATGCTTGTTCTAAACCCATTGCCCTCCCAAGCTGTGGTCAGGCTCTGAAAGTGGGGAAAGGGTAGTTTCTGACTTCAGGACATTCAGAGTTTGAATATGGCATTGGAATGTAAATTCTCTGTTAGGCTTTCATCTTTAGATGAACATTGTAAAAGCTGGTTTAAAGAAAATACTGGGGGGCAGCTAGGTGGTGCAGTAGATAGAGCACTGGCCCTGGATTCAGGAGGACCTGAATTCAAATCTGGCCTCAGACACTTGACACTTACTAGCTGTGTGGCCCTGGGCAAGTCACTTAACCCTCATTGCCCTGCCCCCCCCCAAAAAAAGAAAAAGAAAATACTGCCATTTTTGAAATCTTTTTTAGTGGAATGGTTTAAAATCAGGAATTATTTGTAATGTGTAACAGTTGGAAAGAAAAAGATTTTTTTTAAAAAGTCCCTAACCATTGAAGCACACTGCCCCAAGAACAGCTTTTGGCTTTGATTTAATTATTCAGCTATGGTAAATCAGGCCATTCCCTGTCTGCATATAAGTCTCGCCAGCCTGGGAGGCAGAGCCAAGATAGCGGAGGAGAGGCTGTGACTCCCACAAACTCCAGATAAACCCGTCTACTCACGCCCAAATAATGCGGTAAAAAATAAAAACCCAGAACAGCCTAATGCACATAAGAACAGAGTGAGACTATTTCTCTGCAAAAGAGAGCAATTCCAATCACCTACTGATCAGGCTGAACAACTCAGCGTGCAGTCTGGACCCAGCCAGAGACAGTGCTTCCAGCTCATGTCACAGTGTTCAGCACCAGCAGCTTCTGAGGCTCTGATCACTGACTGGTGAGGGGGTTCAGCGGTAGGCCAGGGTGAAGTTGAGGCAGTATCTACTGGAGTTGGGGCAAAGAACCCTGGGTCTGAACCAGTGGGCTGAATCGAGTGGTGGTGGCCCAGTGGGGGAGGGGCAAAAGTACACCACTCTTCCAACTGTAGAGAATCAGAGTTCAATCAGACTTCTGTTTCTGGGTCAAAGAGAAAGTGGCTGTGATTACTCACAAGCCAGACAGGCTAAGAAGAAGCCCAATCACCCCCTGGGCCACACTGTAGTATGAACAGTGTGTCCTGGAAGCAGCACTATACTTTAAGAAGGAGTAAAAAGCCAAGAAATAGTAAGCCAGGATGAGTAGGCAGAGAAAGCAGAAGACCATCGAAAAATTCTTTGGGGGGAAGGTAGACCACAATACAACCTCAGAAGAAGAAGATAATAACGGGGTCAAAGCTCCAATATCCAAAGCTTCCAAGAAAAATATGAACTGGTCTCAGGCCATGGAAGCTCTCAAAAGGGACTTTGAAGAGAAAGTAGGAGAAATAGAATGAAGATGTAGAGAAAGAGAGGAAGGATTGGAAAGAGAAATGAGAGCAATGCAAGAGAGTCATGAGAAAAAAGTCAACAGTTTGAAAAGCCAAATGGAAAAGGAGATTAAAAAACTGTCTGATGAAAATAATTGCTTAAGAATTAGGATTGAACAAATGGAAGCTAGTGACCTTATGAGAAACCAAGACACAGTATAGTAAATCCAATTGAATGAAAAAATAGAGGGCAATGTGAAATATCTCCTTGGAAAAATAGCTGACCTGGAAAATAAATTTAGGAGAGATAATTTGAAAATCATTGGACTACCTGAAAACCATGACCAAAACAAGAGCTTAGACACCATCCTCCAAGAGATTGTGAGGGAAAATTGCCCTGATATTCTAGAAGCAGAAGCTAAAATAGAAATTGAAAGAATCCACTGATCACCTCCTGAAAGAGATCCCAAAAGGAAAACCTCTAGGAATATTATTGCCAAATTCCAGAACTCACAGGTCAAGGAGAAAATATTGCAAACAGCTAGAAAAAAAGGAATTCAAATACTGTGGAGCTCCAATAAGGATAAAGCAAGATCTAGCAGCTTCTACATTAAAGGACCAGAGGGCATAGGATATGATATTCCAGAGGGCAAAGAAACTGGGACTACAGCCAAAAATCACATACCCAGCAAAACTAAATATCATCTTTCAGAGGAAAAAAATGGAATTTCAATGAGAAAGAAGACTTTCAGGCATTTGCTATGAAAATACCTGAACTGAATAGAAAATTTTACTTTCAAATACAAGCCCCTGGAGAAGCATAAAAAGATAAACAGGGGGGCAGCTAGATGGCGCAGTGGCTAGAGCACCGGCCCTGGATTCAGGAGTACCTGAGTTCAAATCCGGCCTCAGACCCTTAACACTTACTAGCTGTGTGACCCTGAGCAAGTCACTTAATCCCAATTGCCTCACTAAAAAAATAAATAAAGATAAACAGGAAAAAGACCTCATGAAGGATATTAAAAGATAAAACTGTTTATATTCCTACATGGGAAGATAATACTTCAAACTCATAAGAACTATCTCAGTAAGGAATTCACAGAGGACACAGGTCTGAACTGAATATGAAGGGATGATATCTGTAAAGCATTTATGTTTTGTTCTTTGTGGGGCAGACAAAGTGGGGTGTCTTATGTCTGGGGCCAGATTTGGGCTTGGGGCCTCCTGGGTCCAGGGCTGGTGCATTGTCCACTGTGCCACCTAACTAACCCATGATGACATCTTTAAAATAGGGTTGAGGTGTAGGAGAAATAGACTTGGGGAGGGGGAAGGGGAGAGATGGTCTGGGGAGAGGTTGTTCACATGAAGGAAATAAGAAAAAAGCTTATGGAGGGGAGGGGAAGAGGGGGAAGGAATTGGGGAGTGAGTGAACCTTAATATCATCAGAATTGGCTCAAAGAAGGACTAACCTACATACTCAAGTAGGTATAGTAATATATTTTTGCCCTGAGGGAGGAGAGGGAGATAAGGGGGGGTGGGGAAGAAGAGGGGAAGGATTGAAGGGCAAATTGGGGGAGAGAGCAGTAAAAAGCAAAACACTTTAGAGTAAGGTGAAGATGTTCTGCATTACTGCACAAGTATGACATATTGAATTGCTTGATTTCATAGGGAGGGTTGAGGAAGGAGGGAAGAAGGAAATTTGGAACACAGAATTAGCTCAAAGACTTTTAACTCATCAGAGTGGGCTCATGGAGGGAATAACATTCACACCCAGTTGGGAGGAGTAATCTATTTAACCCTACAGGAAAGTATGAGGGGAAGAGGATAAGGAAGGAAGGGTGAAAAAAAGGGAGTGCAGAGTAGGGGAGGGGACAGTCAGAAGTAAAACACTTTTGAGAAGGAATAGGTTAAAAGAAGATAGAAAATAGAGTAAATATCATGGGAAGGGAATAGGATGGAGGGAAATAGTTATGATGATTGATTATAATGGCAAAACATATGGTACCTACTTTGCTAGGCTAATATAAATAAAACTCTTTGTCATGTTTAAGGTATTTTATTCAGGTTATGATGAACAGGATACTATCAGAAAAACCTGGAAAGACCTACACGAACTGAAGCAGAGTGAAATGTACTGTATACAAAATAACAGCAACAGTGTAAGATGATCTGCTGGGAAGCATGTGCTTATCTTCAGCAAGGCAATGATCCAATATAACTCTGAAGGACTTATGAAAATGGCAACCCATCTAGAGAGAAAGAAGTGATAGTATCTGAAAATAGATGGAAACACTTTAAAAAAATTTTTTTTTTCCTCTTTGACAATTCCTCAATCTGAAGTTTTGGGTTTGGTTTTTTTTTCTGTTTTCTCTCACAACCTAGCTAATGTGGGAATGTTTTCCATGGCTACTCATGTATAACTTATTTTGAAATACTTGAGTTCTAGTGGGTGGGGAGTGGGAATAGAGGAGGAAGAGAAGTCAGAACACAAATTTTTTAAAAATTGATGTTAAATTCCTCAAACTAAAGTTTTGGGGTTTTTTGGACTATTTTCTCTCACAATCTAGCTAATGTGGGAATGTTTTCCATGACTACTCATGTATAACTTATTTTGAAATGCTTGAGTTGAGTGGAGGGTGGGAATAGAGGAGGAAGAGAAGTTGGAAAACAAATTTTTAAAAAATTGGTGTTAAAATTTGTTTACACATATATTTTGGAAAATAAAATTCTATTCAATAAAAAAATTGATGTTAAAATTTGTTTTTACATATATTTTGGAAAAATTTGGAAAATAAAATTCTATTCAATAATAAAAAAAATGTCTTGCCAGCCTGAAGATTCAAAGGGCAGAGCAAAGATGGCAGAAGAAAGGCTGTGACTTCCCAGAGTTCTCTCCGTGATCCCTCCAAATGCCTTCAGATAATGCCATAAGACAATTCCTGGAGCAACAGAAACCACAAAAAGACAGGGTGAGATCATTTTCCAGCCAAAGACTGCTTAGAAGGTCAGCAGGAAAGGTCTGTTGTACCAGGGCGAGAATTGAGCCCAGACCTATACCATGCTGGCACAGATCTAGCCACTGGCAGGCCATGCCAGAGAAGTAAGCCTCCAGAGCCTTGAAATCAGCTTTTGCAGTGGCTACTTCTAGAACTCAGCAAACAGACCACTGAGAGGGTCAAGTGGTTGGCCAGCGAGAGATTGCTGGGGTCTCTGCTGGCACTGAGGCGGAACTCTGTTATATTCCTCGTGCTTGGAACCAGAAAGCAGTCTTGAGTGGTGGTCCAGGTTGGAGAGGGGCAAAAGCATGTCTGAGCTTGTAACCACAGTGAAACAGAATTCTGTTTCTGCATTAAAGAGCAAACAGGCCTGTGGTTACTTATAGACCAGAGAACAGGCCAGGGGTGTGTAGAACATGTCTATCCTTAAATCATACCACCTGGGACCCCCTGAAGCCTGGGACAGTACACGCTGGAAGCAGTGCCCCACTTTAAGAAGGAGTTAAAAGTCAAGAAATAGGCAAGGGGGGCGGCTAGGTGGCGCAGTGGATAAAGCACCAGCCCTGGATTCAGGAGTACCTGAGTTCAAATCCGGCCTCAGACACTTGACACTTACTAGCTGTGTGACCCATGGCAAGTCACTTAACCCCCATTGCCCCACAAAAAAAAAAAGAAAAAAAAAAGAAATAGGCAAGGAAAATGAGCAGACAGAAAAAAATGCTGACCCTAGAAAGCTTCTTTGGTGACAAGGAAGATAACAAAGTCAAAGCTCCTATATCCAAAGCTTCCAGAAAAGATATGAATTGGTTTCAAGCCATAGAAGCACTCAAAAGGGATTTTTAAAATAAATTAAGAGAGGTAGAGTAAAAAAATGGAAAGAGAAATGACAGAGATACAGGAAAGTCATGAAAAAAAAAGTCAACAGCTTGAAAAGCCAAATTGGCCAAATGGAAAAGGAGGTACAAAAGCTCTCTGAAAAAAATAATTGCTTAAAAATTAGGATTGAGCAAATGGAAGCTAATGACTTTATGAGAAATCAAGACACAAAAAAGCAAAACCAAGTGAATGAAAGCAATGTGAAATATCTCCTAGGAAAAACAACTGACCTGGAAAATATATCCAGGAGAGATAATTTGAAAATAATTGGACTACCTGAAAACCATGATAAAAAAAAAAAGGTTAGACATCATCCTCCAAGAAATAGTTAGAGAAAATTGCCCTGTTATTCTAGAAGCAGAAGGTAAAATCAAAATTGAAAGAATCCACCAATCACTTCCTGAAAGACATCACAAAATGAAAACTTCCAGGAATATTATACCCAAATTCCAGAGCTCCCAAGTCAAGGAGAAAATTTTGCAAGCAGCCAGAAAGAAATAATTCAAGTATTGCAGAGCCACAGTCAGGATAACACAAGATCTAGCAGCTTCTACATTAAAGGATCAGAGGGCATGGAATATGATATTCCAGAGAGTAAAGGAGCTGGGATTACAACCAAGAATTATGTGCCCAGAAAAACTGTGTATAATCTTTTGGGTGGGAAAATGGAAATTCAATGAAAGAGAAGACTTTCAGGCATTCTTGATGAAAAGACCTGAGGTGGGAAAAAGAAATCATGAGGGATATTAAAAGGTTAAACTGTTTACATTCCTACTTGGGAAGATGATACTTCTAACTCATAAGAACTTTCTCATTATTAGTGCAGCTGAATGGAGGGCACAGATGTGAATTGAATATGAAGGGATGATATCTTTAAAACATTTATTTGTGTGTGTGTGTGTGTGTGTGTGTGTGTGTGTGTGTGTGCGCGCGCGCGCACGCACAGGAAGTCAGGGTTGGGTGGCTTGCCCAGGGTGATGTAGCTGATGAGTCAGGTATCTGAGGCTAAATTTGGGCTTTAGTCCTCCTGGGTCCAGGGATGGTGCTTTGGCCACTGTGCCACCTAACTTCCCCATCTTGATATCTTTAAAAAATAAAATTAAGGGGGAAGAGGAATACACTGGGAGAAAGGGAAAGGGAGAGGGGAAAGGGAGAGGTGGAATGGGGTAAAGTATCTCAAATAAAAGAAGTAAGAAAAAGCATTTGGATTAGAAGGGAAGATGGGGGAGGTGTGTGTGTGGGTGGTGGTGGTGATTGAGCCTTAATCTCATCAGAATTGGCTCAAAGAGAGAATAACATAAACACTCAATTGGCTAAAGTAATATATCTTGCCCTGCAGGAAAGTGGGAGGGGAAGGGAATAAGCAGGGAGGGGGTGAAGGAAGGGAGGGCAGATTGGGGGAGGGAGAGGACAGTCAGAAACAAAACACTTTTGAAGAGGGAAAGGATGAAAGAAGATAGAAAATAGAGTAAATATCAAGGGGAGGGAATAGGATGGAGGGTAATACAGTTAGAAATAGTAACTGTGGAAAAAAAATTGAAGCAAGTTTGTCTGATAGGCCCCAGTTCTCAAACACATAGAGAAGTGAGTCAAATTTGTTAAAATGACAGCCATTCCCCAATTGATAGATGATCAAAAGACATGAGGTTTTCAGATGAAATAATCAAAGCCACCTATAGTTATATGAAAAAAAAATGCACTAACTCACTATTGATTGGAGAGATTCAGGTCAAAACAATTCTGGATACTACCTCATACCTATTGGATTGGCTAATGGGACAGCAGAGGAAAATGAGAAATTTTATGGGGGATATGGGGAAAATGAGACATTAATACACTCTTTGTAAAGTGGTAAACTGATTCAAACATTGTGTAGAGCAATTTGGAACAATGGCCGAAGGGCTATAAGAACATGCATACTCTTTGACCTACCAATACCACTACTAGGTTGGTATCCTAAAAGAGATTTTTAAAAAACCACGTTGAATTCAAAATTGCAGTGATGCCCATCAATTGGGAAATGGTTGAACAAATTGTGGGATGAGATTAGGATAGAACACTATTGTGCTGTAAGAAATGATGAATAGGGGGCAGCTAGGTGGCATAGTGGATAAAGCACCAGCCCTGGATTCAGGAGGACCTGAGTTCAAATCTGGCATCAGACAATTGACACTAGCTGTGTGACTCTGGGCAAGTCATTTAGCCCTTGTTGCCCTGCCCTCCCAAAAAACAATAATTACACTCTGGCATACAGTCAAATTAGAATTAAAATGGTCTTTTATTTGTCACTAGAGAAAGTGAGGGAAAGAAAAGAAAGTCAAGGACTTAGTCTCAAGGGGAGGAGATGGCTTAGAAATATTTTTCCTCCCAGAACAGAAGGGAGGCCAAAGTTTTTATAGAGGATAGATGGGGTGGCCACCTGACAATGGAAAGTTCCTTTTGGGGTTGGGGTGGTAAAAGCTTGAATGAGGGGTAGTAGTCCTGACTTCTGGAGTTATCTCTGTCCCTGGGGCACCACTCAAGTAGTAGCCATGCCTAATGGACTTCCCTGTTATAGAATTTTATGTCCTCTTAGTTAGCCAAGCTAAATTTTAACAGTCCCTTAATTCCTTGATATGTCTGTCCTGTTATCTGGCCACCTTTGGTTTTGCTTCTCAAAGTAGAAACTTCTTCTGACTTATTCTAATGTCCCAATTTATCCTAATATCCTAATTTAGCCCCATGTCAGTATTTACATTCATCCTGCACATAAATTATATTTTCCAGTTATTGTAAAGGTGTGCTGAGCTTACTCTCTACCACCTAGCAGGTATAGATGTCAGGTAAGCATTTTTACATGCTATATCATTTTCCTGAAAGATACATTCTTTTCTGATAAATGACTTGGAAAGCAGCTATAAAGTCTTCCCCTTCCCTCCTTTCCTACACAGCACAGTATTAATCATTGTGTCTTTTTTACCTGCCTTAAAAGAATTATAATCCACTATGTTGCTTCTCAGTTCATTAATCTTTCTTCTGTGGCAGTTTCCTGAAAGAAGAGGTCCCTAGAGTATGTTTTCCATTCCGGACAACCTATTAGTTTCTTTGGTCACTTACTTTGGTTTTTTGGGTTTTTTTGGTGGGGCAATGGGGGTTAAGTGACTTGCCCAAGGTCACATAGCTAGTAAGTGTCAAGTGTCTGAGGCTGGATTTGAACTCAGGTACTCCTGACTCCAGGGCCGGTGCTTTATCCACTGTGCCACCTAGCTACCCCCCTGGTCACTTACTTGGAAAAAAGTTACAGTCGTCACAACTATCCCTACAAACTCCCTTCACCCTCCCACCCCACACCCACGCCCAGGCTTCCTGTTGATCCCTGGGAAAAGAGGTAGGAAGACACTTTTTCCTCAGCATTCTTTCATGAAGCTGTGGTTGCTGCCAATTTATAGAAAATTCAGTCCAATGATTTTTGTTAAACTGTCACTATAAGGGGGTAGATAGGTGACACTATAGATAGTGTACCAACCCTGGAGTCAGGAGAACCTGAGTTCAAAACTGATCTCAGACATTTACTAGCTGTGTGACCCTGGTCAAGTCACTTAACCCCAATTGTTTGCAGAAAGAGAAATGTCCTTACAAGCAAAAGTCATTCTCCCAGATAGGACACCTTTTTGATAAGAAGGAAACATTTCGTCATTTGGTTTTGCAAGGGTAAGGTAATTCTTACTATAGTTCCCCATCTGGCATGATTAGATTTTTAATAAAAAGGCAAAATTTAGAGCAGTCTATTGCAAACTGACTAAAAAATACTGTACAAAATTGACCCAAGTAGACAAGAATGACCATCATTGAGATCCAAAAGGAGGCACAGCAATCTCCTTGGTGCAAGGGTTTCCAAACCTTTCTTGTATCATGGATGCCCTTGGCAGTCAGGTAAAGCTTGTGGACCCCTTCTTTGAATAATGTTTTTGAATATATAAAATAAAACACATAGTATTACAAAGGGGAAAAATTAAATCAAAATACAGTTATCTGAGTGATTGAGACTCTATGGAATATGTATCCATTGCACCACCCCATCCCCACTTCCCTTCTGCTTCCTTTCCCAATGAGATTGTAATCTCCTTAAAGTCAGGGACTGATTCTTTCTTATTTTTATGTCCAGAACTTAGCAAAGTGATTGGCACAAAGTAGGGACTTAATAAACTGAATAAATACTTGTTGACTGACAAAAAATATATACAACTATCCAAAAATTTAAGTTCTTAGACCCTAGGTTAAGAACCCCTGCTTATTGTACCTTATCTATTTCTAATCAAGCTGCCTATTTCCACAGTTTGAGGAAGAGCTTATAGAAGATAGCACCATATGATGGAGAAAGCACTGGATTTAGAATCATACAACCTGGATTCATATCCTGATTCTATCAATTACTGACTATGTGACCTTGGGCAAATCATTTCACTTCTCTGCCTCTCAGTTTACTTACCTTTGAAATGAAGGATTTGGACCATATGATTTGTAAGGTCCCTTCCAGATCTAAATTTGTGATCTTATCACACATATAGACAGCTAGGTGGCACAGTGGAGAGAGCACTGCCTGGCCTGGAGTCAGGAAGATTTATCTTCCAGAATTCAAATGCAGCCTCAGACACTTACTAGCTATGTGACTCTGAGCAAGTCACTTAACCCTGTTTCCTGATCTGTAAAATGAGCTGGAGAAGGAAACAGCAAACCAGTGCAATATCTCTGCAAAGAAAACACCAAATGGGGTCAAGAAGAGTGGTGCATGACCAAATCTCTAAATAACAACAACAATCATGCATAGAAGTGAAATCTTAAATATATGATATTCATTCAAGATTTGGGGGGGAACTTTAAGGAAGTTCTATGAAGTCACATTTTCTAGTATTTATCATAGCTTGCTATGACAAATTCCCTACAGACTGGTACCTTTAAGTCATGAATAAGCAATTTCTGATTGCTAAGTACATAAAATGCTCAGGTACTACCCTATAAATAACAAATAATACAGCTATTTCTATATTCTTCACATGAAACAGCCCTGAGAAAATCTTAGAAACATTTTATCACAGAAACATTCTACTGTTAAATGCTCCATCAAGATATGGTGAATTATAAAACTTTCAACATATAGGACATATACCAAATCATCAGAACTAACCCATAAAGGCCATCAATAACTGTGGTCAAGTTAACAGCAAAGAGAAATGTGTTTGTTACTGAATTGCTGATGAATATGATAACTGATTCCAAATTCCCTGAGAAATATACATTAGAAGTCAGAAAGTTAATAAGATGTATTTGAATATAAGTGAGTTGATCTCTGAAATTCTAAAGAATAAATTTGAAAGGTCCAACGAGTAAAAGTTTCAGGTGTAGAAAAAATAAGGGTACCCAAAATTTCTTGAACCCTCAGTTATCCAGGTAACCAGAAGACCGAATGAGAACATACTAACAATCCATTGGCAGCCAAGAGCAGACCCTCTGAAGAAGATCCAGCTCATATCAGCTTATCTACAGAAATTCTCCCCATTGCCTTGTCTCACAAACTGTCAAATTTTAAATGGAATGAGGAACCCACAGTGTTTGTCTGTTATCAGAAATGGTGTCAGATTCCTGACTGTAC
The DNA here is from genome assembly GCF_019393635.1 of Dromiciops gliroides. Lineage (NCBI taxonomy): Eukaryota > Metazoa > Chordata > Mammalia > Microbiotheria > Microbiotheriidae > Dromiciops > Dromiciops gliroides. The sequence goes on from NC_057862.1 coordinate 97,301,601, forward strand.
TGACATTGCTTACCAAGAACAAAAAAAGGCCATAAATCTTAATTGCACCCCCTAAAACCATGACCTGGCTGTTTAAATATCCACTGCCTTGAGTAATGCATGGAGTCTCTCTCTCAAAATTCCCCCATGCATGCATGTCTATCTTGCTGAAGAGAAATTGTCATAGGGGAAATAGGTGGTGGGGGTCCTTAGGTATTCCTCTGTAAAGAATTAACAACTCACACACAGTCCGATTACAATAAAATGATTTTTTATTTGTGTGCCAGAGAAAGTGTCTGAGAGGGAAGTAGAAGACTTCACCTCAAGTAATGGAGATGGCTTAGAAACATTCTCCTCCCTGTAATGGATGAAGTGACTACTTGACAATGGAAAGTTCTTTTTGGAGGTGGGGTGGGAAAAGATTCCTGAGAATCAAAGGGATTTTTCTTTTGGAATGATAGTCCTGACCTCTGGAGTTATCTCTGTCTCCTAGCTCAGGCAGTAGTAATTCTGAACTGACTTTCTTCCTATAGAATTTAATCTCCCCCAACTTCTTAGGTGTGTCCCTCCTGATATCTAATTGGCCAGTTTAAACTTTAATGGTCCCTTAATTCCATGTCCCAAGCCCCATGTCAGAAATAATATGAGTACTTGTACTCATAACTGTGCTTCACTCTGGTTTCTAGTTTTGTGGGGACTGGGTTTCTTTCTTTCTGTTTTTCTTTTTAACATAGGTTTCAGCTCAATAGAGGAAAGAACTTCCTAACATTTAGAGATGCCTTAAAATGGCATGGTCTGCTCTGTAAGTTACTGAATTCTCCATTACTAAAATTATCTGATAACTTCTTAATTAAGGATATTTTGGAAAGGATGAATTTGAAATAAACTAGATTTTTTCTATTGTACCCTAAGAACCACTGGACTTTTCTATCTAACTTGTACCTGAAACCTTCCATATGTATTGCCTCCCTCACTAGAAAGTGAGCTCTTTGAGAGGAGGGTCTGTCTTTCTTTTCTATCAGTATCTCCAACACTTAGTATAGTGCTTTGCACAAAGTAAGTACTCTCTGATAGTCAACAACTATAAAAGTCATTTAGCATTTAAGTTTGGAAAAGATATAATATGAGCATGAACAGTGCATTTCCAACAAGTAATGAAAATTAAAATGATTTATAATTTTAATACACACTTTACCCAAGTCAATCATTGCCCCAAAGTTAAAAGATTTGTGACTTTCTAACTGTGCCCTTCTAATCTACTCATTTTCCTCTTCTTCCACTCCCTTAGATTCTTTATGTCAAAAATTTTGAGGTCCCTTCCACCTCTAATCATCATTGGTTATTCACATGGTAGGCTTACGTAAAAGGGGGAAAACCCTTTTGTGGCTTCTCCCCCCAACACAAGAAATATTGAATGAAAAATGGTATATGAAATTTTATTTGTTTAAAGGAGCTTCAGAAACCATATTCTTACAATTTACAGAGCTGAAAAGGGAGAATTGGGATGAACCAGTCATAAATTCCTTGGTTAATTGCCAATGAGGGTTCAGAATCAGGTCACTTTCTTTTTCTTAAGATGCTGGAGGCTTCCACCGATCTTTGCTGAAATCATTAAGCAATCGATCAACATTTATGAAGCACCTACTATTTCCTCTGCCTTGTGTGGGATGCTGTACAAATGTAAAGTGACTTTCCTTTCAGATCAGACCTGCTTTGTTACTTCTTGAACCCTTAGAATCAGACTTAAATGATCTTGAAAATCAGACATTGGTAAAGGCATTAGTAGAGCATTGCTTAGCTTAGTTTCCTATGAAAAAAGAAACAGAATGTCAGTGGTTTGCAACATTAAGTAGTTTGGTCTTAATAGAGCAGAGCTTGCTATGCAAAAAGCAGTACCAGTGCAGGCTAAGTGATGTTATTTATAACCTGCCACTATATTCATGATTGCCTGTGGAGACTAGAGAGCTCTATGTCTTTTTGCAGATGATGTCAGATATTTCTCTGTGTGCTGTTGGAACATGGTCTTTTCTAAAGCCATTGATATGATGGGAAATCATATGGGCCTCTGGTTTGTTGCACAGTTAGAGTAATAAAAATCTAACTGAATAGTAGTGTTCAATGATTCATTTTAAGACTCTGGCCTGTTCTTGTTTTTTTTCTTTTGAAGGGAATAATTACCATTGGAAAAACTGTACTTTAAATCCTACATTGACAGAAGGGCTCATATCTGAATGTTTTAAACATTTCCTGGAAGTTTACCCAGGCCATGCTCTCTAGTTCTTTGATTGATTTGATCAGAGGTTATTTCTTCTTTTGAATACTTAACTCATTATTTCCAGTAAGGGGAAGATTTTCATTTCTACTTTGGGTTGAATTAAAATACTCAATTTTCAATAATAATGGGCTACTGAGTACATGTAGGGTACTTAGTATGATAATTATTTCTCTGAATGAGAATTGATAATGGTCTCAATTCTCTGAAGTAATTCTTCATTTGTAGGCCTGAGTTGGGGGGAGGGGTTGAAGGGGGGGAAAGCCATACTTTTGAATGTAGTACATTATTATGGATAATGCAGATTATTAATCCTCATTTCTATAAACAAAGTTTAATTTTTATCATGTTGAGTTTAAGATATCCTTATATTTTATCTTACTCTGATTTTTCATAAATGATTCAGCTAGACAAATAATTTTAAGCCAATAATCAAATTAGATACCAGTCAAGCAAAAGATATTTAATAAAAGATTATTTTCCCTTCAAAAGGACTGTGTATAAATGTAGTTTGGATAATTAGCAATGTAGAAGATGTAATGGTTCATTTTTGATATCTGCTTAGTAGAGAACATCAAGACAGATACCAAGCAGAGCTTGACATTAGAAGAATCAGACCGCCCAGGGGAAAACAAATGAAATACATTTTATGGTCCTTTGATTTCCTCCTAACTAAAATCTCAGTGGGACTTTGATTCCTAGTTTAAATTAGTAAGATTTATTATTATTCTACTTGCTATGAAAATATGCTCTTTTTCTAAGCAGTGATTCCCTAATTATGAAAGGAGGAAAGAATTACTGTATCACAAAGGAATGTAGGGTTTTAAAGCTTTTCTTTTTCTTTTCTTTTTTTAAAAAGGAGGCTAGTGTAAATAAACAGTCATTAAAGACACGTGATAGGTCATTTTTTTTGTTGGACAAGTTAAAAGAAAATAAAGAATTCCTTATAGATTTCCTTCCCTGTCAGTGATAAAGAAAGACAAAGACCAGATACTATGCTCAGATATACAAGCACCATTGACAGTGAGTGTTGTTTATGATTATCTTAGAGAAGGATTTGGTTCCCTGTTGAAAATGTGACAAGCACCAGCTGTGCCCTTTAGATTGCCTCAGGATGTAAAAGCCTAGAATTTAGAGATGATTTTCCATTTTCATTTGGAGAACACCTAGATCATACCCAGCAATACCCCCCCCACTTCCTTTTGTTCCAACTTAACATTTGGAAAAATAAAATTCATTTAAAGCATCTTTAAATTGTCAACAAAATGTGCAAACCATTGATTTTTGATATTGTTCTCATTTCCTTTGTCTATTCTCACACTCCATTTTTCTGACACTTCTGACAGTGGCTCACACATTGCCATTGAGTGTTGAATTTGGAAAATATTAAATTGGATTTCTTTCCCCCAACAAACAAGAAAAAGAAAAAAAGACGGCAATAGGCTAAAATTTTCTTCATCCATCTTTATCTTTAGGATCTAGGTTCACTGACAAATACAAATGACATAAGCTTGTCAGAGAGGACAGAAGTTTGTCTTTTCCTCTCCAGAGGCCTTCTTCATAATTGCAAAACCCTCTAAAATCTCCATTTCCTTTCTCTGCCCCTTTTCACACACAACATTCTCCCACTGAAGCCAGAAGCAGAACGTTTAGATGGAATACATGAATTTTTATGTCAATTCGATTATTAGAATTTCTAGTTTTAAATAATTTTGAACATTTCTGGGTATTTCAGGGGGAAAAAAAAATCTTTCCAAACTCATCCTTAAGACAGATTGTTTGTTTACCAACCCACTTGAATTAGTTAGAATTAACTGATAGGAAAAATGAGAGAAACAAAAACAATAATCATTTAAAATAGATCTTGATTTTTCTTTTTAAATAACCACATGGCAAATCTTTAATTCACATTTTTATCCTAAAGACTCATAGGCAATGACTGCCTAATAAAGTATACTTTGCCTTAATTTCCCTGAAGATTGCCCACCTTTACAATGTACAAAATGGTGTTATTTAGAATGACATTCTATCTTTGGGGAAAATAAAATAATTTACAACTATTCTCTAGAGCAGCATGAATTTGCAAAGTAAAAGACATCTTTCATTACTTAAACCATGATTATTTTCTTTCAAAAGAACAATGAATATTAAATTTGGCTCATAAAATTAACCCTTAAACACTAATACACAGTATAGTTTTCCATTACTGGAACTGTTCAACAAAAGCAGAATGAAAGTCATCTACTGATGAGTAATATCAACTATCTTAAATATTGGGTTTCCAACATTATAGTCTACATTAGGGAGGAAAAGACAATTATTTTTTAAATAATCCCAAGTCATCCTAAATTAATTTTCATGTATTTCACATAGAGAGAAAACCACTGTAAGTCTGGTTCTACTGATTTAAACTCATAAGTGCTCCTAGCAAGGTTTTATATATTAAAAACTATAATTCATTCACTCCACAACAAAATGCATTGAGGTCTCACTTTTTATGTACAAGGCATCATGCTGAGCACAATGTCTAAATATCTATATATGTGATTCAAAGATGTATAAGAAATGTACACAAAAAACTACAAGACAGTCTATAGCCATTAACAAAGAAATAGTACAAACCAAGTGTTATATAAATAAAGAAGGATTATTTTTGTTAGAAGGCATGGTAGAAGAGATGTGAGTAGTATTTCAATATATGGAAATGAAGAAGGTGGGAAGCCTACGATAGTAGTGTGTTAAAAATTATAGTAGCGGGGGCAGCTAGGTGGTGCAGTGGATAAAGCACTGGCCCTGAATTCAGGAGTACCTGAGTTCAAATGCGGCCTCAGACACTTGACACTTACTAGCTGTGTGACCCTGGGCAAGTCACTTAACCCCCATTGCCCTGAAAAAAAAATTATAGTAGCAAATGAAGATGAAATAAAGGTAAATATTATGAGTTATTTTGCACAACCACATGTCAATAAAAGTGACAATCTAAATTAAATGGATGAATATTTACAAAAATATAAATTGCCCAGATTAACAGAAGAAGAAATAGAATACTTAAAGGACCTTACTTAGAAAAAGAAACTGAGCGAGTAATAAATGAGCTCCCTAAAGTGGGGGGGGGAGGGGTTGGCCAAGACCAGATGTATTTACAAACAAATTCTACCAAACATTTAAAGAACAATTGATCCCAATACTATATAAACTGTTTGAAAAAAAAAAAAACTAGGTAAAGAGTCCTACCAAATTTCTTTGATGACACAAGTATGGTTTCAATACCTAAACCAGAGAAAGCAAAAACAAAGAAAACTATAGACACATTTCCCTAGAGAATATTGATGCAGAAATGTCAAGTAAAATACCAGCAAGGAGATTACAATATATCACAAAGATCATGCACTATGACTAGGCTGAATTTATACCAGGAATGCAGGGTTGGTTAGAAATTTAAAAAATTAGAGGCATAATTAACCATATCAATAACAAAAAGAATAAAAATAATATGATTAATTCAATAGATATCCAAAAGACTTTAGACAAAATATAACACCCATTCCTATGAAAAAGCATAGAAGTAAATGGAGATTTTCTTAAAATGATAAATAGTATTTACCTAAAACCAGAGGTGTATGGGGTGCTCAGGAGGACTGTCACCTCTACTGTGAGCATTTGCTGAGCTCTTATCAGGGCTGCTCATCCACCTGATTGACACAATTCTCACCTGTGGCTACAAGAAGCTGTAGTATGCATAGGGACTACCTCCAGGTAAATTGTCTTGGCAGATAGGCTAAACTAGATTTTGGGTAACTGACAGACCTCAAACATGTCAGTGAATTAGAGGGATGTCTACTCCAATCATATGAAGACTTTCCCTGGTGGAATGGGTAGATGAGAACAATTTCTTCCAATGGCCATAAAGGTGGCTGAAGTAGGCACTGTGGAACTCTTGGAGCTTCGTCAGGCATTGAACATGCCAAAGTCATACACTACATCCCTGGCCATGGCCAGTCATCTTGTCTTTTATCCTGCCACTGGACTTCCATGGCTCAGGAAGAAAAAGTGAGGCTGATGATTTTGTGCAACTCTGCAAGACATCACCCATAACAAAATTTGTCCTCTTAAAAAATGAAGGATAATTGAAATAATATCAACAATCTAAAATCAAGAGGAAACAGTACCTATAATGGAAGCTTTTCCAATATAACTATAAGATTTTATTTATAGAAGCTTTTCCAATAATATCAGGAGTGAAATAAGGATATCTATTATCTTTTTTTTTTTTGCAGGGCAATGAGGGTTAAGTGACTTGCCCAGGGTCACACAGCTAGTGTTAAGTGTCTGAGGCTGGATTTGAACTCAGGTCCTCCTGAATCCAAGGCCAGTGCTTTATCCACTGCACCACCTAGCTGCCCAAGGATATCTATTATTACCATTATTATTCAAGATTGCACTAGAATGGCTAGCTATAGCAGTGAGACAAGAAAAAGAAATTGAAAGAATAAACATAGGAAGAAATTATGGTATGAATTTCAAGGGAGTGATGGACCCAACTCAAACTATCCTGCGTGAGGGAGCCGACTCTTAAATTATCAGTGTGAGTAAATGGCAAATGCTACAATTCAGGGTTTGATTTATTATTTTGTTGAAATCTAGATGTACAAAAATGACAAAATGCTAATAATGCAAATCAAACTTAAAAGTATGTCATGTATATATTCTCCCCCTACCCCAGCAGAGCTGATTTTTAAACACATCCCATCATTCCCCTGGTAAATTCAATACCTAATATGAACACAGGCTCTGTCAAGCCAGGCATGCCAGTCATAAGATGCCTGCCATTGCCAGCTGGCCATTCATGCATGGGCTCTTAATTCTATAAGGCACATATTGTAATGGGGAAAGCACTAATTTTGGCATGAAAGTACCTGTGTTTGAATTCTGGTTGTGACCTTGGGGAAAACATTTAACCTCTCTGGGCATAGGTTGTTAAGCTATAAAATGAAAGGGTTGGACTAAATAATCATTCAGCTCTAGCTCCTTTGAAATTCTTTGTGTCCATAAAATGTAAACTGTCCATTAATGTAAACTGTTCTTACTAAGACTACAAGATAATTATTTTTATCTTAAATTTCCATTTTTAAACTATTAAATTAATTAGCTAATTGACTACTTCATTCTGTAATATGCAGACAGTTAACATTACTGTTGATGAGTTTCAAATATCTTTTTTTGCTGCAAGTCCTTGTGTTTACTGGAAGGTCACTAAGTTACTTTGCTTTTGAAGTCCATTTATTACTTCTAAATCTAGTGCAGTCTATTTAGTCTTTCTTAATGCTGTCTAGTGAAACATTAATGAGAAACTCACGCATAGTCATAGAACTTGTCTGATTACCCCATTAATTTTTAATCAGCTTGCTGCTTACACTTCTGGGTAACAACAGAAAATTGGATAATGGAATACTTTCTGAGTGGAGTGCCCCTAAATTTGGTTTTAAATTATTAATTCTGCAGACTGAGGGCAATTGAGATCCTATTGACCCTAAATTGTCTAAATCTTTCACTGCTTAATTTCTACCAATTTGTTTTGCTTCCCTGAATTTTCTTTTTATCATTTTTCTGTTCAGTTTGAATATGTCCAATTTTTATCTGCCTAGAAGAATACTGTAGTCCATAGAATTTAAAATCAAAGCTTTAGCACAAGATTTAAATTTGATCCTGCTGTTAAGAATTATATCAATTTCTTCCCCCAAAAAAGGTCATTATTTCAAATAGTCTGGCTTTTAAGATTCAGGTAATATTTTTAACATAATTTAATTGTACACAAGTATACCTTGATCTTCCAAGATAATTACATTTTAATTTCCCATTTTATTGATTTTTACTAGAGGCAAAAACAACTTATATGCCCATATTTTAAATCATCTGTATCCTATAAGAAAAATAACAATAAGATTACTGACAAGCATTTTTTTAAAAACACACATTTATTATTTTTTCTGTATTATCTATATTGCAAAAGAAAACACAGACCAAAAACAAACAAAAAAGTAAATAAATTAAAGTATGCTTCCATCTGCATTTAGATTCCATCAGTTCTTTCTCTGAAGATGAATAGCATTTTTCATCATAAATCCTTTGGAGTTATCTTGGATTACTGAGAAGAGCTAAATCATTCACAGTTGACCATTGTACAATATTGCTGTTACTGTGTTCAATGGTCTCTTGGTTCTGCTTACTTCATTTTGCATCAGTTCATGAAAGTTTTCCCAGGTTTTTCTGAAAACATCCTGCTCATCATTTCCTTCTTTCTTCCTTTCTTCTTTTTTTGCTGGGCAATGAGGGTTAAGTGACTTGCCCAGGGTCACATCTAATAAGTGTCAAGTGTCTGAGGTCAGATTTGAACTCAGGTCCTCCTGAATCCAGGGCCCATGCTTTAGCCACTGTGCCACCTAGCTGCCCCTCTGCTCATCATTTCTTAAGCACAATAGTATTCCATCCCAATCATATACCACATTTTGTTCAGCCATTTCCCCATTAGTGGGTATTCCCTCAATTTCCAATTCTTTGCCTCCACAAAAAAAGCTGCTATAATCACTTTCGTACATATAGATCTTTTTTCTTTTTCTTTGATCTCTTTGGGATACAGACCTAGTAGTGGTATTGCTGAGTCAAAAGGTATGTACAGTCTTATGGCCCTTTGGGCATAGTTTCAAATTGTTCTCCAAAATGGTTGGATTAGTTCATAACTCTGCCAACAACGCATTAGTGTCCCAGTTTTCCTGTATCCCTTCTAACATTTGTTATTTTCCTTTTATGTCATATTAGCCAATCTATTAGGTGTGAAGTGGGATCTTAGAGTTGTTTTGATTTGCATTTCTGTAATCAATAGTGATTTAGAGGGGCAGCTAGGTGGCACAGTGGATAGAGCACTGGCCCTGGAGTCAGGAGTACCTGAGTTCAAATCAGGCCTCAGACACTTAACACTTACTAGCTGTGTGACCCTGGGCAAGTCACTTAACCCCAATTGCCTCACTAACAAAAAAAAATTGTGATTTAGAGCATTTTTCTATCACTACAGAGTTGTAAACACCAAAGAACCTCACGAAATGTAAATTGATTTTATATGTATACATATATACATACTCTCTCTATATATAGGTATGTGTATGTATACATAAATACATATACATATATACATACACACATCATATGTGTGTGTGTATTGCTAGTTACTGATATGGGAGTAATTTCTGAACCAGTAGACTATACCCAATCAGAACATCAGCTTGTTAGAACAATGATCAAGATCACTACCAAATTAAAAGAATGAATGAAAGGGGATGATATGAAGTGTTATTTAAAGAATTCTAACCTGAATCAATTAAGCCAGACATTGTTGCTGAAAAATGAAAATGGACAAAAGAACAAATTAACATAGATTATTACTATTTTGTAAGGAAGTTAACTGATTTAAATAGTTCTCACTAGGAGAATGGCAAATATCAGAGAAACTATTTCAAACAGCAAAAACTTTGTCACCCTGCCAAGCAGGATAGGGCAGCCAAGGGTAATGTGTTTAGAATATAAACTCATTTTTAAGAATAGTTTGTTTTGGGAGCAGCTAGGTGGTACAGTAGATAAAGCACCAGCCCTAGATTCCAGAGAGCCTGAGTTCAAATCTGGCCTCAAATATTCGACACTTACTAGCTGTGTGACCCTGGCCAAGTCACTTAACCCCAACTGCCTCACCCAAAAATAAATAAACAAGCAAACAGACAGACAGATAAATAAATAAATAATGTTGAATCATCTCAGATCAGTGTATTGATTACAATAGCCAAGTCTTTCATATTTCATCATCATTACAACATTGCTGTTACTATGCACAATGATCTCCCGCTTCTCCTCACTTCACTTTGCATCAATTCATGTATGTCTTGCCATAGGTTTTTTTTCCCCCCTGAAACCATATCATCTCATAAAATAGTGAGATAAAGTGGAAAGTAAAACTTTTTACAGAAAATTTGGCAAGAGACCTAACTGAGGCATTTCAGTTAAGGGTAACTGGAAGGAAGAAAACACACCAATTTTTAAATTCTATTGATAGTTCTACAACAAACCACTTTGTTTGGTATAATCACATTTAGACTCTAACATCCCAGGTCCCAATGTGCTATATGGGGCAGGGGCACTAAAAAAAGATGGAAAAAGCAGCTGGTCCAGATCAAATATACCTATGGAAGGTCAGTGCTGGAGGAGACACAATTTGTAAGTCATTGAGGGATCAATTCTCAAGATATTTGAAAGAAAGAAGCATGTCAAACCTTGAACAAAATCATGGACATTATTATTGTTAGTAGTTATTGGTATCCTCTTTTTTTTTTTTTTACATATAAGGTATTTTATTTTTTCTGTTACATGTAAAGATAGTTCTCAACTTTTGTTTATACAAGCTTTACCATTTCAGGTTTTTCTCCCCCCCTCCCCTCCCTCTCCCCTCCCCTAGACAGCAGGTAATCTGATATAGGTTATATCTATATATCTATATACATATACATATACATATATATATATACACACACATATGTATACACATAATAACATTAATCCTATTTCTGCATTAATCCTGTTACAAGAGAAAAAATCAGAGCAGTGATGCAAAACCTCAAAATAGAAAAAAAAACAGCACCCAAAACAAAAGAAATAGTATGGTTCAATCAGCATCTATACTCCACAGTTCTTTTTTTTTTTTCTTGGATTTGGAGATCCTCTCCTATCATGAGTTCCCTGGAACTCTTCTGTACCATTGCATTGGTGAGAAGAATATAGTCCATCACAGTAGGTCAACACTCAATGTTGATGATACTGTATACAATGTTCTTCTGGTTCTGCTCATCTCACTCATCATCAGCTCACATAAGACCCTCCAGGTTTCTCTGAACTCCTCCTGCTCATCATTTCTTACAGCACAATAGTATTCCATTGTATTCATATTATTGGTATCCTCTTTATCCCATTTTTAAAAAACAATAATAATGCCCATGATTTTGTCTAAGGTTGTGGTCAGACAGGTCTGGGGTAGAAGTGGATTCCCTCTTTGATATGTCTAGTGATGTCTCTTTGACCAAGACTTGGGTGATCCAAATCTCATACACCAAGACCCTCATTAGAATGAGCCCATATCTCAGTATAACATTCATTTTCTCATTAATTGTTAACCAGTCAGAGTTAATTGCCACTCTCAGGGGATCATCCTCTTTTCCAAGGACATATAAGTTGTGAGCCCACCATCATGATTGGTCTTTGGCATTCAAGAGTGCCACTGACCTCTTATTAATAACCTGCATGCATTATTAATTAAATGATAAATTACCCAGAAACTACATCTCTCAAACTTTTTAACTGTCACAAATGGCATAGTGTAGAGGAAAATTTTCTTCTTTTGTTTTCAAAGTTCCATTCAATGAGTGTCATTGTTTGAAAGAGAAAAATATTCCCTTTCCTTGTGTAGTTCTTGTGAATGGAACTAAAACTTTGTGTTTTCTGGAAAGATTTGCATGAACTGATGCTGAGTAAAGTGAGTAGAACCAGGAGAACATTGTACACAGTAACAGCAACATTGTGCAATGATCAGCTATGATAGACTTAGTTCTTTTCAGCAGTACAATAACCCAAGATAATTCCAAAAGACTCATGATGGAAAATGGTATCCACATGCAGAGAAAGAACTATGGATTCTGAACATAGATTAAAGCATACTATTTTCAATTTGGGTTTTTTTTTCCTTCTCATGGTTTCCCCCTTTTGTTCTGATTCTTCTTTCACAACATGACTGATGTGGAAATATGTTTAATGTGATTGTACATGTATAACCTATATCTGATTGCTTGCTAACTCGAGGAGGGGGAAGTGGGCAGAAAGAAGGAGAAAATTTTGGAACTCAAAATCTTATAAAAAAATAAATGTTGAAAACTATCTTTACATGTAATTGGAAAAAATTAAATACTGTTGAATATTAAAATATATAGTTTAAACTGCCTGTCTCCTACAAACAGAATTAATAAACATATCAAATAAATTATAATATCTTATAATATCTCCTACAATTTGTTTCCATACCTGTCCTCTTACAAATATAATAACCAGATCAGAGAATATGGCTAAAAATCAGATCAAAGAACTTAATATCTCCTACAAGATAAACCAGATCAAAGACAGACAGAAAAAAACATAATACCAATTTAATTTGTCCCAAGAAGACATGATCACGCTGGAGACCCCTCTCCTCAGAAGGGAGCTCACAGCTCCCCTTCTTTGTAAGGGTTTTTTTTTTAATTTTTAATTTTTAATTTTTTTTATTTTTAGTGAGGCAATTGGGGTTAAGTGACTTGCCCAGGGTCACACAGCTAGTAAGTGTTAAGTGTCTGAGGTCGGATTTAAACTCAGGTACTCCTGACTCCAGGGCCAGTGCTCTATCCACTGGGCCACCTAGCTGCCCCCCCCAAGGGTTTTTAAGGTTTCTTGGCTCACAGGTAACAGAATAACTTCATTGCCATGATACAATCAACCTAAAGCAAATACTACAAATATAAATCAATAGAAATCTGTTTATCTGCTCAATTTAAAGCAGATGCTATGGTTTGATTATGTGGAGACAGGAGGGGGTATTATGGAAGGCAAGGAGAACAATAAGATCTATTCACTTTCTTGGGAAAGAAGATAGTGAATAAGAATTTCAAAGGGGTATTTAAATTTGTTTATTCTCTTGGGGAAAGTAAATAGGGACTATCTGGTTTTAGTTTCAAGTCTTTGAGCAAAGGGAATTTTGCTCCTATTATTAATCCAGCGTGTGATGTTTAAAATCTTAATTATGGTCACCAAAAATTAAAAGGCTTCAGTACCAGTCTTTGGGCATTAAACATTTATTAGAGCATACAGATGTTTACAAAGAGTTCAGAAGATTATGAAAAAGAAGTCCTACCTAGCCTAGAGTTCCAGCTTGGTTGGGTTCTTCCTGAAGTCCTCCTCCACAAGCCAGCTTTAATCAGGAACTCTCCAATGAGCCTGTTTTAATCAGGAACTCCTTAGCAAGCTGTTTGTGGAAGCTTTTCATAGATCTGCTTCAAGGTGATTGGTTGGCGTCATCCAAATCCATTGGCTTTGAAGGTGTTCTCAAGTTGAGTTCACAGTCTAGTTTCTGAGAACAATACCTTCTTAAGGGATAGCCAGGTGTGATTACAATCCAATTAACTTGAAGTAGGCTTAATCAGCAGTCAATTACTCTCACTTGATTCAATCAGTCTTGATTAATCTCCAGGTGGGTCTTTGAGTATCTGCTAAATCCCATTATTTCATCACAAGCGTCTCATAAAAAATACGTTTGGAAAATCAGGCACTTCCATCAAATCCAGGTGATCCATACATTCATATCAACAATACTATTTATGGGGGAAAAAAAAACTTTGTGTTTGCAGAAACATGTCTACAGGAATTTCCAGTTTCTCCAGGATGAGATTCAAAGTCAGATCTACTAAAAGAAGAGTCATCATCATGTCAAATAATTTTTAAATACTATTTCCAAGTTTACAAAGGTGCTTTACAGTAGAGGTGTCAAACATGTGTGTGTAGGGGAGTACACAAACAATAAACAAAATTCTCAAGTGCTGCTCAAGACAGATTAAAACATAATTGGAAAATGTTTAACAAAATAAATAAAAATACAGTACAATATAATGTTAGCTTGTGATCTTCTAAGTCAATACACTGCCTGCTAGGATCCATTCTTCTTGAGTTTGACAGCATTGTGATGTGGGATGGAATTTGGGGTCAAATTGATCGTGAATCGTCTGAAAAGAATTATAAGACTCAGTGACTCAGTTTCCCAAGTTTTATTGCAATACTGTGGGTGACCACAGGGAAAGAACCAGAAAAGTGGAAAGGTATCTCTTGAAAAGTGAAAGAAAAGACAGTTATATTTATATAGTATGGATAAATTGATTATCAGTCTCATTATAATAATCTCCCCCTTGGGGAGGTACGAGGGAGGGCCTATCCTACTCATAATAATATTCTCCACCTTGGGGAGGTACAGGGGAAGGCTTATCCTAATTTGGAGTTCCTGGGGTCCTAAACCAAACCCCAAGGTGGATACCTTTTTTCAGTGGAGGTGTGTTTTGGGGGTTTACACATTATAAGGTGAATCTGGGGACAAATTTGGCCTTTTCTGTCTCTTTCTGATTCCCATGGCTAGTTTCAAAATATCTTCATTTTTCATTCATTTCTAGTCTAAGTTTCTATAGCCTGCCAACTCCTTTATTGTTATAGTCTTAGGACTTCACAGCCTAGCTCCCTCTGTTCCTGTCATGGGTACTGATTTCTGTGGGTAAGAGAACCTAGCATCCTAACTTGTAAGTTATCCATTAACTGGGGTCTAACTCCCTTTTGGAGCTAATATCTGAATTAAAGCTTGGGTCTTAGGTTTTTCTGTTAACCCTTTTTTCACCTCCCACATCAATTGCTTTACAACATATCTCATTTAAATCTTACAATAACCCTTAAAGGTAGGCATTACAGCTATTATTTGTCTGTCTGTCCTTCTGTCTCTCTTAGCAATGAAGAAATTGAGGCTTAAGAAACACTGTGTAATTTGCCAGAGACCATAATGCTACAAAGTATTAGAGGTAGGCTTTGAATCCAGGTCTACTTTGATTCCAAGTCCAGCACTGATTATATTATGCTGCTCTGGGCCATACAAGGGGACTTAAGGAATGCCACAAGGCCCTAATTCTTTAAAAAACAATTTTTTCACAGTACTGTGAGAAAAATAATTATTAATAATGGATTTCGGGGGGGGGGGGACCCAGAGATCACTTTCTCAGTCCTTTCTCCACTCCACCGTTCTGCCCCCCCTCCCCCACTCCAGAAAGTCCAGTTCTCCTCGGGGAAACTTCATCAAATCTCATCTGGGACAAACCCAAAGGAACAAAAGGAATGGAGATAGATTCTTTTGTCTAGATCCTGAAAGACTGATAGGATTAAACCACACCTAGAAAATGGACTTTGCCTTGAGCAACATGAGTGAGGGTCTTTTGCATTCTTTTCCAGGATATCATCTCAAGTTCATTTTAATGCAGACCACCTTCAAGTCATGTCAACCAATGGAATTGAATGAAGCTAACCAATTAGCTTTGATCAATGTGTAATGACCCACTTCTATCAAAAGAGGATAAAAACCCTTGGAAGAAGACAAAAGGGATCTTCAGAGTATTCTGTGGCTTTTCTCTTGCTCATGCTAACTGGTATGCTAAAGCTCTCTCCCTCGTTTCTCTACTATGTGGTCTGAGACCGTAAGAAGTTATGGAGACATGTAGTCAATCCTTTACTAGCATAATATTAATCAATTAATATATACTTATCTAAAACTGATATCTATAGCAAATAGCAAATTATTTTTAAAACACAGTACCCAAATTCCCAACACTGACTACCTCAATCACTCAATCAAATTTTTATTGAGTACCTACTATGTACTAGATATTATATCCAACAAAACTGAATTTAGGGGGCAGCTAGATGGCCCAGTGGATAGTGCACTGGCCCTGGATTCAGGAGTACCTGAGTTTGAATCTGACCTCAGACACTTAACACTTACTAGCTGTGTGACCCTGGGCAAGTCACTTAACCCCAATTGCCTCACAAAACAAACAAACAAACAAACAAACAAAAAAACCCCCAAAACTGAATTTAAAAATCTATTCTATCCAACCCCCCCTACAAGACGCACATATTGTCAACAACATATTGATTCCCATTAGCATATCACCACAGATTATTATTTATCAGATTAACTAGTTGTAAATTATTAAAACCAGAGTCCCAAGGGAACAGAGCCCAGGGCAGATATGTTTTGATGAGGGGAGAAGGGAAGGAAGGAACTGTCCCAAGTTTCAGTTGTTGGTGAAACCAGCCTCAGGTGAGATAGTTGTCAGAAGATCCATGGTACTTTGGGAAAGGGGATAGAGATGGGCAAAGACAGACTTCTACTTCAAAAGTTGACCTAGGGGCAGCTAGATGGCGAAGTGGATAGAGCACCGGCCCTGGAGTCAGGACTACCTGGGTTCAAATCCGGCCTCAGACACTTAACACTTACTAGCTGTGTGACCCTGAGCAAGTCACTTAACCCCGATTGCCTCGCTAAAAAAAAAAAGTTGACCTAGAGCCAGAACTAATATTACCATCATTTTGCTCATAGGAAGTAGTAACAAATCATAGAATCATAGATATAGAATTGGAAGTAGGGGTGTGTGGGAACCCACTGGAGTCAGCCGGAACCAGTTGATGAAATCTCAGTGTGTGTTTACACTTCAGAAATCCACAAAGGTTATGGGCTGGATTTATTATTTTGTTGATTGTCTAGACTGAAGAAAATGGAGAAATTGTTAATCACAAGGATTAAGCTTAAAAGCATGCCACATGTACTATTTTTTTTTAAGAGAGCTGGAAGCTACCACAGAGGTCATCTAGTCCAAATTCCTCATTTCACAGACAAGGCAGTTGAGACCTGGGGATATGAAGTGATTTACAAGGTCCCACATTTAGAAAGTATCATGTGAGATGGAGGAAAACTGAAATGACAACAATGTTTAGTCACCACAAATCTGGGCTGGATTCGAACCAGCATATTAATGGAGAAAAAAGCACAATACTTTATTACCAACTTCCTGGGTCTGTTAGTCACTATAACATATAAATATTTTAGTAGATGACAATACCATTTTATAGTTTGCAGACAGCAATCCACTTGCATTTTTAGTGAGCATCTGATGCTGTTGTTCTTGTTAGACAAGGGAAGGTAGTGTGAAACCTTTATTTGTGACAATCATGTTAAAAATATATTGTGCTAAGGATTTGTAGACCATTAGGCACATAGACCTTTTAAAAAGTGAAACTTCCTGATTGATTTTCCCAGGACATATGTATATATATATATATACATATACATACATACATATATATCATCTAAATTCTTTCCCTTTTCCTATCAGTACATTTAGTAAAATAGGATGAGGTTTAACCAGTGTCCCTCAGAATTTCTCAAAATCTTGCAGGAAGGTGAGATAAAGGTGATCTCAAAGTTCCTGAGGTATTTTGCACACTCTTAAAGGACATTAGAACCAAATTTTACTTTTGCCCTGTTTCAGAGTTCTTTGCAAATTTGGCTTTGTGAAATTCTGTCTATGGAGAACCTCCAGCAATTTTCCTTCTTTAAAACATGATTTCTTCAAAGCAAAGGAGTTCAGTGGGAAGTGAACAGGCTTGCAAAAATGCCCGGAGGCACTGAGTTTGCAAAAAAACACAAGGACCTGTTCTTTCAGTACTCCTTGGAACTATGTCTCCCAATAAATTTACTGATATGCACACACAGGCCCTATTCCCTAAAGAGTCATTGGTCGATTTATGCTGATACATGCACTTTCACCTTTACTGGTTTGATTCAAATGACAACTCTTACAAAATGAGTCATTATTACACAGGCTTTATAGACAACATATTACAGATGCTTTTCAAAAATCATGCAATAAGGGCACTTTGGAATCAAGTGCTTTTTTTCAATTAGGTAGTGTTTTGTTGTTGTTGTTCAAATGTAAAGATTGTTTTCAGTTATTTTGTGTTTTGAAATCGATGGCAACAATAAAGAAATATATCGGGGCAGTTAGGTGGCGCAGTGCATAGAGCAGAGGCCCTGGAGTAAGGAGGACCTGAGTTCAAATCCAGCCTCAGACACTTAATACTTACTAGCTGTGTGACCCTGGGCAAGTCACTTAACCCCAATTGCCTCACTTAAAAAAAAAAAAGAAAGAAAGAAAGATATCAAAGTGGCATATTATATGTGAATGAAATGACCTCAGATATAAATGTGCACAGCAGTGGGGGTTGGGGGAAGTAGAAATTGCCAACTTCACCATCTTCTCCCAGCTCTCTTTAGTATCTTCTTAGTTGATTTTCTTGACAACTAGAGGCATAACAGTTTGAAAAGTCTCCTCACTTTAGCTCCACCTGGTCTTTGTAGTTTGGATAAGGGTAGTCCACAGGATGATTTAATGGAGTATGATACTAGTCAGAAGGAACTTTGGAACATAACTCAGAGGAAGTTTGCACTGTCTACTTGAAATGTCCAAAGGTTTCTTTAACTAACAGATTGGGTAGGGATGGAGTTTACATCGAAAAGGGCTAAAGATATATCTTGGGGGTATAAAGCTAAAGAGCTAGTAAATACCTTCCCCAGTGGAAAGAAGCCACATGAAGACCAGTTGGTGGCAGCAAAGAATAGTAGCAACTCAGTAAAGAAGTCACATTGAAACTGTTTGCTGGTTCCACTCAATTGTCCAATGGATCTTTTAAAATCCAAGTCTGACTATGTCACCCTGCCCTGTTCAGTCAACTTCAGTGACTATCACTTCCAGGGTCAAATATAAAATCCTCGTTTAATCTTTTAAATGTTTTTATAGCCTGGCCCCTTACTCTATTGCCATTTACTCTTTGATCCAATAACACTAGACTCCTTGCTATTTCTGGCCAAAACTTTCCATCTCCTGCCTTGGTGCCATTTCACTGATCATCCCCCATGCCTGGAAATCTCTCCCTTCTTATCTTAGCTTGGATTGCCTGGCTTCTTTCAAGTCTCAAGTATAGTCCTACTTTCTGTAAGAAGACTTCCTAGTCCTCCTTAATCTTAGTGACTTCTCTCTATTATCTAAAATTTTCATCTATAAATATTGTTTTGTACATAATTGTTTGCACATCTCCCCCATTAAATTGTGAGTTTCTTAAGAACAGGAACTAATTTTTTCCCCATTTTTTTCTATATCCCTAGTGCTTAGCATATAGTCCCTGGTGTATAGTTGATACTTAAGAAATGCTTGTTGACTTCATTCAGTGATGTTCTTAGACCCTTTTGAACTTTTTATTGTAATTTAATCATTTTACTTTGGTTATACTTTGGGGGGGAGGGAGGGCAATGAGGGTTAAATGACTTGCCCAGGGTCACACAGCTAGTAAGTATCAAGTGTCTGAGGCCGGATTTGAACTCAGATCTTCCTGAATCTAGGGCTGGTGCTTTATCTATTGTACCACCTAGCTGCCTCACATTGGTTATATTTCTGTAAGATATGTGATAATCAAAGTCAATGTCATTATCTTTATCTATTTCCCATTTTTCAAGGTAAACACTTTGTTCCAATAGTCATTTTGGAGCTGATAGAATTTCATCTACTACCATCACATCTTGATCCTTTCTGCTAATTTGATGCTGATTTGGGACTTTGTTTTAACTAGTCAATGGCCTGACTATGCAGACTACTAATTCAGAAATGATTCCCACATCAATAAATGTGTGTGGGGGGGGTTGTCTTGTAAGATATGGTTTTCTTTGTGGTTTTTACAATATCTAATACTATTTTGAAGAATGTATTTATTGTATACAGGTATGAGACTTCTAAGTAGCCTATAAACCTTTGACCTCTTTTACTTCTTAATCCTAAGATTTTTTCTTTTCACTAGATTGTGTGCTTCTTGAGTGTAGTGTCAGTCTTTAGCCTCCTTTTGAATCCCCAGAGCTTAGCACATACATAGGTACATAGGAGATGCTTAATAAATATCTATTGACTGATTGGCTAACTGACTTTTTAAAACTTTTTTTGTCACTCTAACCTGTGCCCACCGTCAGAGTGACATCACTATCTATGTTTATTTCATTTGAAATATCTTGTCAAATTTTGTTTAGATTTTCTCTTTTTATCACCTACAAGAGATATTAGCATATATACTGAGATTATGTTAATGGTGGTCCTTTTGCTTATGTTTATTATGCTAATTATACAACAAAATGGCCATTTGACCTGTGAAATGCTATTCCTTTTTGCCTTTAAATACACAATAAAACTAAGCTGCCACTTGTTTTATTTGGTTTATGATGGAGAACATGTGAATTATTCTTCCATTTAGCTACAACTTCTTCATGCCTTTTGGCTTCATTTATAAGAAAAATATCAATATTTGTGAGGTTCAGTTATTCCAGTAGGATATCAAATCAATTCATTGCTTATAGATTTTATAATTAAATTGTCCACACTTAAATTAAAACTTACAAATGATCTAAAAATATGTCAATCTTAGCACCTTTTCTGCCACTCTATCAATATCACTTTGGAAGTTGGAAGGACCTGCATAGAACTGAAGCCCATTTTAGAGTTTGAATTGTGTACATGTTATTCTAGTCCAAGAATTCATCATCTAGTGACCATGATACTAGTGATGAGTCTCTCTGTACCTACCTAAACTGAATAGTCTTAGGACAGCTGTCACTAGGACAACACTAGAAGCTTTTCTATCTTGATAGAACCTGATTAGTAAAATGATTATCTGTGTAATTTCTAGTTATAGTCACTGTTTCCTTGATTATGGTTCCTTTGAAGTAATTTAAAATAGTTCCTATTTTTATGTACATTTGTCAGACTTTTCACTTCAGACTTTTAGAGTAGATCCTTATAAATGTTAGACATATATAAAAAAGCTGTATTTTGTCTAAGAGAAAAATCAAATTATTATGGAAAACATTTTGTGTATGATTCCATGGCCTTGGAAGTGTGATTAAAGAAGGATAAGACCCAATATGACTCATAACCAGACTAATATGGCAGGACAGGAAGAAGGTAAAGAATGTATGCAGCTGCCATTTTATTTTTGTCTTTGTAACCCCAGCACCTAGCCCAATGTCTCGGGCAAAAATCAATAAATTCCCCTTGAAGTGAAAAGCTTTGGTGAGACAGATTTAGTCAAACAACCAGTCAGTTGTACAGTATTCTCTGTACCATGCATCTTGATCTGGTGAATTATGAGTCAGCATCCATTCAACATCATAGCTTATGAGGTCCACAAATAGAAGCACCTATTTTTATTATATATGATATTATCACATAATATATTAAGTATAATATATTCTATTAATATGATCAATATTAATATATTGCTTTATATATGTATGTAGACTTATATATTTATATTTGTAGGCCTCATATATGTATGTGTATACATATGTGTGTTTGTGGTGGGTATCTATGTACATCTATATACATATATGTATGTATACATGTGTGTGTACATACCCAACCTGAATCTTTTTTTCTATAACTAACTTCCTGCTTATTTCCCAATGTAAAGAATTAATTGTTATTTGAGGTTTTTATGACCCCATCTTTTGGCTAGAATTTTTTTTTTAAAAACCTCGGCGCGCACACTGGCCTCTGGGGCTCCACAAACGGCATGGTGCTCCACCCACTAGTCATAGCTGTTGCCATGGCGCTGGCACCTCAAGTCATCACCACTTGCCAGCGCCTACATGGGCCTGGCAAAATTATAATGATTGGAAGCCTAGTAAGGCCAGTCATGTGACTGTCAGAGCAGCCATCCCATTGGCTGGGAAGAAGGGGGGAGGAGATTCGCCATTCAGGCTGGAAGCTGGAAGGCGACAGGATGCTGCTGTGTATTCTCAGCTGATTCCTGGGCAGTGGTGTTATTCAGGTTGTATAATTTCCCTTTCCCCATTTTATTTCCTTTCCCTTAATCCTACTGATCCTGTTTGTGTTTTTTTTAAAGTTTGTTCTTGTTAAATAAATCCTGCTCTGTTTTGAGGGAGGCTGCCGGTATCCTTCCTTGCCCCAATATTGCGGTGAGCCACTTAGCCAACACTCCCCAATTAAAAATTGGTCCCCACATCAACTATTCAGACATTGGTGCTCTGGAGAGACCCTAGTTCTAGTTTGGTTCATCCTTTCAGTTTATGCTTGACAGAACCTACCTCTTCCCCAGAAAGATATTGTCTCCTCTTGGCCCCAGTCTTTGACTTACTCTCCAGTATGAGTTAATCACCCAGTTTGGAGATATAACAATTGGTTCTTCTTTGTATTTAGAAATTTCTGTTTTGTTCCTTTTTTTGGTATTATAGCTATTTGTACATATTGTTATTTTCCTGATGGAATATAAGCTCCTTGAGAGCGGTGAATATGTCTTATTTGTCTTGTTATCACTCCTATTGCCCATTATTGCACATAGCACATGGCCTCTATTAATTCCAGCAAACACTGCGCAGAACCTAATACCATTCATTTATTAGACCTCTTTAATATCTTTCTGGTTATTTTCTCCACAAAGTTCCTGATGTACCATTGGATGAGGGGATCTAAAGTACTATTACATATTTGGGACCTTATTTTTTAGAGAAATTTAAAAATATAACTTTGACATTTACTCTAGCTGACATTCATTTGATCTTTACCTTAAGAGTGTTGCTTTGAAATATGTTTAAAAGATAGCATGTGGTCAACTGATAGCAATTTTCCCTTGTCTTCTTCCCTTTCTCCTTTCTAGGCAAAGGTTGCATTAATTCCTTACTCATGTTCTTTTGGATGGTGATGAGGATGATGACACTTGTTAGAACTCTAGTAAGTATGCACTGATAGGAGAGGAGGTAGTCTTTACCCCATGCCTTAATACCTCCAGATGGGATTTAGGGAAGCTCTAGTGTACTTATGGTAGAAGGAAATGTATTTTGTTTGTCAGTGACCATATGGGAGGCTAACCATTTGTGATGGCACCCTTGAGAGAGTCAAGATATCTAACAGAAGAAAGGGGGAGTCATACTGAGAGAAAGAGGAAGTGAAACCAAGTATAGACTAAAGTAAGGGAAGTCTCATGCCTCAGAGGGCTAATAGCATACTAAGAGATGTCAGAACATGTCAGACTCCAGAGGAGAGTAGATAGGTCATAAAATGGGCTCTTAATTGAAGTTGGGACCTATGGCAAATGTACAAGACTTCCTTTACTAATTGTTATAGTTTCTAGAAGTTGCCTACCAGATCTCTGGAGAAGGAAATAGAGCTAAGTGTACCTTTTTTATTATTTCCTAAGGTTTCAGACACAAGTTCTTTCTGTTACTATCAAGTAAACCTGTTCTATGTTTAATGTCCTTTGTAACCTGATGCTTGCAAGGGATTTGAGGGCCTTTGTGACAGGATCCCAATTCTCCTATTCATGGGAGAAATCATAGGTAGGAGTATAAGCCACAAAGAATTCTACCACCACCCTGCCCTTATTGAACCTGGTCCACCATTCAGAGTTCAGGGTTTAAAATTCAGGTTACATTAATAATATTGATAGCTCCTCATTTGCATAAAACACTTTCACTACAACAATCTTCACATAATGTTTTGTTTTGCAATTTTCTAAGAACCAAAATACACCATCATATATAATATATGTATTTTTTTCACATCTTATCCACTACTAGCTTATAAACTCCATGAAGGCATGAACCATGTCTGATCCAAATTTTATGTTTCTGGGAACAGTGATGTGAACACAGAGTTGAGCAGAACCAGAATAATATTTACAATGACTGCAACAGTGCAAATGGAAAGAACAATACAGTGAAATGGAATACTTTCTTATTATAATGACCAAGCTTGGCTCTGGATAAGAGTTTTCTTATTGGAGAAATGGGGGATTATGGGAATTGACATTGCATATGCTACCAGACAGGGTCCATATGTCACTTCATTTTCTACATATAAGGAATACACTTCATCCTCATTTCAGTCTCATTGAATTCCTCACTTCCTGCATTTTTTCCTTTCAAGAAGTTCTGATTTTTTTATGATATGATTACTATATAAGAGGTAGGTACTCCATTTTAAACTATATGTTAAGTCCATTATCAAGGAAGCATTGTCATGAAGCTGAAAGCAGTTGTGGGAGCAGAGAAGGGAAAATCTTCACTCAGTAAATACTGATCATGAAAAGCATTTATAACAAGCTCAAGACAAACACATTAAACTCCTGCTGTCTGTTCACACAAGATTAACTATGGTGACTCTTGTACCATACTTAATCATCTTTTCTTAGACACTTAAGAGAAGCCCACATGAATTTGGAAACAGGAAAACGGAAACCAATAGCACTTCTTTCCACATCTACTTCACTAAAAATATGGCTTGACAAAATGCAATTAGAATATTGATACAATTCACTTTTGTTAAAAGTGAAACTCTCCATTAGGTATTGGGGAAAATTTAAGTAGTCTGTGCTTTCCAATCTCCAATGTACAAAATTGATGTTCTTTTTTTTCCAATTCAGATAGCAAAAAAAGTGATAGACTTACGTGAACATAATCGGAGAAATAAGACATAAATAAATGTAGGAAAAGCAGCAAGTGCTTCCAATAGCCCTTTCCAGGGCACTAGACTCTCTCCCATAATCTAAGTACTTGGAGAACCAGAACCTATGGGATAATGTTTTGTTGTTGTATAGTTGTAGAAATGTTTGTTTAAGAAACAGGGGGAAAGACAGAGGTGGAAGGAGGATAGGAAGAAGAATGAAGGGAGAGAGAAAGGAAGAGGATGAGGGAAGAAAAGCTAAGCTTGTCCCGTATTCTCCTCATTTCTATTAAATATTTGTATTCTCTCAAGAAAAGTATTATGTTCTCTACTGTGCTATGCCAAACGTCTACTAAGGCATAGAGAACCCTCAAGAGTTAGGTAATGATGTCTTTGTGTCAAAAGGTCATTAACAACTACTTCTTTCACGCAACTGAATTCTTCCTTCTTTTCTTGGATGTGACAATGTCATCAGTTGCTGAATCCTGGCAATGGAAATCAAGAGATAACTAGGAATCCTGGGATCTGGGTGTGAATCTGAGTTGACACTTATCTGCCACATTATTGTATCACAGTCATTTTACCTCTATAAACCTCACATTTCTTATCTGGAAAACTGGAGTGATAATATATTTTTTTTAATAATTTTTTTTTTGGTGGGGCAATGGGGGTTAAGTGACTTGCCCAGGGTCACACAGCCAGTAGGTGTCAAGTGTCTGAGGCCAGATTCGAACTCAGGTACTCCTGACTCCAGGACCGGTGCTCTATCCACTGCACCATCTAGTCGCCCCCCAAGTGATATTTTCACTCCCTACATCATAAGTAAAAGTGGTTTGTAAATTATAAGACATAAAATGAATATTAATTTTTACTATCAAGCCAGACTATAGTTCTGGTCATTCAAAGTCTAACAAACAATTATATTTCATTCCTTGTTACCCTGGTAACAAATAATAGACAGGGTGACACATCAACTGCAGATTTGGAGATAATCCATGTTGATATATTCTTATTCCATTTGCCATTTTGGTATCAATCACTTGTTTGAATAGGTTAAATTGGAGTTATTGTAATTGCTTTCTTATCCACATCTTTAGGCTTTCTTCTAATTTGTTGTTGATTTTTATCTTTGCTCTAACAAGTCAATGACCTTACTTCCCACAGAAAACCAATTCAGAAATGATTCCCTCATTGGTAGTTAGCTGTTGCTAGGTGATGTTATAGTCAATTTCATTTTTGTGATGTTATTCAGTGTCTGCCATGTCTAGTGCCTTCCATCTTTATTCTTTTTTTAATTTTTTTTTTGTGGGGCAATGAGGATTGAGTGACTTGCCCAGGGTCACACAGCTAGTAAGTGTCAAGTGTCTGAGGCCAGATTTGAACTCAGATCCTCCTGGATCCAGAGCCAGTGCTTTATCCACTGCACCACCCAGCTGCCCCCCCCCCCATATTTATTCTTGAAGGAAGTATTTATGAAATACATTGGCTAGAAATTTCTGGGTAGCCTACAAGCCTTTGGCCTCTTGGTTTTGTTTTTGTTTTTCTAATACTGAGCCATATTTTTGTTTTTGTTTTTGTTTTTTTTGGTGAGGCAATTGGGGTTAAGTGATTTGCCCAAGGTCACACAGCTAGTAAGTGTCAAGTGTCTGAGACCGGATTTGAACTCAGGTCCTCCTGACTCCAGGGTCGGTGCTCTATCCACTGCGCCACCTAGCTGACTATTCTCCTCTACTCCCACCCACACATTGAAATCAATGAGATTTAAGGGCAGTTAGGTGGCACAGTAAAGTACCAGCCCTGGATTCAGGAAGACCTGAGTTGAAATCCTACCTCAGACACTTGACACTTACTAGCTGTGTGACCCCGGGCAAGTTACTTAACCCTCATTGCCCCATAAACAAAATTTTTAAAAAAGAAATCATTGAGGTTTAAGACAAATTTTGATTTAATTTAGATTAGAAGACCTTACTGAGTTCTCAATGGAATTTCTCTCATTTTATGCAACAGTTATTGGTAAATAAACCATAATTATCCTCATGGTTGTTACAATGCTCATTGGAGTGTAAGGAGTGTTCAGGAAGACTAGCACCTCTGGTATAAGAGTTTGCTGAGCCCTTTTCAGGGCTACTCATCCCCCCTTGGTGTCCACCTGTCACTTAACTCTCATCTGTGGCTTCAAGAAGCTGTAGAATACACAGTGGCCACACCTTGGTTAAACCATCTCAGCAGATGGGCTAAACCAATTTGAGGTAACATTTGAGGCCTCAAACCTGTTGGTGAATTAAGGGAATATCTACCCCAAGCCTCTGAAGACTTTCCCTGGTGGAATGGGCAAATGAGAACAGTATTTTCCAACAGCCATAAATGTGACTAAAGCAGAAGCTGTGGAGCTCTTGGAACCCGAGAGAGAGTGAGGTTGATTACACTGTGCAACTCTGCCTCACTTAAATCCAATTTGCAGGCAAGTCAAGACATCACCTGTGATGCCATTGGTCCTCTTCAAAAAATGAAGGACAAACAACAATGTTTGCTTTGATTCTTTATGAGCACTGAAAAGTAATAGTCAAAGTACCCAGGAAATTATATTTCTTTTTGTTTTTGAGGATATATGTGTCTTCCACCTTTACAATATGAGTTCCTTGAGAACAAGGACTGTCTTGCTTTTTCTATTTGCATTCCCAGCACTTAGCTTAGTACTTTACTCATAGTAAGCCCTTAATAAATGCTTTTTCATTCATTTGTTAATTTGATGAACCCAACTCAGCCTATTTTTGCATTTGCCTCTCCACAGAAAACCTGTGAATCATCCCTCCATTTGCTGCAACTTATTTATATTTGGGGGATACCTTTATAGTGCAGGTGTCAATATTGCTGTGGTTCAGTTCCCCCCTACTAGAGAAAACACAAATATGTGGACTTCTTGGTTCATGTGGAGATCCATATCAATAGCATGTGTAGATCAACAATTAAATTAGTTTTTTTAAGACAATCTAAACATTGTGTGACTCTTTTCACTCTTTGCCCTAATTTTTAAAACTAAAAAAGGAAGAAGAAAAGCAAAACACTTATAACACATACGTATGGTCAAGCAAAACAAATTCCTAGATTGGCCATGTTTTTTAAATGTGTGCCTCAATCTGCATGGAATCCATCACCCCTCTGTCAGGAGGTTCACTTTGCCTCTTTCTATTACTCCATTTCAATTACTCTAAAAGCTAAAGATAGCCACAAAAGACTGGGGCCATTTTGTCACTTTCTTTGTTTCATGGGTTGCCATGAATGGTGATGAGATTACCCATGGTTAGCTAGGCTGGTCCTCAGACCAAAGACAGTATTTTTCTGGGACTGTCCTTGAAGACTTTTCAAGATATCAGAATCTGCAAAGGGTTGTTGCTTTGCTGGCTTAGCCTTCTAGCAACCAGGATCATCTTCATGCCACAATGAAGTAATAGAATAGGATTTTTGTGAATAGGATTACACAGTACCTGTAATATTCTGTATGAATGTAATATTCTAATGAAAGTAAGTTACATGCAAATATAAATGTTTTTGTTTCTAAAAAATATAAAAAAATTTTTAGCATACATGTTTTA
Source organism: Dromiciops gliroides (assembly GCF_019393635.1). Lineage (NCBI taxonomy): Eukaryota > Metazoa > Chordata > Mammalia > Microbiotheria > Microbiotheriidae > Dromiciops > Dromiciops gliroides. Next base: position 97,329,644 of record NC_057862.1, read on the forward strand.
GAGAAGAAAAAATTGTATTGCACAGTAAAAAAAAATAGAAGAAATTCAAGGTTAAGCCCATAAATTCCTCAGCAATTTTCCAGTCATTCAACAATTATTTGTAAAGTGTTTGCTCACACAGGTTATGTGTGTCCACATGGGTTTGTCTAAATACAGCTTAAAGGGAAATGTGAATCTCTGGAATCTTACTCACCTTTCCCATCATCATCCAAGGGGAAATTCCTCAAAGTTTCTAGTTTGGTAAGGTGTAAGTCAAAGACATGCTTGATGTACCATTTCTTTTACTTGTTGACTTCTTCCCAAAGTCTTTGTCTCCCTTCAGAGACCTGTCTCTGAAGAAAACCTAGAACCACTGATGTTCTCTCTTAAAGCTGTAAGCCTGAAAAAAAAGGTTCTTGTCCTAAGCTCCCAACACAACTTTGCCTCTCATTTAGGCATAGAGTGTTGAGTAAACATTTTCTCCTCAAAGAGGAGAGTTGGGTTTTTTTGTTTTTTTGTTTCGTGAGGGCAACGAAGGTTCAGTGACTTGCCCAGGGTCACACAGCTAGTAAGTGTCAAGTGTCTGAGGTTGGATTTGAACTCAGGTCCTCCTGACTCCAGGGCCGGTGCTTTATCCACTGTGCCACCCAGCTGCCCCCTAAAGAGGAGAGTCTTAATGCAAACGTCCAGGCTAGAACTCCAGATTACATTTTTGTTGAGGGTCTGCTATGTACAAGGCATTTAGGACCTAGTCTCTGTTCTCAAGAATCCTACAACCTAGTCAAGGAAATAAGAAATACAGGAGAATTCATAAGGAATAGTAATAATATGCTAGCTTGGTGTCAGGGAGACCTAGGTTTTCATTTTGTCTTTCACACTTCCTAGCTGTATGATCATGGGAAAGCCCTTTTAAATTTAATCTCTCTGAGCCTCAGTTTCTTTCTTTGTTGAGAATCGGGATAAGGACACATATAAGTGTCTAATCTCAAAAGGTTATTGTGAGGCTTTAAAAGATAATGTGTATAAAGTACTTTATAAACTTTAAAGTGCTACAAAATATCAATTATTATCATGGCCAGTGGTAAATTAGTGGTTTGGTTTATAGGACTAAATTTAGAGATGACAAGTATTATTTGAAAAAAAAAAACCCACTAATCACTGGTGTGTAAAATATCAAATTCAAATAAGGATCTGAGTCATTTGACCTACCCACTCTTTTTTATTAGAGTACTAGCCTTCTTTCCAACTCACAGGCAATCTACCTGCTTTCTTAGTAATTCCAAAAACCTAATTGTAGCCAAAGGAGGCATATATTTGAAATAGGAAAGATTTACTGTCTACTACCAGCCTCTCCATTTCTTTATTCTTTCCTGGCTTCATAAGGTCTACTGATACAATCATATAATCATAATGGGAAAAGTTGGTTAATTAACTTAGATAATATATACTTTCATTTGATAAACAGTGAAGATCTCTCAGGCACAGCTGTAGCAAAGCTGGTTATTTTGAGTCAACTTTACAACCCTAAAAATGCTGACATAGAGGAAACAGTCATCAAAGCAACAGTCATCTCTAATGACAGATGACATCAGAGACATGAATGAATGGGAAAAGATATAGCCTGCTCATGTAGCAAGAATTAGGGACAACTCATGGACAGCCTGCTTGCTCCATTGATTTCCACATGATATCAAGATATGGCATAACAGATACTGCACTAACTTGGTAAGAAGAAGTCCTGTGTTCAAATATTGCCTTAGACACTTATTAACCATGTGGTGCTAGGTGGCTAGGAAAATTACTCAATTTCTGTGTTTCAGTTTCTTTGTCTTTAAAATGAAGGGGTGGAGGGGCAGCTAGGTGGCACAGTGGATAAAGCACCGACCCTAGATTCAGGACAACCTGAGTTCAAATCTGGCCTCAGACACTTGACACTTACTAGCTATGTGACCCTGGGCAAGTCACTTAACCCTCATTGCCCCACAAAAAAAAAAAGAAAGAAAGAAAAAGAAAGAAAAAAAGAAATAAGTAGAGCCAAATAACATACATAGCAACTATAACTAGGTAAATGGAAAGAATGACACACCAAAAATCAAAAGTAAATAAAATTATAAAGATTAAGCAGGACTTCAATGAAAAGATATAAGAGAACACTCCCAATCCATATGTTTGTAGAGGTGAGAAGTCCCTAGGTTTTACACAGTATACATGTTTTTGGACTTTTTCCCATGCAACAATCAGTTGTGCTGATTTTTTTTTGTCCTCTGTAAAAAAAAAAACTATTTATTATATGGGATAGTTCTCTGGGAGAGGGAGAGAAAAGAAGAGCAATACTGGGGAGGACTGTGATGGGGTAAGAAACAGAAGACATTAAAAAAAACCTTATTTTAAAAAAAAAAGAAGAGGAAAAGGTACGTCTCACAAATCCAGTCAGCAAAACCTCTCTATCTCTATGCAAGCTGGTCCTGTGGCCATTAAGTCATGGACCATAAGGATCTTTATACAGCTTTATTGTCATTAGGCTGTTTTCTGTTCCCTGTATTATACATAAACATAAAGGAGCTAGCTTGTGTTCCCTAACATTAATAACTACATTATTGCTGTATGCATATGCTCACCCATGTATAGAAGAGACACTTATTTCCATTTTATGAGGCTCCCCAGCTGCTCTAAAACTGCACAGCAGTGCTCCATGACACAGTGAGGGACTAGTGACAGCCAGCAATGGAATTCAAGGCACCCTATTTAACATCTCAGGAAACAAGGTTCTGCCATTTCTGTTCGTTTGAAAAAATGAGAAAGGTTCTAAAAACAAGCTTTTGAAAGCATTTTGAAAATTAGACAGGTCAGCACCCTGTCATAATGGAGCAAATAAGCTTAACTGAGCTATTTCCATTTTGGTTTGACTTAGCATTTAAAATTATGTACGTAGCATGATACCATTTCGTCTCCATAACATTCCATAGGCACTGACTTAATTCCCATGTTTTTCCAATGCTCTAAACAGATAAATGGGCAGTTACGTGGCACAGTAGATAGAGTGCTGGGCCTGGAATCAGGAAGACCTAAGTTCAAATCCAGTTTCAAACACTTACTAGCTGTGTGACCCTTGACAAGCCACTTAGCCATGTTTGCTTGAATTTCCTCATCTGTAGAATGAATTGGAGAGGGGCAGCTAGATGGCGCAGTGGATAGAGCACCAGCCCTGGAGTCAGGAGTACCTGAGTTCAAATCCGGCCTCAGACACTTAACACTTACTAGCTGTGTGACCCTGGGCAAGTCACTTAACCTCAGTTGCCTCACTGAAAAAAAAAAGAAAGAAAGAATTGGAGAAGGAAATGGCAAGCCATTCCAGTGTCTTTGCCAAGAAAATCCCAAACAGAGTTACAGTCAGACATGACTGAAACAAATGAACAACAATAATATACAGACAAATGATTACCCCTTGTCTCCCTTCCCACCTTCTCAGGTGTCTGTGGCTGTCTCAGGAACTGGAGATGCTATTGTTGCTGCTCTTGGGAACCAATGGTTAGGAGAACCTTCCTCCACCCCTTACCTTCTCTCACAGTCACACAGTTAACTAAAAAGTATACAAAATTCAAACACCAATCCTTTCCCTTCTCGCCCCCCACCATGTTTATTTGGTGCCTATTTTTTAAAAGTATTCAACTTAACAGCAAAGAACATAACCTTAAATCTCTTGCCTACAAGGTGTCCCCTGTGTGTGTGCTATTTTTATTGTTATTTGTTTTAGTTTTGTACAGGAGTCAGTGGGGTATGGTAGAAAGTGCACTAGCTTTGGAATCAAGAGAGCCTGGGTTCAAATTCCATGATTCAGTGGAAAGGGCAATTGCTCTGTAGGCAAGAGGACCTGAGTTCTAATCCTGTCTCTGACACCACCTATATGATCTTGGGCAAATGATTTCAATTCTCTGAGCCTCAGTGTTTTCATCTTTATGTAAGGGTGGGATTAAAACATACTTGTGGTGGTAGCTAGTTGGCACAGTGGATAAAGCACTGGCCCTGGATTCAGGAGGACCTGAATTCAAATCCAACCTCAGACACTTGATACTTACTGGCTGTGTGACCCTGGGCAAGTCACTTAACCCTCACTGCCCCACCAAAACAAAACAAAACATACTTGTGGGAGGTAGTATGGTATAGTGGATAGTGAGTGGAACTTGAAGTCAGGAAGATCTGGGTTCAAGTCCTACCTCACACACTGACTGAATCACCTCTCAGGACTCTAGGCAAATCTCTAAGACTCTAAGTTACCAAAAAGTGTCAATTGGTAGTGGGAGTTTTCTCTGCTAATGAAATCACACATCTAGTCCCTCTCCCTATTTCCCATAATTAAGTTCCTTCCAGACAAAAATATTGTGAGTTCTCAGAGAAAAGAGACTATCTTCAGGTGCAGCAGATAAAGCACTGGCCCTGGTTTCAGGAGGACCTGAGTTCAAATCCAGCTTCAGACACTTGACACTTATTAGCTGTGTAACCCCAGGCAAGTCACTTAACTCTCATTGCCCCCCCACACACACACAAAAGAAATAAAAGAGACTATCTTCTATCTATCTATCTGTCCTATACTACATTTGTATAAATACACATATATATCCACAATATACATATATGTGTATGCATATATATGGATACATATTTCTTCATCTCTATCTTTGTATAAGGGTGGAGTGAAAATATGCTTGAGAAGTAGTGTGGCCTCATGGATAGTGAACTGACCTTGAAGCCAGAAAGACTGTAGTTCTGCCTTGGACACTGACTTTGTGACCCTGGGTGAGTTACTTAACCTTTCAGTGCTCTTGACCACTAGCTTCTTAAACTGTGGGTTGCAATCCCAGATACGGTTCCATAACTAAATGTGGGGGTCAAGAAAAATTTGGCAACAGTGAAAGGTTATGTATACCTATATACCCGGAGTCATGTAAAAATTTCTCAAGCACAAAGGGTAACAAGTAGAAAAAGTTTAAGAAGCCCTGGTTTAGGAAACTCTCTGTAAGTTACAGAAAAGGTGCCAATCTTCATTGGTAGAGGGGTTTTCCTCATCAGGGAGTTCTTTATGTCAGTGAAATCATAGTTTTAGTCCCAATCCCTTTTTCTCATACTTGAATCCCTTCCAGCTATGAAATGCTGTGAGCTCTTTGAGAATACAATCCATGCTTTTTTTTTTTCATCTCTGTATCCCAATAGTACTAAGCACTTGGCCTCAATAAATATTCATTGAATAAATGAATGCACTACAATTTAGATACTCACTTACCCATGCCCAACATGTATAATTACTCTAATTCTTCTATGTTTTCTAGGCAGCAAACGCATGGTAAGAGCATTTTAGAATCATAGACAGTCAGAGCTGGAAGGTACTTCAAAAAATCATCTAGGGGCAGCTAGGTGGTATAGTGGATAGAGCACCAGCCCTAGAGTCAGGAGAATCTGAGTTCAAATCTAACCTCAGATACTTGACACTTACTAGCTGTGTGACCCTGGGCAAGTCACTTAACCCCAATTGCCTAAAAAATAAAAAAAAGAATGTAAGTTGTACCCTGTATTTTGGGGGCAGCGATGTGGCAGGGGCTTCTCGGTGGCACAGTGGATAAAGCCCCAGCCCTGGATTCAGGAGGACCTGAGTTAAAACCTGGCCTCGGACACTTGACACTAGCTGTGTGACCCTGGGCAAGTCACTTAACTCTCATTGTCAAGAAAGAAAGAAAGAAAGAAAGAAAGAAAGAAAGAAAGAAAGAAAGAAAGAAAGAAAGAAAGAAAGAAAGAAAGAAAGAAAGAAAGAAAGAAAGAAAGAAAGAAAGAAAGAAGGAAAGAAAGAATCATCTAGTCCTGATCTGTCAGTAGAAAAAATGGAAGGTCAGAGAGGGGTCATTCTGTGGCCAAGCTGGATCTAGATTTTTGGTATGCAGAGTCCCATTTCTATTCTGTTCCCTCTATATCACACTGACTCTACGGACACTCCTTAAGACCAACCTCCACATCTAAATTCTGGCATGCTTCTCTAAAATATTTCGTGGTTGACTTTTTTTCCAGCTTCATTTGCCTTGGAGGTACTGGGGTAACTCTCATGGTGCTTCCCTCATTAGGTAGCTTCTAAAGGCACAAAAATGAGAACTAAAGTGAGGGAAGCATTACTGGTCACTGGGAAATGATTTGATGCCCTGGGCTGTACAGGATGCTAGGGAAGTTGAGAGCTTCAGGTAGACAAATAATAAATGCATTCATGATGTTTTCCATCAGGAAAGTGCTCTCTGCTGTGCTTTATTGTTGTTTATTTTCCACTGGCATGCCTTAAAAGACTGTGAGTAATGTCAACTACTTTGGTTAATTGTTTCCCAAGATCTATGTTAATTTGATACTTGAAAAATTTTCCTGTTCCCAGTAAGGAAGACATCATTTCCATATGCTACTTGTGATATCCTGGCAACAGAGAGGAAAAAAGCAAACAGCATTCTGGTGTTTGAGAAGTGAATGGTTTATCGATGAGAGGTGTAAACAAAGCACCATTTTGTCTAGTCTCTGAAATCCAGCCAGGCAGCATTCTGTTGTGGCCATCAATTGAATTTGGCAAGTACTAGCCCAGTGTGAAGCACTGGGGGATGCTGGGATCACAAAAGCCAAAAACAAATAGTTCCTCTCCTCTAGGGGTTTGCATTCAATTATATTCAATTATGTTTCTGACCTCAGTTCTACCGGTAGCCTCCCAGAAATGGAAGGCTAATTCTGATATATTATAGAGGAGGAAGCTAGAGTCCAGAAAAATAGAGTGACTGACCCAAGATGAAACAGCTAGGAAATATAAGAGCCAGGTTTGGTTGTTCCTTCCTTAACACCACACTGCCTTCTCCATTTTGAGAGGACTCTGTGATACTGGCAAACAATTTTCTTAGAAGTTAATTGTTCTCTCAGATACCTCATTCCTTTTGTCTATTATCTGTCATAATGAGATGGCTAACGTTGACATAGCATTTTGACATTTGAAAAGCACTTTACTTAAGTTTCATTTGATCTTTACAACTCTGTGAGGCAAGTACTATAATTAGCCTCTCACCCCTTTTATAGCTGAGGAAACTGAGGCTGAAAGAGGTGGACTGATTTGTCCAGGACCCAACAGCTAATTAAAATTTGAGGCATATTTTGAATTCAGGTCTTCTTGACTCCAAGTTCATATACTTTCCATGAAGCCACTTAGCTTTCCAAATGCTCTTCCAGGGGACTGGAAGAGCAATGTGATCAGAGCCATTTGATAGAAGTCTCCTCCTCTGGGCTCAAGCCATGTGCCAAGAAAAACTCAATTAGGATTAAAATATAGTTTCAAGGTGGAATGACCCTTAGACTTGACCTAATCCAACCCTCTGGTTTTGCAGATAAGGAAATGGGAGGTCCAGAAAAGTGATGTGATTTGTCAAAGGTCACATAGAGGGAATCAGAGATGGAACTGGAACTTGAGTTTTACTCCAAATCTAGCATTTTTCTCACTGTACTGCAATTGTTCATTTTTGTGTTTTGTTTCACAGGGAAAACCCAAGATGGCGCATTCTTTGTGAGAGCCTTTCAGCTTGCAATGATCTTTCCCTCTTTTCAAATCCTGGCTCTCTTGGGAGAGGCAGTGTGGTACAGTAGCAATAATACCTCTGTGACTTCTACTTGTGGAAATAAAAGAAGCAGGTCTCAAAATATATCAGCAAAAGTGTATGGGGTGGGGCGGCAGAGCCCACTCAATCAAGAACCAAAAGTTGCTTGTTCTAAAAATTACAACAATTAAAATTGCACAATTCAGGAGACCTTAAGACAATGTACACATATTCTGTGAATAATGAGATAACTTGCTGTTTACTATCCTGTAGCATTCCCTTAAGCGGGCATTTAATACACAATAATCTATTAGATTAATTTTATAATATATAAGCAGTTTTATGTGGTCTTTTTCTTTTTCTTTTTTTTTCAGTGAGGCAATTGGGATTAAGTGATTTGCCCAGGGTCACACAGCTAGTAAGTGTTAAGTGTCTGAGACTGGATTTGAACTCAGGTACTCCTGACTCGAGGGCCGGTGTTCTATCCACTGAGCCACCTAGCTGCCCTTGGTCTTTTTCTCAGAATGGTTGGGACTGCAATAGCCTAATCAATACTCCATGAAGATCACTTTTGGTTGGTTTTGTTTGTTTGTTTGTTTGTTTGTTTGGGTCTTTTTGGCAGGGTAATGAGCATTAAGTGACTTGCCCAGGGTCACACAGCTAGTGTCAAGTGTCTAAGGCCAGATTTGAACTCAGGTACTCCTGAATCCAGAGCTGATGCTTTATCCACTGTGCCACCTAGCTGCCCCTGCCACCTAGCTGCCCCAAAGATCACTTTTTAAATTAATTAATTTTTTGCTATCTGAATACTTTTTTTAATTAATAAAGTATTTTATTTTTTTCCCCGTTACATGTAAAGATAGTTCTCAACTTTTGTTTATACAAGCTTTCCAATTTCAGATTTTTCTCCTTCCCTCCCCCCTCCCCTAGACAGCAGGTAATCTGATATAGGAGATATATATATATATATATATATATATACATAATAACATTAATCCTATTTCTGCATTAGTCATGTTATAAGAGAAAAATCAGAGCAGAACCTCAAAATAGAAAAAACAACAGCACCAAAAACAAAAGAAATAGTATGGTTCATTCAGCATCTATACTCCACAGTTCTTTTTTTTTTTTCCCTTGGATTTGGAGATCCTCTTCTATCATGAGTTCCCTGGAACTCTTCTGTACCATTGCATTGGTGAGATGAATATAGTCCATCACAGTAAATCAACACTCAATGTTGATGATACTGTGTACAATGTTCTTCTGGTTCTGCTCATCTCACTCATAATCAGCCCATGCAAGACCCTCCAGGTTTCTCTGAACTTCTCCGGCTCATCATTTCTTACAGCACAATAGGATTCCATTGTATTCATATACCACAACTTGTCCAGCCATTCCCCAGTTGATGGGCATCACCTCAACTTCCAATTCTTTGCCACCACATAAAGAGCAGCTATAAATATTTTTGTACATGTGGGTCCCTTTCCCCTTTCCATGATTTCTTTGGGAAAAAGACCCAAAAGTGGTATTTCTGGGTCAAAGGGTATGCACAGCCCTATAGCCCTTTGGGCATAATTCCAAATTGCTCTCCAGAATGGTTGGATCAGTTCACAGCTCCACCAACAATGCATTAGTGTTCCAATTTTCCCACAGCTTCTCCAACATTTATTATTTTCCTTTTTTGTCATTTTAGCCAGTCTGATAGGTGTCAGGTGGTACCTCAGAGTTGTTTTAATTTGCATCTCTCTAATCATTAGAGATTTAGAGCATTTTTTCATATGGGAATAGACAGCTTTGGTTTCTTCATCAGAAAACTACCTGTTCATATCCTTTGACCATTTCTCAATTGGGGAATGACTTGGAGTCTTATAAATTTGATTTAGTTCCCTATATATTTTAGAGATGAGGCCTTTATCAGAAGTACTGACCACAAAAATTGTTTCCCAGCTTTCTGCCTCCCTTCTAATTTTGGATGCATTGCTTCTGTTTGTACAAAACTTTTTAAATTTAATGTAATCAAAATCATCCATTTTGCATTTTATAATATACTCTATCTCTTGTTTGGTCATAAACTGTTTTCCTTTCCAAAGATCTGATAGGTAGACTATTCTTTTCTCTCCTAATTTACCTATGGTATCATCTCTTATGTCTAAATCGTGTATCCATTTTGACCTTATTTTAGTATAAGGTGTAAGATGTTGGTCTATGCCTAAGTTTTCCCAGCAGTTTTTGTCAAATACTGAGTTCCTATCCCAGAAGCTGGAGTCTTTGGGTTTATCAAACACTACATTACTAGTGTCATTTACTACTGCATTTCCTGTGCCTAGCCTATTCCACTGATATACCACTCTATTTTTTAGCCAGTACCAGATAGTTTTGATGACTGCCATTTCATAGTAAAGCTCCAGGTTTGGTACCGCTAACCCACCTTCCTGTGAATTTTTTTCATTATTTCCCTGGATATTCTTGATTTTTTGTTTTTCCAGATGAATTTTGTTATTATTTTTTCTAGCTTTATAAAATAATATTTAGGTAGTCTGATTGGTATGGCACTGAATAAGTAAATTAATTTAGGCAGTATTGTCATTTTTACTATATTAGCTCTGCCTATCCATGAGCAATTGATATCTTTCTAATTATTTAGATCTGATTTGATTTGTGTGAAGAGTGTTTGGTAGTTGTGTTCATAGAGTTCCTGGGTTTGTCTTGGCAAGTAGACTCCCAAGTATTTTATATTACAAAGATCACTTTTAAACAAACAAATACCAACATCTCACATTGTATACCAAGATAAGGTTTAAATGGTTAAATGATTTATACATAAAGGATGATACCATAAGAAAATTAGGGGAGTGTTCGAATAGATTACTTGTCAAATCTATGGAGAAGGGAAGAATCTAGGACCAAACTAGAAATAGAGAGCATCATGTAATATAAAATGAATAATTTTAATTAAATAAAATGAAAAAGATTTTCCACAATCAAAACTAATGCAACCAAAATTAGAAGGAAAGTAGAAAACTGAGGGGAAATTTTATAGCAAGAATCTTTGATAAAGGCCTCATTTTCAAATATATAAAGAACTGAGTCAAATGTATAAGAATACAAGTCATTCCCCAATTGACAAATGGTAAAAGGATATGCATAGTCAGTTTTCAGACAAAGAAATCAAAGCTATCTGAAAAAATGTTCTAAATCACTATTTTGGCAGGAGGCGGGGAGGGGGCAATGAGGATTAAGTGAGTTGCTCAGGGTCACACAACTAGTAAATGTCAAATGTCTGAGGCCAGATTTGAACTCGGGTTCTCCTGAATTCAGGGCCACTTTATCCACTGCGCCACCTAGCTTCCCCCCAACCCCCCCTCAAAAAACCACTATTGATTAGAGAAATACAAGTTAAAATAAGTCTGAGGTATCACCTCAAACCTATCAGATTGGCTAATATGATAGAAAAAGAAGATGATAAATGTTGGAGGGGATGTGGGAAAACTAGGACAGTAATACACTGTTGGTGTATTACTCTCCAACTATTTTGGAGAGTAATTTGGAACTATGCCCAAAGGGTTATAAAACTGTGCATACCCTTTGACCTAGCAATATCACTACTTGGTCTGTATCCCAAAGAGATTTTTTTAAAGGGAAAAATAGTTATTTAAACAAAAATATTTATAGTGGTTCTTTTTGTGGTGGCCAAAAATTCAAAATTGAGGGGATGGCCATCAATTAGGGAATGGCTGAACAAGCTGTGGTATATTGTGGTATATGTGGTAATGGTATATTATTGTGCTAAAAGAAATGATGACCATGATGATTTAAGAAAAACCTGTAAAGACTTAACATAAACTGATGTTGAGTGAAGTGAGCAGAACCAGGAGACATTCTGCACAGTAACAGTAATGTTTTAAGGATGATCAACTGGAAAGACTTAACTATTCTTAGCATACAATGATCTAAGACAATCCCAAAGGACTCATGATGAAGAGAGAGAAATGCTGAACTTTGAATAGAAATTGAAGCATACTATTTTTCACTCCTTCTTTCCTTTTATTTGTTTGAGTTTTCTTTCACAAAATGACTAATACAGAAATTTGTTTTCACATGATTGCATATGTATAACCTATATCAGATTGCTTACCATCTCAGTGAGGTGGAATAGAAGAAGGAAAGGTCCAAATTTTGGAACTCAAAACTTTTTTTTAAAATCCTGAATGTTAAAAATTGTTTTTATATGTAATTGAGGGGAAATAATATATTTTTTAAAACCAAAGAGGGGCAGCTAGGTAGTGCAGTGTATAAAACGCCAGCCCTGAATTCAGGAGGCCCTGAGTTCAAATGTGGCCTCGGTCACTTGACACTTACTAGCTGTGTGAACTTGGGCAAGTCACTTGACCCTCCTTGCCTCGCCCCCCACAAAAAACAAAGAAGTAAATTAAATAAATAAATGCCACACTTTCATTCTTAATTATAACATGAGATTTGCTTCTTTGACATACTTGCATGACCATGGGAAGGTCATATAATTGCTTGTTGCCTCAGTTTACTCATTTTAAAATGAGGAAATTGGACTAGAATACCTCAAAGGTCTCTCCTAGCTATAAATCTATGATACTATGCTGCATATATATATGTGACTAATAGAAGAATTTATATTATTTAATTAATGTAGGGTAGCCCTGATATAGTAGTGTAGAAATTCCATTCAGTGATGAAGATTTCTCCATCTAGGTAGATAGATAAGCTGTACCTTAGTTGCCTAAGGTAATAAAGAGGAGGTGACTTACCTGAAGTCACACAGCTAGTAATTGTTATGGGTGGTACTTGAACCCTTGGTGAAGTGGGGGAAAAAATACTGCATTTGAAGCCTAAGATCTGAATTTGAATCTTCATTTTGCCCTTACTACCTGTGTGACTTTGAACAAGTAATTTCATTTCTCTGAGCTTAAGTTTTTTCCTCTGTGAAATGAGTGCCTTCTAGCTTTTAATTGATTGGTATCCTGAAACTCCAAGATATGGGTTTTTTTTTTCCTATTACACCAGGCTGACTCATATAAATAGATGATTTGGTGATTAATCTAATTTTGTGCAGCCTCATGATATTTCTTGGATTGTATTACTGTCATTTACCTTTTTCATTTCTAGATGTCTTATCTCTCTAATTAGAAATATTTTTAAAGTCCCTTCTATGTGTAGGACAGTAATTCAAAGATAAAAAAACCCTCTTATCCCTGCACTCAAGGACCTCATGGAAGAGACGCACATGCAAATGACTATAATAAAAGTCATAATATGATTAAGTGGATGAGAGATCAAAATGTCCTCAGAGATTCAATAAGAAAAGAATCATTGCTGTCTGGAGTGATCAGGTCAGATGTTTGTGGAGGATATAATACTTGAGCTGGGCCTTGGCCTAGGGTTGGAGGAATGAGAGGGGAGGATTTCAGCAAGAGATGATGTAGAAAGAGTACATTTCAGGTAGGATACAGTATTGCCAAGGAATGAAGGTAGGACTAGGCAGAATGGAGTCAGGGAATAGCAAATACTACAGGGAATAGCAAATACTTGGCTAAAGTATAAAATGCATGACAGGGCATGTGAAGTAAATCTGGAAAGTTAAGTTGGAAGAGATCATAAAAAAGAGAAAAGAACCTACACATACAAAAATATTTATAGCTCCTCTTTTTGTGGTGGCAAGGAATTGGAAATTGAGGGGTTGCCCATCAATTGGAGAATGGCTGAACAAGTTGTGGTATATGAATGTAATGGAATACTATTGTGCTGTAAGAAATGATGAGCATATTTAATAAGTGCTTTTTACCTTCCCTTTCCCTTGAATCATGGCCCTGGGACTCCAAATCTAGGGGGCTGTCAGCTATATACCTATGTCTCAGTAACTCAAAGAGTCCCTTGACTCTAAATATAGCAGCTACTTTATTTCTTTTTTTTTTTAAATAAACATTTTCATTTAAAGTTTTGGGTTCAAATTCTATCCCTCCTTCCCTACCTTAACCTCTCTCCCTGAGGTGGTAAGCAATCCAATATAGGTTATACTTGTGTATTATGTAAAACATTACTATCTTAGTCATTTTTGTATAAAAAATTTGAATAAAAGAAAAAAATGAAAAATTTTTTTAAATTAAAAAAAAAAAAGAAATGATGAACAGGCAGATTTCAGAGAAACCTGGAAGGACTTGCATGAATTGATGATGAGTGAGATGAGCAGAACCAAGAGAACATTGTAAATAGTATCAACAACATTATGTGTTGATCGGCTGCGATAGACTTGATTCTTCTCAGCAATACAGTGGTCCAAGATAGTTCCAAGGAACTCATGATGGAAAATGCTCTCCAAATCTAGAAAAAAGGGAACTGTGGAATCTGGATGCAGATCAAACCATACTATTTCTATTGGGGTTTTTTGTTGTTGTTGTTTTTCTTTTTTGAGGTATTTCCTTTTTGCTCTGATTCTTCTTTCACAGCATGACTGATGCAGAAATATGTTAAATGTGATTGTACATATATAACCTATATCAGATTACTTGCTATCTTGGGGAGGGGAGGGGGGGAGGGAAGGAGAAAAATTTGAAACTAGAAATCTTATAAAAACAAATGTTGAAAACTATCTCTACATGTAACTGGGAAAAAAAATAACATATTTATATGAAAAACAACAACAAAACACCAAAAAAAAAAAAGAAAGAAAAAAAAAGAAAGTTAAGTTGGGATCTGGTCACAGACTACCTTAAATAAAACAATTATGGTTAAGAAATTTACAAGTGTATTTATTCTTTGTAAACTGTGCATTAGAAAGATTATTTATGACAGTAAGGAGAATGGATTGAAAAGGGGAAAGACTTAACACGTGTTAGGAGGCTATTAAAATAGTCTGGGTGATTTTGTGGTGGCTAAGAATTGGAAATCAAAGAATTGCCCATCAATTGGGGAATGAGTAAATAAACAACAGTATATGATTGTGATGGAATACTATTGTGCTATAAGAGACTACAAACACAATGATTTCAAAAAGGCCTGGAAAGACTTGTTTGAACTGATGTATAGTGAAGTGAGCAGAACCAGGAGAATGGTATGCAGTGACAGCAGTACTGTTTGATGAAGATCTGTGAATGATGTAACTTTTCTCAGCATTCTAATGATCCAAGACAATCCCAAAGGACTAATGATGAAGCATACTATCCACCTCCAAAGAAAGAACTTATATTGAACACAGACTGAAGCATGCTATTTTTCACTTTCATTTTTTTCTTTTATTCATGTTTTCTTATACAAAATTACTAATATGGTAATGTTTTACATAACTGCATATGTATAACCTATATTTGATTGCTTACTGCCTCAGGGAGGGGGAAAGGGAAGAGGGAAGGAGGGATCAAATTTGGAACTCAAAACTTTAAATAAAAATGTCGATTATTATTTTAAAAATAGTCTGAGTTAGGTATGATGCAGGTCTGAAATGAGGTGATAGTAATATTGGTGAAAAAATAAGGAAGCTGAGGGAAAAATAGAGAAGGGAGAATGAACAAGAGTTGGCAAGTGAATGGATACAGTAAGTGAAGTAATGGAAGAGATCAAAATGACAGAGATTTTTTGACTTGGCTGACTAATGGATACTGCTGCCATTTGAAATGGGAAGGAAGATAGGAGAAAGGACAGGTTTTTAGGGGGGGAAGAAATTACAATAATTGAAATTTACATAGCATTTTAAGGAATATATCTAATCCAATCTTTTTAATTTTCAGAGGGAAAAATCAATGCCCATAGAAGTAAAGCCTCTTGCCAGCAATGTAAGGAAAGCAATATAAAAGTTATTAGAATACATCAATTTGGTGCTCAAGTTTTAATCGAGAAGACTTATGGTGAGGCATTCCTTCCTGGCAGATATGTAGTAGATTATACCTGTGAAATAGGAGATCAAAGCATGACCAGATGAGTTGGTTTTTTCCTTGGTAACTTTTTGTTTTTTTGTTCAAAGCAGGGTTCTACTGGTGGCAGGAAGGTAAATCATTTGAAAAGTTGTTTTTTTTTGTTTTTTGTTTTTTACAAAAGTTAAGTGACTTGAAGAAGGTCATATTGGTCTTAAGTAACAGACACGTGGGAGTCAAAACTAAGTAATTCTTTTTACTATAAATCTGGTTCTCTTTCTACTACACCATGACTATCTCTCTGAATCTACTTCCTTATTTGTAAACAATGGAAGAAATAATGCTTGTACTGCTATCTCACGGGGTTCTTGTAAAGAACTCACTTTGTAAATTGTAAAAATGTATATAAAATTGAGTTTTTATTTTCTTTCTCTGATAATTCTCTTCTCCTGATCTATGTGTTCCATCCTTTAACCTATCTCCCTTCCTTCTTTAGGATAATTCTTTTTTCTTCATCTTTTCATTATTCTCTTTGATGCTTTTTAAAAAACCTGTTTTCTCCATTCCGGTTCATGTAGATCTTTTCTTGAAGATTCCTTTGACTCCCTTGGTAAATCCTTGGGAGAGGTTGACAAACACTTAAACAAAGGGGAAAATAGTAAAAACCAATCCCTATAGGTTATCATGGTCCATGAAGCTTTCCACAGTACAACATCGCCTCTCCTTGGCCAACACAATTCCTGAGCCATGCTTTCTGTTTCGGCAGAGCTGGGATAATATTGTACTCATTGCAATTTCATAAAACATCGCAGATCAATTTCTGGCATTTCAAACAAGTGAGTGACCTCCTCCAATGGGAAAGCTATATTTGGCAAGTTTGAGGCAAATAAACATGGCTCTTATTGACAAAAACAACTCCCATTTTACAGAAATTGTGTCTTCATTCCAGAAGATTTAGATAAGCTAACAGTACTATTAGAAGAAAGGAAAAGGGGCAGCTAAGTGGCACAGTAGATAAAGCACCAGCCCTGGATTCAGGAGTACCTGAGTTCAAATCTGGCCTCGGACACTTGACATTTACTAGCTGTGTGACCCTGGGCAAGTCACTTAACCCCCATTGCCCTGCCAAAAACAAAAAAAAAGAAAGAAAGGAAAAATCTCTTTGTGTGTGGAAAACTTTCTTTTTACTTCCTTTGATAACTGCAACAGTTTGCTCATCTGTAAAAATATTTAATAATCAATTGGATCAATGATTTGCACATAGTAGGTGCTTAATGAGTGTTTATTGGCTGACTGACCTCATCACTTCAGGAGTTCCCTTTAATAATGTAGATAGTGACCAATCAGCACCTATCCATGCCCATCCTATGCCGCTCTTGTCCATGTCCTCCCATCAGTTCATTAAAGGGTTGAACCCAATGTCCTAACAGCCTTCCTCAATCTTTTTTTTTTCCTGACACAGTAGTGGTATCTGTAGGACACTTAAGCTGTCACCCCTCACTCTTGCTATTTGATTACCTCCTCTTTTCTTCCTTGATGATATCATTTGTTCCTGTTTGGAAATTTCTGATTGATTTGATGTTGCAGCCTGCTCATACTCTCCATGTGCCTCTCCATTGCCCTCAGAGGGACATTCATTTGTAATTTTTCAGAGACAGTTGTATATTCCATGCCTGATTGCCATTTTTCAGCATTAGTGCAAGATTAGTATTGATAAGATGGGTCTTTGCTTTCATGGGAGGTTTGGGGTCAGTAACAGAGCTTTACAATTTCTGGGAAACAGTCCAACCTGCTTTATTCTATTAAACTCAGGCCTTACCTTTTGTCCACCTCATTTTTTGTCTCAATACTAATGAACTGGCTCTATGAGTTGATCATCCAAAAGCATGTAGAAATCTGGAAGAATAGACATTGTTCATCTACTTGGTCTTTACTATGTAGATGGATAGTTCAAAATCCTCTATTTACAGATGCCTTCCAGGAGGCTCCACAAAGTTCCAGGGTTTTTTTGATTCATTTGGTACAATGTTAAATGGAGGACCTCCTCATCCACAGGGAATCCTTCAATTCAGGATCTCCCCTGTATGTCCTCCATCACACTGGTGAACACCTTTTGTGAGCATGTATTTCCCTTTTTAGTGTTTTGCCTAATGTCCATTACTGGAGTTGTTGAAAAGGGTTATTTCTGTTGTTATATTTTCTGTGGAAGCTCAAGTAATTTAATGTATCGATTGAAGACACCTCATAAAATCTGTAAAGTGTCTGTAAGTAAGAGTCTGTCTTATTTATTGAGCCAAATGTTTGTATGCAAGCAATCAACAATAAGCAGAATGGATTCTTATATCCTCTACATCATTCAGTAGTTAATTGGGGAATATGAAATCTATATAGTCTATTGTTGAATGTCACTTGTAAAAGCCTGCTTGTTCCCCTTCTAATGCCCTCATTCAACTATTGACCATATTATCATTAAGATGAGGATTAATGGCACTTACCTCCTCTCATTTGTTGTAAGGATCAAATGAAAATGCATGTAAAGCACTCTGTATGCCTTAAAACATAATAAAAATGGCTATTTATTACTATTATTACTTCAAGAAACATCCTACCTATCTATTGCCTTGAAACTTGGTTTTTGGTTGACTGACATCCTCAGAGAAACAACCAATCATATTGTCAGAATAACTAAATAAGCTGGTTGGCAAAAGACAAACAACAACAAGAAAAAACTGATTCTCTGTCCTTTCAGAGAATCACAGCTAGACAGAAACCTTATAGCAGTGTTTCCTAAACTGTGTTCTATGGAGCTTGGTGTCATGAGTTAAGAACCAGAGGCTATAGGAGAACATTTTAACAATAGTCAGGAAGACTTAAATTCAAATCCAGTCTCAAATACTTCCTGAATGAACTTGGACAAGTCATTGAACTCTTTTGTCTCAGTTTTTTCAACTGTAAAATAGGGACAATAATAGTACCTACCTCCCAAAATTGTTGTAAGAATTAAAGAATATCTGTAAAATGCTAAGTTAGGGGGCAGCTAGGTGGCTCAGTGGATGGAGCGCCGGCCCTGGATTCAGGAGTACCTGAGTTCAAATCCAGCCTCAGACACTTAACACTTACTAGCTGTGTGACCCTGGGCAAGTCACTTAACCCCAATTGCCTCACTAAAAAAAAAAATGCTAAGTTAGCACAATGCCTGGCACATAGTAAGTGCATAATAAATGCTTATTCCCCATTCCTTCCCTACTAGCAATATCTTCCCTTCTAAAATATGAAATATAAAAATGAATGATAAATACATATATTTAATTCTTTTTTCTATGAAAACAGTCACAATTTTAAAAAATCAATTCCCAAATTTTCCTATATTCCCGATATGTCAGGGGTAAAGCCCTTTCTAGCTTTAAATTGTATGATCCCTATGTCACCTTGATGAGCATCTATTGTTCTTATCAATATATCTCCAGTCCCAACTGTTCAGATCCAAACTAATTTGACCCCTACAATCTAGTCCATCCCCTTGCTCTTTTTTTTGGGGGGGGGTGAGGCAATTGGGATTATGTGACTTGCCCACGGTCACACAGCTAGTAAGTGTTAAGTGTCTGAGGCCGGATTTGAACTCAGGTAATTCCTGATTCTGGGATGGTGCTCCCTTGCTCTTTTTATATTGTTTTGACCCAATAGACACTTTCTAACAAATAGATATAAAGCACAGATCTTACAAATTCATTCCATCCCAACAACATAATCTCATGATTTCAATTTATGGGACTTTTGAAATAGACCAATTATTAATAGAAAAGTATACTCTTTTGAACATTCTGTGCTAAAGGAGGAGGACTGGCCAGTCCACTGGCTTCTGATAGTGTAGCTCAATTTCCCAAGGAGCAAACTTAATAGTTCTTGCACATTAAAACTTTACTGCAGCATTCAAATCCAACCTACTCATTTGTTATCCTCAACTCTCATCTCCTGAATTACCCAACCACCACTGAATATCAGTCAGTGGCCTTGGCTACCCCATTGTTTGCAAACCATTACCATCTTGGGCAATGTAAGGCTGCTGTATGAATTCAAATACTCCTTTCCACATTTCACTCCATTTTGGGCCCCAGGACTAAATATTTAGCACTGGAATTTTCTTAAAGAGCTCAGTCTGTATTTAGACATCTTTGTGAGTCTAAGAGGCATCTTTTTGAAATGACCAACATGGGAAACTAGTGATGGCCTATTGTGGAGAAGTAATTTAGGCAAATGTTTTCCATTTCAAGAACAGATATAACCTTTGGATGAAACATTTAAAAATCATCTCAGTTATTCACATTAGATTATAGAATCCACAAGCTAAAAGATGCTTCATAAATCATCTCTTCCAATCCCTTAATTTTACAGGGGGTTACAAAACAAATTAATTACAGAGTCGGGTTTCTGAGAACAAATTCTGATGGAAGGCTTGGGAGAGAGAATGGAAACATTCAAAATTAAGGGAGTCAGTGGTCAGTCATAGGTTAGGTCTTCATCTCCTCTTGCCAGAATTGTCCTAATAACCTCCTAATTAGTCTCTTTCTTTCCATTCTCTCCCCTTTTTAATCCATCATCTACACGGCAAGCAAAATAATCTTCCTAAAGCACAGGTCTGACCTCTGCTGAATTATTCCTTGTTTAAGAATCTTCTGTTGATCCCTATTGTCTCTAGGATATTTTGCACTATTTGCCTTCATGCCCTCACTGTTCTAGACAAATTGGCTTTCTTGTTGTTCGAGAACCATAATTCTGTCTGCTAGCTCTGTCTTTTTACAGGCTGTCCCCTATACTTGCAATGTATTTCCTACTAACCTTCATCTCTTGGAAGTGTATGATATGATTATGGATTTGAGTCAGATTAAACTCTGAGGATGGGGTCTGGAAGGTACCCAGCCCTGCCCCAGTATAGTTAGTTTAGAAGTTTATTGCTTGTCAAATTCTCACTGTCTCCTTTAAGTTTTATTGCCAATTAACAGTATTTTTACTTCTGCTCAGTCTCCCCACTTGTCAGCTACATATTAGTTTTGTCTGCAATCCATCATGTGTCAGAACCCCAGTCAGTGGGTC
Organism: Dromiciops gliroides; assembly: GCF_019393635.1. Lineage (NCBI taxonomy): Eukaryota > Metazoa > Chordata > Mammalia > Microbiotheria > Microbiotheriidae > Dromiciops > Dromiciops gliroides. Next base: position 97,350,186 of record NC_057862.1, read on the forward strand.
AGGGAGTTAGCCCACCAATTCAATACTCAGGACTCAAGAAGAAAGGACAGGGCTTGGCACAGGATGCAGCAATTAAGTTGAGACCAGATGTTAAGTGACATGTCTCTTTTTCTCAGAGCAGAATCCCCTTGGCCCTGGGGTCCCAACAATGGATTATTCTTTTCTTCCCAAGATAGCCAAAGATAAATTTTAACCCTGTCATCCTTCTAGAATTAACACGACTACAGAACAATGCTGAAGCACCTGAGTGACTCTTCCTGTTATTCAGGTTGAATATCTTTAGAGACAGGGGTCGGGAGAGGGGAGTCAGTGGGAACTGTGAGATCTGAAACATCTGACTGTCACTCCCCGTTTCCTCTTCCTTTGGTTTGACCTTGTTCCCCCTCCCCTTTTCCCCCTTGTTCCTGGAACACATATGCATGTCTCCATACATTGATCATGAGCTGAACACGCACCCTGGGTGAGACAGGATTGGATGTTAGATTGTGAGCTCAACCTAGTGTGTGTGGGGACTTCCCCTATAAAAGGTCAAGGCATGTATTAGCTAGTGCGGCTCAGGCATTGAGCTTGCCCATTCCTATGGGAATGTAATAAATCTGTCTCTGCTTGACTTGGTGGTCTCCTCGAGTTATTTGGGTAAACTGAGGCAGTTTGCTCCATACAGAAGGGAGCTTACTTCAAGGTTCATCTCTGATACTGACTCCTACAGGTAGCCTTTCCTCATCATTCACTTACTTGTTAATGATTCCTCTCTCTCTTCAAATTAGTTTGTTCTTACTTAGCTATGTATGTTAAAATTTACAATAGAACGCAAACTCCTTGAAGATAGGAACTATTTGTCATTTTCCCCTCTGGTCTTTTTATCCTCAACACTTAGAATAATCTCTTGCACAAAACAGACCTCAGATTTGTCACTCAATACATGTTTACTGAGTTGAACTGATAGGAAGGGGGTACTTACCAGCACAGAATGAAATGGCTTGAAGAACAGGGAAGATGAAAATATTTGGAAGTTGCCAAAGAAAGAACCTGACCTTTAGACGACCGTTTCCTAAGCTTCTTAGGTCATTAGTATTTGATGAACAGCATCCTGATCTAGGTCTGAGTTTCCAAATTGAATCTGATAGTTAATAATAGTCTGAAACTTCCCAGGCTAGACTAAAATCAGATCAGCATTGGCTTGCTGGATTTGGAGACAGAAGAGCTGGATTTGATTCCTGGTTTTTCTACTTACTACCCAGCTAGTCTTGGGCAAATTCCTTTAAAACTCTGGGCCTCAGTTTCCTCTCCCTTAAAATGAGGAGTTTGGAACGATCCCAAATACATACACACACACACCCATGCCTTTAAGCTAATCATATCTTTGTTACCCAAATTAGACCAGAAGCAAGAATTTCAGCTCTAACGGGTTAATACTAATATGAGTCATTACAAAGAACTAACTAGGACTAAAAGCATAATGGCCTCATCAGACAGCATAGCAATAATATGTTGCATAATGAGGACAAAGTACATTTAATGATGTGCTTTAACATTGTATGGCCCATGAAATACTCAGCCTAGAATTATCAGTATCAAATTAATTACACTTCTCAAGTAGCCTTTTTTCCTATTGTAATGAAAATGATAACAATTGAACAAGGCTTCACAAGATTCATATCAATTCACCTCCTGCTCAGAACTCAATGAATATGAATTCAATGGCACCACACAGCTCTGCATTGAACAGGCTCCCACCAGTGGAGAATTCTGTGAAAACACCTTCATTTCTATGCTTCATCCTACTAGATGATACCCAAGGAGTACTATTCTCAATCTATATTTATAGTTTTATTAGTCATCGTTTTAAAATTAACTTTCTAATGAGCTTTCTGGTAACATTTGCTCTTACCAACAGCATTTCTGGGGAGATGCATGGTTAAAACTATCTTGGATTGGGGTCTTGCAAAGAAAGTTTTCTTCCATGTAGCTTAAACAAAAGTCACCTCTTTTATGCATGTGTTCTATTTTGTATTATTTATTTGCAATTGTGTTTAGTTTAGCATCTTAATTTTAATCTCTATGAGGGCAGAGTTTGTGTTATATTGGAACTTTATATCCCCCTATATTCTACTCACTATGCTTGGTGAAGAGAGACAGTGCATCTGTAGTTAGTAGATTAAGAGCAGGTCTTAGAGTCAGTTCTTAAGTCTTAGAGCAGTCCTGAGTTCAATTCTTATGTTGGACAAATACTGACTGCGTGACCATGGGCAAGTCTCTTAATATCACAGGGCCCCAGGCAACTCTCAGAATATAAATTGCAGCAGTTTCTGGTCTATTTGGGTAGAAGGTGTTTCTTTATTAAGAGTTCCCCATATCAATGAAAACGTATGTCCAGTTCTTCCCTGCCTCTTATTCTCACCCAAATCCCAAATCCCAAATCTCTTTCAGTGGCTGCCAAAATGCTCACCAAAAAGTAGGTGTTTAATTTTTTTTTTAAAGTTCATTTATTTAACCTAAAAATATGGAAATACCAGGGAGATAACTCACTTGTGGTGCTAGAAAGCAACTGTGGTACATTGTCCTAGTTAGAGGATGGGATTTGGCATCAAGAGGACCTGATTTCAAAATCTGGCTCTTTTAATGAATCAATATGACTTTAGGAGACTCACAAACTCTTTGGGGCTCAGTTTCCTCATCTAAAAAATGAGAGGAAGAGTAGAAGATCTGTAAAACCTTTTATAATTCTAACCTGGGCAGCTAGGTGGCACACTGGACCTGGAGTTCAAATCCAAGCTCAGACACTTATCAGCTACGTGACCTTAGCATCTGTTTGCCTTGGTTTACCTATCTATAAAATGGAGGTAGGGATAACAATACCAACTATCAGTCAGGGTTGTTTTGAGGGTAAAATCTGATAAGATTTTAAAGCGCTTTGAAAACCTTAAAGAGCTATATAAGTATTATTATTGAGATAACTCTAGGATCATCAGAGAGGTAGGGTAGCATACTATTAGGAACATTGGCTTGAAGTCAGACAACCAAGACCTGGCTCAGCCACATTCAGTTCAAGAAATATTTATCAAGTATCTTCTGCATGCAGGGCCTTGTGCTGGGATCAAAATAACAAAAATGAAACCGTTCAGGCCCTCAAGAGACTTATGTTGTATCTCATAGGGTGGTTGGGAGAAGTACTCTGTAACTTGCAAAGCACCATATAAATGTAGCCATAAGCTGTATAGGGGTCCTATATATTTGTAATTTTCAACCTGGAGGTCTCCTTTGAATTTTCGTTTCATTGCAGACAGGTATGAATACTGCTTTAAGTAAAAAAAAAAAATTCCCTGAACCAACCATTTCATGGTCATTCCTACTTTTTAAAAGCCTTATGGAGAGGAAATCATGGGAATATAGAACAAAAGGCAATTTAGGATTTAAACATATACATAAATCCCAAAGTCACAGCAACAAGATATGAGCACTAGAAGGGAACTCAGAGGCCAGCTAGTCCAGCCTCCACCTGGAAAAGAATCTCTTCTACCCAAATCATCATCCAGTCTTTGCTTGAAGGTTTCTAACCTCTACATGCTCTGACTCCTTACACAATTGGTAAGAACAAAAGGGTGAAGACAAGTACAAAAGTATCTTTTTTTCAACATGGAAGAATAATGTTTATGGAGCTGGCTAATTTGTTTCCTTCTGCAAATGGTTCTCTAGGGAAAGTAAATCAATTAAAATGCTGCATGCTACTATACTTGTGAAATGGAATGGGGAATACATTTTTCATATAATTACATAAATGAATCTCCATTCCAAGGCTTTAAAAATATGACTTTATCAAGACTACACTGAATTTGTGAGTCATCACATCCTTTTACATTACAGTTAAATTGATTTTGTTATTCCTAGCCCATAAATTAAAGGTCCTCGGCAATACTAGGCTTGCTTTGTCCTGTCACAGGGATGTTGTGAGGGAGAAAAATCATAATTTGGGAGAAGACACACAGTATTCCTGCTCCCTTTTAGGAATCATATTTGCCTTTTAGGTTCACACTTCCATTTTAATTTCATTTTCATTGGTACATTTTGTTTTTCTATTATCTTCAGTTCTCAATCTATCCTTGCTTCCTCCCCTATTGAGAAAGCCATATTTTGTTACAAAGGAAAAGCAGTTCAGCAAAGCTAACTCATCAAATGAATCAGAAAATACGCAATTTTGTATATCTATAGTCCCCTCTGTAAAGAAGAATGTACTTTTCTTTCCTACACATGAAGTGATTTTATTCAATGAAATAAATCAAGCTGGGAGCAAAGGCAGGGCCAGAATCCTGACTTCTAATTTGGAGTTCTTGACATAACACTATGGTGCTTTAAGAACAGATTATGGAGGTTTGCATCTTGATGATTTTAATGAAACTTGAACATTCTTATTAGTGCCCTTTGATTATCCTTAGAAACCATGATTATAATTTATTAATAAGCGACTAAAGATAGTTGCCATAAGATCATGCCATGGTTGCATGATGGAAAGAGGATAACTTCTACATTTGGAATCCGGAAGACCTGGGTTAATCAGGAAAACCTGGGTTCAAGTTCTGTCTTTGACTGTGACCTTTTAGTGACCACTCAGTTCTCTCTATATAAGACTTCAAGTATTTATTAAGCACATACTATGTGCCAGTCACTATGCTAAGGGCCAGGAATCCAAATAGAATGAAAAGGAAAGACAGTCCCTGCCCTCAAAGAGTTTACATTCTTTCTAATGGAGGTGGTCAACACAATTTATGCAAACTGAAAAGGGGCAGGGTTGGGGGAGAGACAATAGCAAGGTTGAAAAGTCTGGAGTGTTAGGAACTGATCTAGGTTAGAAGAAAACACAACTGCCTTGGCTGATTCAACAAATGGGAATTGAGGGAAAGAATTCATTAGAGGCTAAAGGCATAGGAGCATCTCTAGTATTAGGAGGCACCTGAGGCAGAGCTCAATCAGGTTTAAAAGACTACAAAATTTACAAATTTCCTAGATCAGTTGGGGGGTATTTCCATAATAGGAATTCCTCACATGAATGAAACTGCAGACCCAGACCAACATTTTTAAAAAGCAACATTAACATGAAACCATTGAAGAGGCATGCTGCTGTTATTGTTCATCCTTCATTCATGAAGGTGATGTCATGATTTGTAGTGAACTGGACTTAAGTGAGGGAGGGCATGCAAAGTCACTAACCTCACTCTCTCCTCCAGAGCCATCTGGGTCCAGGGGCAAGATATACAACAGGACAACTGGAAATGGCCCAGGATATTTAAGACAATTGGGGTTATGGGATTTGCCCGGGGTCACACAGCTAGTGTCAAGTGTCTGACCAGATTTAAACTCAGGTCCTGGGCCAGTGCTCTATCTACGGTGCCACCTAGTTGCCCCATGAAGACTTTATAAGATCTGTTCTCAGCCGGACCCAACTTAGACTAATACAGTAATTGAGGGATCATGAAAATACAATGAAAACAACTTTACTTAAAATAAGAATAAAAAACCCAGCATTCAGAGAGTGCTATCCCCCTCTGCCTCTTGTTTAACCACAACAACCACCTTGCTAAGGCAGAAAGGTGTTCCTGCAGGGCAGTATGAATTGAGCTAAACCTCCAATGTTCAGTGAACATTTATTAAACACCACCACCTATTCTGTGCTAAGCATTGGGGATGCAAAGAAACGAATACATTCCCTGATCTCTAGGGGCACAGTCTTAATGAGGGAGACAAAATGCAAACTAATACATATAAAGTAGCTCATATGAGGAATAAATTGGAAAGAATCAACAGAATGAAGGCACTAGAATTAAGAGAGATTAAGAAAGGCTTCCTTTAGAAGGTGGAACTTTTGCTGGGACTTGAAGGAAACTAGGGAAGCAGAAATGAAAGCATTGTAGGTAGGGGACAGCCAGTGAAAATGCCTGGAATCCAGAGATGGAGTATAGTGTTCAAAAACAGTAAGCAGGCTAGTGTCAGTACATCGCAAAATAGTAGGGTGAAAAGGTGGGGTGCAGGCAGGTTATAAAGGACTTTAAAAGCCAAAGAATTTTATATTTGATCCTGAAGGTGATAGGGAACCACTGGTATTGAGATGAGATCGTGAGTGTGTGCGTGTGCGTGTGTGTGCGTGCGTGCGTGCGTGTGTGTGTGTGTGTGTGTGCGTGCGTGTGTGTGTGTGTGTGTGTGTGTGTGTGTGTGTGTGCATAGCTAAATAAAAGATCCAAGCTTCCTCCCCACCTTAATTCTCCAAGATACGATTAAGAATGGACTCAGGTAATGTGCCCATTGCTGGGGTTCGTGTAAGTACTATTCCCAAGTTCACGACCATGTATAGGCATACCTTGTTTTACTGAATTCCATTTTATTGCACTTCACAGATATTATGTGTCAAGAAAGGCTATCGGTACCATTTTCCCTATAGCATGTGTTTACATCATGTCTCTCACATTTTGGTAATTCATGCAATATTTAAAACTTTTTCATTGTTATTATACTGGTTATGGTGATCTGTGATTTCTAATGTTAGTATTGGAATTGTTTTGGGGCACCTCAAACATGACAAACTTAATCAATGAATGTTTTATGTTAAGACTGCTCCACTGACCAGTCATTTCCCATCTCTCTCTCTCCCCCCCCCCAGCCTCCCTATTCCCTGAGGCATAATATTGAAATTAGGTCAATTAATAACCCTACAATGGCCTGTAAGTGTTTAAGTGAAAGGAATAATTAACTTCACAGTTTTCTTACTTTAAGAAAATACCACAGACACCCCAATCTTTTTTTTTTTTTAGCCAGGCAATGAGGGTTAAGTGACTTGCCCAGGGTCACACAGCTAGTAGGTGTCAAGTGTCTAAGGCTGGATTTAAACTCAGGTCCTCCTGAATCTAAGGCCACTGCTTTATCCACTGCACCACCTAGCTACCCCTCCCCCACCCCAATCTTTTACAGCCACCACCTTGGTCAGCAGCCATCATCACTGTGCAAAGATCCTCCACCAGCAAAGAGACTGACTTGGTGAAGGCCCAAATGATGGTTAGCATTTTCTAGAAATTAAGCATTTTAAAATTAAAGTTAGATATATATTTTTAAGGCATAATACTACTGCACACTTTATAGATGATAGTATAAACATAACTTTTCCCACTTGGAAACCAAAAAATTGGTGTGACTAGCTTTATTTGTTCTGGAACTAAACCCACAGTATCTCTGAGGTATTCCTGTGATCATACCTGACATGGTCAACTATGGAGGAAGTCATAATGACTTTCTGACAAGTCATTAACTTAGATGTCTTTCTTTCTTTCTTTCTTTCTTTTTTTTGGTGGGACAATGAGGGTTAAATGACTTGCCCAGTGTCAAGTGCTTGAGGCCAAATAACTTAGACGTCTTTCTGATGTATGCTCAGTAATTTTTTAATTCAGCTGTATTGCTTCCAGTATAGTCAACCTGCAAGATCATTCATTGACTATTAGAACGAAGTAGATCTCTACAGATCACCTCATTTTACCAATGAGGAGACTGAAGGCCAGAAACAAAGTGCAAGGTCACATTGATAAGAGGCATATATGTGACTTAAAACCAGATCCCTTAACTCCTGAGTGTACTGTTCTTTTCAAGAAAACATGTTGCACCTTCCAAATTTCCCCCACAAGGCCTAGCCAATGCCCATATTTAGGAGCTAGAGTTCTGAATTGTAGCAATAAGCAAATGGGCCACAATTGAAACCTGGCTAACCCAGGGAACAGATTGCCTTTGAAACCAAAATATTACTTACCTGACATCCTAAGCCATAAAAAACCCCCACCACTGTAACTGAATTTACTATTCACCTCAGATCCATCACTAACTTAATTCACGATTTCTAAAGGGATGTGCTTCCTATTACAGTCTACATGCTAGGAAGAAAGGGTCTTTTAAACCATAATACTTAACTATTCTTGCAGGACATGAGCCATAATGGGGAGAAAGGACAGAGAAAACAAACAAAAACACAACAATATGACTGGTGCTTTGCACTAGTGTCCAAAAATGTAGTTTCAATAAATCAACAAGCATTTACTAAGAGCCTAATATGTGCTAGCCATTATGCAGCATTATGTAGTGATATGAAGGGCATACAGATACAGAAGGCAGAGAGACCTTACCTTGTGAGGAGCTTCCATTGTGCTGAGGAGATATCTACCCCATATGTAGAGAGCAATACATATATAAGCTATACAGAAAATAACTAAACTGTGAATGGCTTTAAAAAGGCCAAACTTAGGAGTTTTTATTTTATACTGGAGGCAAGAGTGAGCTATTAAAAGAGTAGGAATGTGACATAGAATATCAGTGGAGGATGTATTGGAGATGAGAGGATGGATGTAGGAAGACCAATTAGGAGGCTTTTGAAATAATTTGTGAGGCAATGAGGGTCTGAACTACAGTGATTGTATTGCAAACAGACAGAAGAGGATGAATGCAAGAGAGATTTTGGAGGTAGAATGGCCCGACTTGGTCACTGATTGAATAAGGGAGTAAATGAGATTTTAAGATGCTGTTTGTGAACCTGGATGACTCATGATGCCCCTGGAAGAAACAGGGAAGTTAGAAGGAAGAGGAAGCAAAATGAGTTTTGGACTCAACATGCTGCATTTGAGATACTTATGGGACATCCAGGTAGACATCTAAAAGGCAACTGGAAATGCAGGACTCAAGCACAAAAGAGATGAGAGCTACAAATGTAATATAAACTTGTCATAGAGAAAGAAAAGTGAGTCAGCTTTTCCTGAATTAATTTCTCCTAGTGTGGCTTCATTATTTTATCTAAAGTACTATGGATTCTCAAATCAGGCACATCTACAGTCAAATGTAAGTATTAAAGAGTCAGATTTTAGTGACTTTCATTTTGGAATACCTTGAATGTCACCCCCATCTCATGTATGTGTGTATGTATGGGCTTGCATGTATGTATATGCACATATTTTATATAATATATAATAAAAATATCATAGTGGGGGGAGGGGGAGGAGGACACAGGTGGATCTGGAGCACTAGTGATTTCTTCATTGTGTAGAGATACTAATGTGGGAACTCCCTCCATTGATGCATATGTAGATTCTAATACATGCAAGTGGTCAAATAAGAATTAAAAAAATAGGAAAATACACCTGGTAGCTAGTATGTTGTTCCTGTGGTAGTTTGCTACGTAAGTTGCTTGGCATGGATGAGAAACAATCTATCACAATGATTCAGCTCTTTTTTTGTCATTGCTAACAAGTGGCAAAACTTCCACAGCATCTGTAGCGCGCACACACACACACACACACACACACATATTCATTCTTTCTCTCTGAAACAGGATTTGAATTTTTCAAGTTCTTGGTGTTGACACCACTTCAATGGATGAAATACTATACAATTCTTAACACATAAAAATTATATATACATATCTGGGGACACCCCCACACCCCCACACAAACACACATCTCTTCCTGAAACTTTCTCTATAAATGGCTGGTAAAGACAAGAAGAGTGATGGTTAAGGGCTTCCACTCACTAATATGTAAATCTATTCTGCTGGTATATCCTCATCTCATCTTTTCTCCTTTTAAATTATCTTTCCCTTTTTTTTTGATGAGGCAATTGGGGTTAAATGACTTGCCCAAGGTCATACAGCTAGTAAGTGTTAAGTGTCTGAGGCCAGATTTGAACTCAGGTCCTCCTGATATCAGGGCTGGTGCTCTTTCCACTGCGCCACCTAACTGCCCCTCTCCTTTCAAATTCTAAAGCTTTAGGTCGAGATGCAGGGGTGAAAAGATGCCAGGCTGACCGTGTAAATAACTGGCTTTTTTTCTTTCAGATTATGCTATACATTATACTTGTCTCTTTCAGTTAGCAAGTCAGAGAATTTTATATCTAACTGAAGGGCTAATCATCAGGCAAAATAGTAAGAAATTTTTGAAATAAAATAGTATTTGGAATGAAGTTACATATTAATGTTACAATGTTGTCTTATGTATCATCCTTCCTTTAAATACATGCAACAAAGGGGCAGCTAGGTGCCACAGTGGATAAAGCACCGGCCCTGGATTCAGGAGGACCTGAGTTCAAATCCGGCCTCAGATACTTGATGCTTACTTACTAGTTGTGTGACCCTGGGCAAGTCACTTAACCCTCATTGCCCTGCAAAAACAACAACAATAACAACAACAACAAAAATACATGCAACAAATAAAATGTATACAATTTGAATTCCAAAAATACAAGTACGCATGTGGTTTAAATTAAATTAATTTATTTTTAGAATATCCCTCTTAATCCTGCATGCATTGGTTAGCACAAAGTTGAACTTTATCACAATCTTCTTTGTAAAAGTTAAAGTATGTACTCTGATCACTGGTTGGGATAGTTTCTTCACTGGATAGCCCCATGACTGCCAAACCATAGTAACACTGTTGAGTCAGCAATTTATACAAAGTTCAATAGAAAAAAATTTACTGAATATCCTCTGTTTAATGTAAACAAGGCAGGAGGCAAACAAAGAGTTTATAGTAACACTATTTTACAGGGCCTGAAATGATTATCAATTGTGTGTTAAAGCACTGAATTATTACCATGGCATAGATATCTGGATTTATCGTACAACCCAAAATACAAATACCATGTAATTTGTGAGTATTTCATGGTTTCTTTTATCAATGCCTATAAACTTCATAATTAAATGGTAATTTTATATTTGTACAATAATTTATGGAAACAACTTACCAATTTATGAAGTAATTCCATAATTCGTGCCCTGTAAAATGAGGTGTAACAATTTTTACACTAGCAACAGTGTAAGCAAGCTAAGGATTTTGGTCCTTATATATACATAAAGTAATGTACAACCAGACTGAAAAGCTGTGTATTATTAATTCACAGCTCCCATATTGCACAGATATATTATGAGAACTATACATAGTCACAATGTGAGCACTGCATTGGTAATAGGCTAAGACTGATGCTCATTATGAAAACTTCAATAGGGTTTGAAAACATAACTACAATGGTGGAGAAAAATTTTTTTTAAATGTGCACCCCCTATTTACACAAATATGCAGCAAAGCTAAAATTCAATTTGGGATCTGCTTAAGGTGATCATCTCAGTGGTGTTTTTTAGTACAACACTAGCTATTAACAATTGTTTATTGAAATGTTCACTGATAGGAAATAATAGAGTCCTATACACAGAATAACAAGCTACTTAGTGCAACTTTCCACTGACAAATCTAGATGTAATATTGAGTGACTTTTCATATCTTCCTAAACACGAAAAGTGCATGTGAAAATTAGAAAAAAAAATAAAAGCAAAGTATATCTTAATAGTTAACTTATTTGGAAGAGTCACTGTATTAATGTAACTATGATTTCATAAGCAGCACCCAGTACAAAAACAAGTCCTAAAGCTCTTAGCTTGATTTCATGGATGAGCTAGAATACCCATTTCTGAGAGTGAGAATTGAATAGCATTTGGCTTGAGAGGTAAGAGCATCACAGTGGCATCTTAAGGATTAAACAATTATATACCAAATATAAGAAAACATTAATAAGCAAGATTTACCTTAATGCATTAAATTTTAAACAACCCAAATTAAGCAAACAACTTTTACAACAGAGTAAAAGCATGCAGTACTCTCTGCATGAACTGACTGATAACAGTGGCTGACTGAATGAGACTCCATTATAAAAATCTTTTAAAGAAAACTACGCATGATGTTAACACTTGCAGTTTAGGAACTTGATTTTTTTTTGTTGTTTGTTATTTTACTTTGTGAATTTGGAATGTCATCACAGATTTGAATTAAATTACTTAGAAACATATATTCTCTTAAAAGGTGGCAAATCTACTACTGTTAAGAATACTCATAGTTGTTTGCTATCCTGTTCTTATCTAATAATGAAATAAAGCTTTATGAAACATAAAATAACAAAAAAATGAAATCAAAGCAAAAGCCCAAAATACACAAAGGTTTATAATTTGGTCCTATACACAGGCAGTGCAGTCTTCATATATGCAAATATGTGCTAAGTAAATATAGCTTCTCAAAGAGGCAGTGACAGATTCCCTTTAAACGACTATAAAGTTAACTTCTTTCCCCAAATATCTTTAAGTGGACTTGTAATAAAGAAAAAGAAAGTGCAGCTGCTTAACTTTAAAAATGTTAATGACAAAAAACTCCTAAACAGACAAACTTAGAAGAACTGATTTGAGTACTAAAAAATCAATAAAATTAAAAAGGCCAAGTGGTAGCGGCAAACGCTGCTTTGTCCACAAAGCACTCACGCCCAGCGTCGTTTGGATAAGCTACCAAAGAATCCAAAAGACTCCTTCAGGACCTACTTTCTACACATATTGTGTGTCTGTCTGTCTGTCTGTCTGTCTGTCTGTCTGTCTGTCTGTCTCTCTCTCTCTCACACACACACACACACACACACACACACACACACACACACACACACACACACTTTACCAAAATCCTTTGACACATAAGCAGGACATTGAAAGACTATGATTTTTTTTTTTACTTTAGGATCCTATACAATAAAGACTTCAATAAAAGAAAAATGTAAACATTGAGGATGTTGGCATTCTGATTGCTGCTTACTAAAGTGGAATCAGTCAGTTCTTTGCCTAGAAACTCCCGTGAAATTCAACAGGATAATAAAATCACAAAACACATTTGCCAAGGCACAAAATGTTCTTAACCCAATTTCTGTTAAATAAGATTCTTAAAAAAATACTGTTTTAGCAAATACAGTGGCAAATATGATAGTTTAAATAAACTAGGACCAAAATATGAAATAAATTCTTAACCTTGCTAAATGAGATTAAAATAACATTTTGAAAAGCATATAATTGATTAAATATCTGGTACATGAATTAAGAATTTCTTCACTGTATTAAATTTTATCCTTTTTCTTATAAAAGATTGAAGGCAGCTAAATTGTCCTAAAAATTCTTATCTTCAGTTATCACCTTCAACTTTTTCCTTTTTTCTGTATTGAGTGAATTTCTTTTTAAGCATGTATAGCATTTTCTCATTCCCACTTTCCTTTCATGTTTTGTTTGATAAGAATTCTGACATCAAAAAGTTACAAAAATCAGTGATTTTCTTTGCTACATAACAATCCAAAAGAACATATGTATTGAGCTTCAGAGTGTCAAAAAGCCTTACTACCTAAAATGATATTAAAATAAGATCATCAAAGTTTAGACAGAAATTTTTACAGCTTTTGAAACAGTCACTAGAAATGTTTGTTTCCTGAAGTTCCTTTGATTGCATCCTGGGTTCAATGGCGTGCAATTATATACAGAACCAATAAAGACAATGCCAAAAACTGTACACCTGTTACCAAGAATGTCCATTCAGTCATGTCCTCCATGGCTCTGGCCAGTTTAAGGCTTTATCCTTTCTTGCCTGGGTGACATGGAGGCTACCATAAAGACATTCTTCATGGTGTTGAAGAAGTGTGATACTTCACAAATGCAATTGCTGCCAGTTCCTTACAGAACTCTTCTAGTACAATCACACCCTCTAGTAATGTCATGTGGTCAATCCTGGTAAAGAGAGAGCTAGGGTAATTAAAAGGCAACCATCACAAAATAGCAATGTTTATAAGCTTTTATATGATATGACAATATGCATAATTATGACTTACATTGGGCCATCAGGTTCCAAACCAAGTAGTCGTTTCCTGACCAGTAGAAGTTTGGGGGTGAAATCTGGAATCCGCTGGATTCGGACCATAAGGTCTCCAACTACCTGTAATACACAGAAACAAAATACACCATGTCCCAAAAAAACCCATGCATGGGAACCTCCTGGATGATAAGAACAGTTCATGGCAGTGTGAAGTAGGGGAAGTAAAGCTATGCTTGGTTTCAGGAAAATTTGACTTGAATTTAGGTTCTGGTCCTTAAAAGCTTGTCTTTCTGGATCTCTCTTGACTTATGTAGAAGAGAGGATAATAATATATGCTCAATCTACCTAAAAGAATGATAGTGAAGGTATTCTGTAAACCACAGAGCAACGTACAATGAGAGCTGCTATTATTAAAAGGCTTCTATATAACCCAGTTAAGATACAGGAGAGGAAATGTCAGTTTTGACAAAGTATTCACATATACCCACTTAATATTAAAATCTAACGGGGGGGGGGGGGGGGCGCGCCGCTGGGTGGCGCAGTGGATAAAGCCCTGGATTCAGGAGTATCTGAGTTCAAATCCGGACTCAGACACTTGACACCTACTAGCTGTGTGACCCTGAGCAAGTCACTTAACCCCCATTGCCCCACAAAACAAAACAAAACAAAACAAAAAACTTAGCCCAAAGCCTTTTTAAAGGTATACTTTTCAATATTCAGATCACAGATACAGAGCTGGACCTTAGGAGACACTGAATCCAACCCCTTCATTTTACAGATGAGAACCTTAAGTCCCAAGGTTAAGTGACCTGCCCGAAGACACTGATATCATAAGGAGCAGTCAAGATTCAAATCCAGGACTTCTGACTTCGCATTTAGTGCCACATTACAGTTTATCTACAGTTAAATCAGAATTCCACAAAATCACAGACTGAGGTCAATATGGTACTATGGAAACATGGAAGAACATTGGACTTTAATTAAAAAGATTTGAGTCCAACTCATACTTCTGTCACTCTCTGGGTGACCTTGGGTAAGTCAATTGGACTAGGTAAGTTCCAAGGTCCCTTGCAGCTCTAGAGTATGGTTTTAAGATTATCAGAGCTGGAAAGGACCTAAGAGCTCATCTAATCCAACATGTTCATTTTAGAGATAAGGAAACTAAGTCAAAGGAGAGAAGTAAATTGCATATACCCACATAGTTATTTAATAACCAGGACTCAAATATGACTCCAAGTCCAGTGCCCAGTATATATTATAGCAGACCATATGTACTCACCTTTTTTTCATGGTAGGCATATGTCTTACCAAATTGTTTTAAATTAAACTATTTCTTTATTATGTATAATCTGTCATACAATATTAGATCTGGAAGAGATTCTGGAGATCATCTAGTAGTGAATGTAAAATTGTTTCAGAGAATATATAAAATATTTCCTTTTTCATGTACTTTATTAAATATAGAATGTAATTCTATATTTCCTTAATAATTTTAACAATATACTAGCACTTCTATAGATACCATATAATACACAAATCACTCACCCTGACAATAACAGAAAAGAGTGATCTACAGCCAGATGCCAGATTCACATATGGATCCAAAAGGTACTCATGTATATGAGGATGAGGGAAAAGAGAAAGTCTGGATAACACTGATGTTACTTGTAAATTTACATCATATGGCTGTGAAAAGGGAAAAAACAGAAAGAGATGCCATCAGGTTATTATTCTTATATTTGATAGTATTCTTCTTAATTTACTGCTCAACCTAAGTTCACCAGGAAACACGATCCACTACCTTACTTTTCCATTATGACATTCTGCAACTGAAGGACAAGCAAATCTATTACCATTATCCCCACCAACCTTAGCCAAAAAACTTGAACTCCCCAAATCTTCAGCATAGATGTTTTTCATACAATACAAATAGACACAGATACAAAAAAACATAACTAAGATACTAGTCTGTATTTTTCACTGTCTAATGTATAAATCCCAGCTCTGACACTAATTTTTTGACTTAGAGAAAAATCACTTTGTTCCAATGGGTCTTCATTTCCTTAATCTGCAAAATGAAGGGGTACTGCTTCTCAGCATTTTGGCTGAGATCAAGTATGGGGTTGGGACAGTATGCGTAAGGTATCTTCTAGTTCCTAAAATGTTCTGTAGAATCTATGTTTCAATAAGCCATTTTCCCAAATGATAAGCAGTTAAAGAATATGAAGTTTTCAAGAGAAATAAATGATTAATATCTATATGAAAAAATGTAATGTTGTCTCTCCTCTCCCTCCATGGGGGGAGAGGGTGTGGGTAGAAAGGAACCGTGTATCCAGAAGGGATATTAGGTGAAAGGGACAGAAGAATGATTTATGACCATGTTCAATGCAACACTCAGTAATACTAAAGATAATTCATGAGTGACTCAACTGAACATTTTTTTAAAACACCCAAACATGCCAGATGTAAATCTGGCAAACACAGGTAGTTTATAATAACAAAATATGTTTTATCAAGTGCTAAAAGAAACAAAACTGATAACATTTTGACTAAAGTGGAAGGTTTCAGTTCTATGATCTCAAATCTAGTTTTATCACCAAATATATGAGTTACCTTTTCAAAGGGATTATCTAAGAGCCACTCCCAATCTGAGAATTCTACCTTGCATTTTTCCAGAACAGAAGACAAACATATTTTATGTACATTTATGTATATTTTATTTTTAATAGTATTTTATTATTTTTCCCAGTTCCATGTAAAGATAGCTTTTAACATTCATTTTTGTAAGATTTTGAGTAGAGAAAAATATTTCTATCCTCAGCTGTACTTTCTTTCTCTGATATCATGGCGTAGTTGTTCCCTGATAAGACAAAACTAAGATAACAAGAGCAATAGCTGAGCTGGTCTACAAACTTCAATTTTTCTTTAGTTTCAAGTTCAAATGAAATGTAAGAAGAAGAGGAAGGAAAGAAAGAAGAAGAAATCTACTGAAAGGTTATACTCTTGGTATAAAAAAAAACTATGTAGAATTATATAATAAATTTTTTATCAGATGGTCTGGAATTTTTAAGTTCACTTTAGGTACATTTATTACCTAAGGAAAAAATAGAATTAGAATTATAAAAATAGTATGGGTCAAAGTCCAAAAATAATTTATTTTGGACTACTAAACCCATTTGAGCACTAACTATATGATGCTACATTAATGATGAATCAGAAAAAATTAAAACCCTTATCTAAGAACCATAATCATTTTACCATAGGATACTCTTTAATATAATGTTTTTTTAATATAATATGTTTTTTGGTGGTAGAAAGATTAAAAACTTTAACTCAGATATGGTCTTTTTTTCTTTCTATATGAATAAAGAATAAATATATCATTTTTAAAGGTATTACAGAGATCACACAAAGAAACCCAGAGGAAAAAAATTAAAATTGAAGTAGACAATTTGAATCATGGAATTCTTACTTCCTAACATTTAGATTCTTAATTAGCACATTTTTCAGACTATTTAATGATCCCATCAGTTAATAAACACTTATTAAATACCTATGTAGAAGGTGCCGTGCTAAGCACTGGAATGACAACAAATAATAGGTTGTTTACATATACTAACTGATATCCTAACTAGGCAGCCAAGTAAAACTGTTAAGTCAGAAAAGAAGCAGCATTTATTGAATCTTCGGTGCTCAGGTACTGCACCCAACATATCATAACTGAATGACCAACTAGCTCTGGTGCCTAGGAGAGTTATTCAACAAGGTAAATAAGGTAGTAAGATTATTTAAAGAGTATTATAACTATTATATATACTAGACTCCAAAACATTATGTAAGATATTTTAAAGAAACCTAAATCTCCAAAAGCACATATCACACAAATATTAGAACTTTTTGTAATAAAACTTTTCAAAAGCTATCCACTATTAAGAGGCAATAATAAACAGGGAAAAACTACATCATGTTTTTCTTTTTAAAAAAATACGGTCAGGGGCAGCTAGGTAGTGCAATGGATAAAGCACTAGCCCTGGATTCAGGAGGACCTGAGTTCAAATCCCACCTCAGACACTAGACACTTACTAGCTGTGTGACCCTGGGCAAGTCACTTAACCCCCCCAATGCCCTGAAAAAAAAGATATGTATATGGTCTAGAAAATAATTTGGGTCTTTCCTAACTAATGCCCTGGAATAAAGGTTATGCATAGTTTAAACAAACAAACAAAAACAAAAACATGGTCTGACCCAATTCATGACATTTCTTTATTTTATTAATTTTATTTCCTTTAGCTAATACTAATATCAGAACTTAATACTGTCTTTTTAAAGTTAAGGGATGGATTTTTTTTTTAATTCCAGAATTTGTTTAAAAATCAATGACGGGGCAGCTAGGTGGCGCAGTGGGTAGAGCACTGGCCCTGGATTCAGGAGGACCTGAGTTCAAATCCGACCTCAGACACTTAACACTTACTAGCTGTGTGACTCTGGGCAAGTCACTTAACCCCAATTGCCTCACAAAAAAAAAAAATCAATGACACGGGCGGGGGAGGGGGGGGGGGGGGGGGGGGGGGGCGGGGGGAGGAAGGTCAGCTAGGTGACGCAGTGGATAAAGCACTGGCCCTGGATTCAGGAGGACCTGTGTTCAAATCTGGCCTCAGACACTTGACACTTACTAGCTGTGTGACCCTGGGCTAGTCACGTAACCCCCACTGCCCTACCCCTGCCCCCTAAAAAAATCAATGGCACATTTTCTAGAAGATCTCAGAAGGAAACAGATTGAAAGCATATGAAATTATTCTATATTAGATAACTTTAAAGTGTTTTCCCTTAATTGTTTGAAAACTAACTACCCTGATGATCTCCTAGTAGATATGGGAGAGAATGAGATCTAAACCCCGTATTACTCACTGGTAAAGTAAGTAGTTTGAAAGTCATCACTGAAGTCAGAGAAAGACTACTAGTGTGCCAGTTGACAGTGAGGAGCTATCCTCTTGCAGTTTCCAAGAGAAAAAACAGGGTCCTTGCATACAAAAATTATAACGGTTTGACTATACCTTTACTTAAGGCCTAGACTAGGTGCCAGCAAACTATGGCCTGGGGGTCAAATTCAGCCATAAAAAAAATGTAATAACTATTCTTAGCTCATTGACTGTACAAAAACAGGAGACAGGCCAGCTTGCAAGCTTAGTTTTCTATTATGTTATGATAAAACTACTGAGAGCCTAAGTTCTATAATGGCTAACACAAAATATTAAAAGACCCTCCTCTAGAAGAGTTCCCATTGCATCCAGTAGATTCTTATTAGTGGATTTATGAGGAATGTAGACAAGTGCACAGGACAAAAGGTGTGCAGGAGTTGAGAACTTCCACAATAGATCTAGTATATGCATCAAAAAGATATTATGGGAAAAAAAAAGATATCATGGACCCAAGAAAATAAAAACTGAACTTAAGCAATTTTACAAGAAAAAAAAAAGCTAATGAATATTATTTTGCATTTAATGTCACCTCCAACTCTCTACTCTCTAATGTTCTTTTATAATGTCTAAATAAATGCAAGTTTAGATTTCTAAGCTGATCATTGAGGGAAATTACCTAGGTCACAGAAAAGGCAGTAAGATTACTAAATTGAGAAAATTTCATAAGAGTATATCAAGTAAAACAGTCAAAGAATATACAATTGCTATGCTGAAGATCAAATTAAACAAGTACAATTTATAGAGAATAGTAATTCGAAAGAACACAAAACCCAGTATTTATAAACACTTTATTTCCAATTACCTGATCAAGAATCCTTCCCATTCTGTCAAACAAAACTTTCAAGAAATGACCCTCAAAGAAAGCTGCTTCTAAATTGCACTTTTCCAGTGCTTTTGGAGATCCAGGCCACTCCCATCTTAAGCAGATAGAACAATAATCCCGGAACTAGGAAAAAGGTATTTTGATGGTTAGATTGGGCTAACAAATTTTGAACAAGAATGATTTTCAGAAATACATTACTGTACAATTATTCAACAAAATAGGTGCTATGCTAGAAATACAAGCGACTACAGTGGGACACAGTGAAAAGAGTAAAGAGTGCTAAATTTGAACTCAAAAGACTTGGGTTTGAATCTTGACTGTTAGTGATTGTTACCTCAAGCAAGTCTCCTTAATTCCTTAGGGCTTTGGTTTTCATTATCTATAAAAATGAGGGATTTAGTGTAGATAATTTCTAGGATTCCTTCCAGTTCTGTTATCCTCTTATCTTAATTGGACTCTTCTTGGTACATGGCTTTTATGAGGCACAGTGCCAAAGGAGGAATACCTAACTGAAATGGCCCTGAGGTGAAAAGGTGGCAGCGTGCATAGAGTACAATGAGAAAGCTCCACAGAGTCAGCTTTCTCACTTATTTCCTTCAATACTTCCAACTGGAATGACTTTAAAAGCAAGATGAATCCTGTCCAAAACATCAAATTTACTATCAAACGGC
Organism: Dromiciops gliroides; assembly: GCF_019393635.1. Classification (NCBI taxonomy): domain Eukaryota; kingdom Metazoa; phylum Chordata; class Mammalia; order Microbiotheria; family Microbiotheriidae; genus Dromiciops; species Dromiciops gliroides. The sequence goes on from NC_057862.1 coordinate 97,370,332, forward strand.
ATGGAAATGAGTAGATTGATATGATATTTACCAGTAAAAAAGCAACAGCATAGCATATGTCCATAGTTAGGGCCCATAACTGCTACTTCAAGAAAGAGGTACTCTCAAATTTAAGTGACAATTTTTCTCTCTCATATCTAATTATAAAACTTGAAGAATAAAAAGAATTTTTTCTTAAATATACAACTTCCAAAATTTACACAAAAGAATACTCTGTGTATTGACTTTTAAAATTTACCTTAGTTGAGATAAAAAGAGACATTCAAGACAAAACAGAAAACTCCTTATTAGTGTTAATTAGTCTTTAAAAAACAAGACTTGTCATTTTAAAACTGAAAATTTATAAATGACAAATGCTTAAAATGCTAAAGTTCCTCAAGTTACTACAAATTTCAAAGCACAAAAAATACCTGTATAGATTCAATCACAAAGTGCTCCTTAAAGAAATAAAGAACTTAAAATAGCTTGAGGAATATTCATAGCCATGCCACGTCAATATAATAAAAGTAACAATGCCAAAGTTAATTTACCAAGTTAATGTTATACCAATCAAATTATCAAAAAGATACCGTATAACCTAGCTTTTTTTTTTTCAGGGCAATGAGGGTTAAATGACTTGCCCAGGGTCACAAAGCTAGTAAGTACCAAGTGTCTAAGGCTGGATTTGAACTCAGGTTCTTCTGAATCCAGGGCCAGTGCTTTATCCACTGTGCCACCTAGCTGCACCCTAGCCTAGCTTCTTAAACTGTAAATCACAATCCCATATAGAGTTATGTAACTGAATGTGGGGATTGTGAAAAATGTGACAACAGTAAAAGGTTATGTATACCTATTTTATATTCCTATATACCCAGGATCACGTAAAAACTTCTTGGGCAAAAAAGGAATCTCAAGTAGAAAAAGTTTAAGAAGCCCTGCCTTATTGTACACAATAAAATAGTAACAAAACATCTTGAAAAATAAAAGACCTAGAATACTAAAAAAAAAATTAAAAGTGGTCGAGATAAAAGGGGAACTACACTTCTGGACCTCAGACCAAATTACAAAGCCGCAGCAGTCATCAGTACAACTTAATATTGGTTAAAACGGGAATATAAATAAATGGAACAGATTAGACTAGGGAGAATGAGAAACAATAGAACTCAAGTTAACTATCAATCTCAAATATTTTAGCCCTTAATTTTATTGGTTAACTCAGATTGTTACACTAAGCATTTTTACACTGTTCTTTGAGATTCTGATCCAGAAGTATTTTTGAAGATTACTTTGCTATTATCAATTATCCAGAGTGCCCTTTAACATCTATATTATGTCATTCTGTTAAGAGTTTATAAATTTATAGACCGTTCATTCTAATGACATAGTATTTAATTGTTTAAAAGAATGATTCTATGAGAAAATTCATCTGAATTTCAAATTAGTGATACCAGGAACACCTTTCCTTCCACTGTTTAGCAGCTGGAATGATTCTGAGAACACATTTGAAGTTACTACTTCAGATGCAAAAAAGATCTCTTACCTGCTCTCTACTGAGCAATGTAGCACAGGGGAAACAGCAGTGGGTTTGGAACAAGAGGACCCAGTTTTGAGTGCTGGCTCTGTCACCATCCATGTGGCAGCAAATCACTCAGCCTCACTGGCCCTATTTTTCTTATTTATAAAATGAGGGAGAGGAACCAGAGGTTCCCCAGAGGGTCTGAATCTATGATTTTTAAGTTTTTGGTACTAGCTCTCTCTCAGGGCCTCAGGCTTGGTTTGGAGAAAAGCAGGGAATAAGGATTGGGTGCACAGAGGCTGGGGAGTGGGATAGTCAGGAAAGAGATGTTAGAAAACAGGGAATGGCTACTGGGGAAATGAAGAAATGGTTTATTTTATTTGGAAGCCTGTTCTCAATCCTCCTCCTACTTGACTTTTCTTCAGTCTTTCAAACAGTAGATCATCTCCTTGATACTTTTCTATCTAGGTTTCCACAACACAGTTCTGCACTAGAGTTTTCCTCCTGACCACTCCTTCTAAATCCTTTGCTGATCTTCCTCCAGGTCACATTCACTAAAATTGGTATCTACCAGAGCTCTGACTCAGGCTTTCCCCCCCTCTATACTATTTCCTTTAGCAATCACATCAGTTCCAATGGATTCAGTTATTATCTCTATGCTGATAATAATCTACTTATCCAACCATAACCTCTCTCTTGATCTCCAGTCTCACATCTCCAACTGCTTACTGGGCATCTCAAACAGGATGCCTTGTATTTATCTTTAACACAATATATCCAAAACTGAACTTTTCTTCCCCCTCAAGTCCTTCCTTCTTCCTAACTTCCCTATCACTGCCAAAGGTACTTGCTTATCCTCTCTGATACCCAGGCTTATAACCGAGATATCATTCTCAACTCCTTGCTCTTTTTTATGCCTAATATAATCTGTTGCCAAGTCTTGTCAATTTTACCTTTGTAACATCTCTTGTACATATTTCTTACTCTCCTCTGACACTGAAACTACTCTGGTGCAGGCCCTCAACACCTTACACCTTTAGACTACCATAAAAGCCTGCTAGTTGGTCTTCCTGCCATGAGGCTCTTCCCTACTCCAGCCCATCTGCCACTCAGCTGTGAAACTGATGTTCTCAAAGTGCAACCAGGCCATCCTCCTATTCAATGAAGATCAGTGGATCCCTATCACCTCCAGGATCAAACACACAATCCTCTGTGTGATATTCATTACCCTTCACAATCTAGCCCCCGCCTACCTTTCCTGTCCTACTTTTTCTACACCTTACTCCCTTCATGTATTCTGCATCCAGTGACTGGTCTCCTCGTTTTTCCTTCAACAATACATTCCATCTCCCAACTCTGAATTTTCACTGCTTCTCCTCACACCTGGAATTCTCTCCCTCTTTATCTCTGTCTCCTGATTTCTTTTAACTCCCAGTTAAAATCCCACTTTCTACTAGAATCTTTTCTTGAACTCCCTTAATGCTTGTGTCTTACCTTTATTAATTATCTCTAGTTTATCCTTTATATATTTTGTTTGTATGTAGTTATTTGAATGTTTTTGTCTCTTATAAGACTGTAAACTCCTTAAGGGTGGAGACTGGTTCTTTTTTTTGCTGTGTTTTTTTTCCAGGGCAATGAGGGTTAAGTGACTTGCCCAAGGTCACACAGCTAGTAAGTGTCAAGTGTCTGAGGTCAGATTTGAACTCAGGACCTCCTGAATTCAGGGCCAGTGCTTTATCCACTATGCCACCTAGCTGCCCCTGGAGACTGTTTTTTATATTTATTCCCAGCACTTAGCACAGTGCCTGGCTGCTTCAATGAGGAAAAATAGGTTTTCCCTTCCCATGAATTAATTTTTTAAAAATTAATGAAAAAATTTGTTGCTTCACTTACCTGCCTATGAGCATCTCTGAGGTAGGTATCATAACCTGTCCCCTCTACCTGGTAGGATGATTTTGCTTCATCAGGTACTAGACAGAGAAAACTTAAAACAACACATATGAAATAGCCTAAGTAGTACTGTTTCTACATTTAACAATATCTTTAAGCGTAACTGCCTTTCCTTAGTGATGCCTCTTGAGCAGAAATCACTTCAAGAGAAGACATCTTTGAAAAATTATAGATGACAATATATTATTTGCCTAACTTTACATCAAATATATTACTAGCAAAATATTTTTCTGTAATTTCAATAGTTCCCCTTAAAAGCAGTCCTATAAAACAATTTGGGTTGGTTTTTGTTTTTTTTGATGGGGCAATGAGTGTTAAGTGACTTGCCCAGGGTCACACAGCTAGTAAGTGTCAAGTGTCTGAGGCCGGATTATAACTCAGGTCCTCCTGAATCCAGGGTCAGTGCTCTATCCACTGTGCCACCTAGCTGCCCCCTTAGTTTTTGTTTTTTACCTTAATGATCATGAAAAAGCAGGCAAAATCTTTATTGATCAGTGGAAACAGATGACATCAACCCTATCCTAGTATGAGATTTCAAATTAGTGTTTAAACAGAGAAAGAAAGAAAGGCTTTTGGTCCCTGGGAAGCAGAGGTAGATAAATGTCTAAATTTTGTTGGTCTCATTTAAACAGAAAACAAGAAAATGGATAGATATAGGTTTAACCAAGAAAATTTATCTGAATCAAAAGACAATGTGGGGGCAGCTAGGTGGCGCAGTGGATAGAGCACCGGCCCTGGAGTCAGGAGTACCTGAGTTCAAACCAGCCTCAGACATTTAACTCTTACTAGCTGTGTGACCCTGGGCAAGTCACTTAATCCCAATTGCCTCACTTAAAAAAAAAAGACAATGTGGTATTGTTTAATGTTACCCAATTAGCATACTATTTAAATTTAAGAATCCATAAGAACATCTGATATTTTGATCCTCCTAAAAAAAGTTGGGGTTTTTTGTTTGTTTTGCATATTCCAGTCAAACATTTTCTCCAGGGCTGGATTAGCACTGTCAGCTTTAATCTTTTCTAAGAATGGCAAATAGTTTCCTTATATTGTATTAAATAAGTAAAAGCTGTGAAAGTAAAGGTTTCCATTGACGTCACAATTTGTTTTTGGAACAATTCAAAGGAAGAGCTATGTAAATAACATTCACATAAATTATAAATACAAAATTAAAGACATAAATCTATTTAAACAAAAACTTACCTATTTACAATTTTATGGACTTCAGTTTTTCCATCATTTTTGGGGTGTTCTGGAGTAGTAGGTGGTGAAGAACTAAGCCACTCTTGATTTGACAAAGTGTTTTCTGGTGAAAGGTCAGTAAATAATGGATCTTCTTCCAAATCCCTAAATTTAATTTTAGAAATAAGGAAAATATTTTGTTACAATATTTCTAAAATTGGACATGAACCTTAAGATGATGATGCTAGAGAACAAAGATTTGGATTTCTTAACCAATCAAGACTTCACATATGAGAACTATAGGCTCTTAGCCAGATGAAGTATGTCTAACAAGAAGCAGTAAAATATATTTGTTTAGTGATGTATAGATACACAAGTTTATTTTAAACAGGAAAATGAAAAGAGCAAAAAAAACCAGAAACCAAAACCCCACCCTATCCACATACATCCACTAAGCCAAATACCACAGGAAATAGGTGATATAAGAAAAGAAAATAAGGCTAAATAAAGGTCCAGCAATTAATTCACAGAAGATTATATCCAAAAAAAGAAAGCCATCAATATACTTGTAGCCTCAAATTAGACATTTGAGCATTTGAGGTAATAAATGAATTGTAGATTTTTAACTCAAGAACAGGATGTGATTCATGACAATAATATAGCAAAAAATAGGTACATTTTATCCAAAAGGAAAAGACAAAAAGAGCAATGGAGTAGCATTGTATACCAAGATTTACTCACAGGAGATGAACCACCAATCAGATGGGAGAGGCATAAAAGAGAACATTTGGGTTAGGACTGACAAAAGTTATGTAGTAGTACTGTGGTAAGAATGCACCTACCAGAAAGAGATGGACAGAGTTTCAGAAACAGATCACAAATCTGCATCATAGGCATGATAGAGTCAGGATGAGGAAAATCAGGTATTTGGACATCTGCTAGAACATTCTCTTTGCTAAAAGCAGTAGCAGGACTAAAATTCTAGAGTGGAAACTGGCTCAAAGAAAGACATAATAAATTGATAAGAACACAATTTCCTTGATAAATATAAATAAGGAAGAAAAATGACTGCTGATGCACTAGTCAAAAATGATTTTAGAAAGACGTACAGAAAGAAGGTGAAATCAAAGGCAGACAACTGAAGAAAACTAAGAGGCACAGTCCATAACAGTGTCAGGAATGCTAAAATTCAGAGTGAGATGAGATTGGAAATGAATGCTAATATCAAAAAAATATCAGTTTGTTTCATTTTTGTTTTTTTTTTAAAAACTGTTGTAGGCAAGAAAAAAATTCAAAGGGATACTACTGCTAGTAAGTGAAAAGAATAATAACAAAGAATGGGATGATGGAAAGAAGGCTGAACTACTCAACTCTTACTATGCTACTGGCCTTCTCTTATAAAGAAACATGTTCTTGACTAATGCAGAAATGTTTAATGTGATTGTACATATATAACCTATATCAGATTGCTTTGTCTTGGGGAGGGGGGAGGGAAGGGAGAGAGGGAGAAAAATTTGGAACTAAAAATCAAACTATCTTTACATGTAACTGGAAAATAATAAAATACTATTATGATTTTTAAAAAATGTTGAAAACTATCTTTAGATGTAACTGGAAAATAAAATACTTTTATGGTAAAAAAAAAAAACATGTTCTGCTGGAGAAGTGATACCTAAGCTAAGTGAACGTGGTAAGACAAAGTTCAATGAATTCAAGTCAACAGGCCTAGGCAATCTACATCCTGGGGTAACCAAAAATTCTTAAATGCAACTGTTGAGTGCCTGTTATGTATTTTTAAAAAAAAACATGGAGAATGGAAGTGAAGCTACAGATAAATATGGCAAATGTGGTCTCAATTTCAAAAAAATGGAAATGTAGACTTCTTAAACTACAGGTTGATGAACTTGACTTTAATTCATCACAAAATTCTAGAATGAATGGTTAAAACCATGATTTCTAATCAATTAGAAAGGGATATATTAATTATTAAGAGTCAGCACAGGGGCAGCTAGGTGGCGCAGTGGATAAAGCACCAGCCTTGGATTTAGGAGGACCTGAGTTCAAATCCGGCCTCAGACACTTGACACTTACTAGCTGTGTGACCCTGGGCAAGTCACTTAACCCCCATTGCCTCGCAAACACCCCCCACACACACACACACACACAAAAGAGTCAGCTTAAGTTCATCAAGAGCAAGTCATGTCAAACCAATATCATTTCCCTTTTTTTTTGGGACAAGGTTACTAGAATGACAGACCAGGGGAAGATGATAAATACAACATATCTGGATGCTGACAAGGTATTTGATGAAGTCTTTAATAATATGTTTGTTGAAAAGGTAATGAATGTGGGCTGGATGAGAGTGAAGTTAGAAAGATTCAGAACTCATTTAATGACTAAAACCTAAGGACAATGACAGCCTTGATTGAAATTTCTAGTGAAACAACCTAGGCATTTGCTTTTAGTTTAGATCTGTTTTGTTCACTATTTCTATCATTTACTTGCTGAAGATATAAACAGCATGCTCACAAAATTTATAGATTGCATAGTATCAGGGATTTAGATATAAGGTGAGTACTTTTCAAGGAAGAATTTGGTAGCTGAAGGGGAAAGAAAAAGAACTTATGTTAATTTTTTTAAAACACCCTAAAATCCATACTTAAATATAGTTTTCAGATGGGATGTGAGAAATTTGCTCAAACAAAGAAGAAAATACACTTTTATACAATGTAAGGCCTAAAACACCTTGGAAAGAATCTATAGTGACTCTCATAGGTGAAGAGTTTGGTGGCTAGAAGGGAAAGAAACTTTTATTTACTAAAAATTTGTGTAATGCATGTGGAAGGAATATTCAGAGTCAGAGACTTAAGACGACTACATTGAAGACTGAGGAATGGCTGTGGCTGCAGAGCATCATGGTCATAGAGCTCATTTATATGTAACTGGTTTTGGCTTTAAAGGGTTAAAACAAACCAAAATGATAAATCAAATGGCTGTTTGGAGACTATGGGAAACTTAGATGAGGGGTGATTTAGTAATGAGCAGAAAATGGGAATTTGAGAGTTTTTAACCCAGAAAGAGAAAAAAGCAAGTTCCACACCTGAGACCTGAGCCACTGGAGGGACTAACCATACCCAATGAAGAGGTGAAGAAAGGGCAAGAGAGAGAGGAGAGAAAAGCAGGGTAGAATGTAGTTGGCTCTGAGCTGTAAGAAGAAGCCAGCAGCAGGAGAGTGGGTTAGCTGCTCCTTCCTAATTGGCTGGAGAAAGGCTGATTCCATTAGGAGATCACTATTGCTCATAGGTGCCAGGTCCAGTGTGACAGTTGGGAAGCCTCTCAGAAGTATCTTTTGCTCTCTACTGCCCTCTCTGGTTTGGAAGGGAAAAGCAGGCAGAGAAAATAAAGGCTTTGAAGCTGGTTTGCTGTTTGATGGGCTGGCTAACAGCTGAATGCATAGGACTGCACAGCCCAGAGAGCTAGCAAGATAAGTTCTGCAGCTGTCTGGTTGCAAGGAAGCAGTTGCCAATAAAAGAGTCTAATACTTCTTCCATGCTTTTTTTTAGTGTGACTGTGAGTTAAAAGAGCTTGTATATGCTTCATCAGTTGGGAGTCAAAGAATTAGGCCAAAAAGAGAGCAGTTATAAACAAGAGGAACAAATAGAAACAGGAAATTATTGAGTAGAAACATGGTTTTCTGTGCTACAGATGTTCCTGAATGGATCAATGATATCAAGGCATGCAATTCAGAGTTGTGAATGACCCCAGGCACACAACTGTGCTCATTCATGTCAAGTTTCTGTGAGTGTATTATTGGAAGACTGTGAACCAGGTTTATGCAATAGTCTATTCCTGTCTTTGTTTATATTGAGGCCTTATAATGCTGTAATTATTGTTGCTTGGTTTTAGCATATTGCTAAACAAATAGTTATGTACAAGATCTAATATTATCATGATTTTGGGTGACTGGGTTTGTTTTAGTGGAAGCAAACTGGTGGGGGCTGCAGAGCTGTTAAGTAGGGGGAGTGTTATCTTCTCACAACAGGGTTACCCCAACACAACTAAAAAAGTTTAAGCACAGTCACTTGGTGGTGGTCCTTCTCTGGGAATTCAGACCTTCCAGTGTAAAGAGGAGGTGAAAGTGATCTAGCCAGGGCAGAGAGAAAGTGAACTCCATGAAAGTTTATTCCATGAAAAGGATTCCAAGAAGGTCCATGTCAGGAATGCCCCACACATGTATTATATAGATCTGAAGAGAATTTTAGAGGACATCTAATCTAATACTCTGATTTTACAAGTAAGAAAACCGAGGCCCAGAGGCATTAACTGACTTGCCACATAGGAAGTAGTAGAGCCAGGATTCACCTTCAAGTCCTGTGACTATAAATGTACTGCTCTTTCTACTGTACCAAACTGCCTCCCATGAAGATGGAAGAGATCTAAAGTCCCTAAATGAGAAAATTGACATCTGAAAATATCTTGATGGGGTAGATTAAAGGACAAATCTATTAAGATACGGTTTCACAGGAATAAATGTAAAGGCCTACACTTGGGTTAAAAAAAAAATCAACAACCTAAGAACAAGATGGAGAGAGGCGTGTTCATATAATTGAAGTGAAAAATACATGAAGATTGTAGTGGATTATAAACACTACATAATTAAACAATATATCACAGAAGCCCAAAAAAACTACTTTGATCTTAGACTGCTTAAAATAAAATGTATAGTACACAGGACATTACAGTCCCACTATAGCCTGATCCTGATAGATGACATCTGGAGTATTTTGTTCATATCTGAATACCACATTAAGAAAAAAAATTGCTATCTTGTTTTTACATCACCTTAAAAAATATATTTTCCACCCCTATCCTGCCCTTACACTACCCAGGGAGGCAAGTTATTGTTATCATTTGTTTTTATATCACCTTCTTTTAAAAAATCACTCCCCTCCCTTTCACTTCCCAGGAAGCCATCCCTTATAACAAAGAATAAATTGGGGTGGGGGGGAAGTAATTTAGAAAAGCTAGACAACCGTAACAAAGTCTAGAAATATATGTAATATTCCTTCACACCCACCTCTGCAAAGAAGGGACAGAAGTTTTTTGTTTTGTTTTTCATTTCTACTTCAAGGTCAAGCTTGATGATTATAATTTTGAGAAACATCTTTTTTTTTGGGGGGGGGCAATGAGGGTTAAATGACTTGCCCAGGGTCACACAGCTAGTGTCAAGTGTCTGAGGCCGGATTTGAACTCAGGTCCTCCTGAACCCAGGGCCAATGCTTTATTCACTGTGCCACCTAGCTGCCCCAAGAAACAACATTTTAAGAAAGGCATTGACAAGCTAGAGCCTGTCAAAAGTCTGACAAACAGGATGTCTTTCAAGAAGGCCACCTGAATAGGAGGCAAACTGCTCCGGTCCCATATACCTAGTATTGCAGTAAAACCCTAAAGTTCACACCAGACTGAATAATGATCAAGAAATCCGGGGCAGCTAGGTGGCACAGTGGATAGAGCACGGGCCAGAGCACCGGCCCTAGAGTCAGGAGGACCTGAGTTCAAATCTGGCCTCAGACACTTAACACTTACTAGCTGTGTGACCCTGGGCAAGTCACTTAACCTCAATTGCCTCACTAAAAAAAGACAGACAAACAAACAAACAAAAAAAGAAATCCAATGAGAAACTATAGTGACTTCTACATTTGAATTGTATAAAGTTAGCTAGTCTTGAATAAAGCTCATGCCAGTACAGTATCTCATCAAAACTAGGGATACATGTAGCCTGCAAAGCACTATGGCCAGAAGGAATAAAAGTAGAGGGCTTTCCTAAGAATCTCCAAGGTGGGGGGAAAAATTATGAAGAAGGTAAAGGGCAGAGGGAAGCCCCATGGAACAGCAACAGGAAGTAATCAGCAGCAATGAGCCACCACAGTGCTCAGATTGAGACAGGCCTAAGGAGCTCTGTAGTCCCTAATACCTTGCCCTGAGATAATAAAAAGGGTCTGAAAATACAGTGCTCTCAATCTCAAAGATGAGATGATGATCATGGAGCTGAGCACAGGGAGGTAGAAATCAGGGAAAGAATCTAGGGATCCCAGGTGGAAAACAAGCAGGGCAGGTGAACCAAAAGTGCAAGGGGCGTGGTGGGGTGGGGTGTGCTTGGCCCTGGGACAAAGCCTTAATTGATGAATTTAAGCTGGAAAACTAAGTAAATCAAAGAAAACACCATTTGGTATCCACAAAGTCTATTCAAATACCTAAAAAAAAATGAAGGATTAAAAAAGAAATACAACTTAAGACTGCAAAAGTAGAAGAAAATTTAAGATATCTGATATTAAAACATCCAACTTGGAAAGAGAGATCATTTAAGAATTACTGGATTTTATGAAAACCATGATTAAAAAAAAAACCTGGCTGATATATATTTTTTAAATCATTTTTTAAAAACAGCCCAAAACTACTAGAATCAAGAAGCAAAATAAAGATGAAAAGAATTCACCAATCTCCTCCTGAAAGGAACCCCAAAAGGAAAAGTCTCAGGAATGTTATAGCCAAAATCCAGTTTCCATGTCAGAGAAAATACTTCAAATATTCAGAATGAAGCAGTTGAAATATCAAGGGATACACAAGGCATGGCAACTTCTACTAAAAAACCAGGAGATCCGGAATATAATATTCAAAAGGCAAAAATATGAGTTTGCAACCAAGAATAATTTACTCTGCAGAACTGAATGTAATCCTATAGGGGGAAATGTCCTTTAATGGAATAAAGTACTTTCAAGCATTCATGATGAAAAGACCAGAGCTAAGTAGGAACTTTGAAATAGAACTCCAAGAGTGGAGAGAAACCTACAAAGGTAACAGCAACTGGAAGGAGCTATGTGATGATATAGTGCTAACATTCCAATAGAGGAGAATAAGTGATGAGACAGCTAGGCAGAATACTGAACAAAGTATTGGGCTTAGAGTCAGGAAGACCTGAATTCAAAATCAGCCTTAGACATGCTGTATGACTGGGCATGTCACTTAACCTCTGTTTGCTTTAGTTCTCTCAAATATAAAATGGGAGTACTCACAGAACCTACCTCTCAGGGTCATTGTAAGGATCAAATGAGTTAATATTTGTAAATTGCATATTAGCACAGTGTCTGGCACATAGGAGCTGTTATATGTAAAGGCTTATTCTCCCTCTTCTTCACTTCAGAATCCTAGTGTATTTAAAAAGTAAAGAGAGTTAAGAAAATCAGAGGATCTGGGAGTATATTGCTTCTATTCTGAGGGTCTTTAAGAGGGGGAAAAAGAAGGAAGAAAATAGTAATGTAGAAAGAAACAATCATCATAATAATCACAGTAGTAGTAGTAATAGTAATAATAATAATGATAGCAGCTAACATTTACATATTGGTAACTATGTGCCAGGCACTGTGCTATGCACTCTGCAATTATTATCACATTTGATCCTCACAACAACCCTTGGAGCTACGCTGTTTTTATCGAAATTTTACAGTTGAGGTAACTCAAGCAAGTGCAGGTTAAGTGGCTTGCCCAGGGTGCAAGAAAGGAGTGGAACTGGCTATTTTTCATAATTTAGGTATATGGAAGAAATGTATAAAATGGAAGAAGTGATAGGGATAGTGGGCATCAGATGAACTTTACTCTTATCTGAAACAGATAAAGGAGTTTTGAACATACCAACAGTGTAGTGTAAAAATGCTTCAAAATTAATAAGGAAATAAACAGGATTAGGAAGGCGGCAGGTTTTAGATGAGAGTATCAAAGAGAAAATAGTCAAAAGAAAAACAATCATTTAAAAAAACAACAACAGTCCAGAACTATTAGAATTAAGAAGCAAAATAAAGATCATCCTGTAAGAGGGTAGGAGGGAGTACCTTAGATTGTCTCTAAGGAATGGCTATCTTGTAGTCCAACATAAGTTAGATTAAATTATAAACTTAATCAAAAGTTGTACAATATCTCTGAAATTCTATTTCTGCTACTTAGATAGTATGTCATCATTTAGCTGACAAGGAACATTATACTAATATATAACTGACAAGTTAGCTATTGTTAATCCAAATCAATTTTGTCTTAAGTATGGAAGGATTAAAACATCTCTGTCAAGTGTAAAACTTGTGATTTCATCAGTGTGGGCGTTATTGTTATGGGAACTTCTTCCACTGAAACTGATCACAGGCCATCTAGAACAAGAGTCCCAGAGAGTTGCCTGAAGCTCAGAGGGATTAAGTGGCTTTTCCACTATCACATAGCTAGTTAAGTGGCAGAATTAGTGTGTAATTTGAACTAATGTCTTACTGATTTTAAGCATGAAGGTCCAGTAGTACTATAGTATGCTATCATGGCAACCAAGCTTTATTAAACGAAACCATTAGCTTAGATAGAGAAAAAAAATGACAATAACATTATTACAAATTAAGCAAGAGTTAGACAAACAAATCCATACAGTGGCTATATTAAAAAACATATGTCTGGACCTTGTGGTGATCCACTGTCAGGAGCTGGGTAACATATCTCAAAAGACATAGTTTGTCATTGCTTTGATCAAAGTTCTTAAGACCTTTCAAAGTTGTTTTTCTTTAGTGTTATACTTTGCATAAATTGTTTTCCTGGTTCTGCTAACTTCACTCCATCAGTTCATTTATACTACCTAGGATTCATTTCTTATGGTGTGATGCAATACAATTATACACTTTAAAAATGTTAGAGTGTTTTGGATTTGGGTTTTTTGTCTCTTATGAGGAAAGAGAAAGCAAAAAAGTGAAATAGACAGATCATAGGGTATAAGAAACCATGCCATAAGAGGATCAGAGAAGGAAACAGCTATGTTAGTTTACAGAGTTTACAGAGAATATATAGCTGTCTTCATATTTTTAAGGGCTTCATTATATGAAGAAAATATCATTGGTTATTTTTTATGAATAGAGAAGAATTAAAACCAATTATTACTTTTTTGTGGGATGAGGGGTGGGGAGGAGCAGTGAAAAGGAAGATTTCAGTTTAAAGAAAGATTTTCCAAGAATTACATCTGTCCCTAAAATACAAATGGTTCCCTTGTCAAATAGTAATTTCCTGTCATTGGAGCTGTTGAAGCAGAGGTTGAATTTAATGATACTTATTTATCCTGTAGGGACACTATAGAAATCATTCATGCATTAGGTATGAAGTTGGACTAGATTACCATTCAGATCCTTTCAATTCTAAGATTCCATGTTTAAGAAACTGTCTACTTAAGATGCTCAGTTGACACATTAAAAACTTACACTGCTCCTGCTATTAATCCATTCTCCACCACATCTTTATCTTCTGGGCATAAAGGTTTATATTCTGTGTAGTTTCTTTCTTCAAGATTTCTCAGAACCAAGTTATAAAGAATGTGCTCATTGGGTTTTTGTAATAGATGTTCAAACATCCTTAAAGTCATAATGCTAATCTGTAACCAAAAGTATAAGAATGAATTTTAAAATACCTTTTATAATTATTATTCTTGCCTTTGTGCATAGTTTTTGTTTCCAAATTTTAGTAACTAAATACATGGAAAAATGTATATAATATGTACATAAGTAGATAGTATCTAAAACATTTTAAAGTAAAATTAAAAATTGTTCTTTTTTCTCACCTCATCAGATATATGATCACAATGCTCAATTAATCTATGCCGAAGTGGATGTCTGTTAATTTCTGCTAGTGTCTCTGGTTCCCTCTGCTCTCCAAGAATAAAAGAAACCATTTCCTGAAGTAAGACATCAGAAGTTACTTGCCGAACAATTCGATGGAGCAAAGCAGTAGATGTCAGAATACCCATCTCTGAACTGGACAAAGTAAAAAGTAAAAAGATACTTAGTGTTGGCAGAAAAGACTAACCTGACATAAAAACACTCATTTTATTATTTATTTTCAATGGAAAGAGGCTACTCACGTTTGCATTAACTGTGGTTCCATAACACCAATGAAAAACCTTTCCCGAACAGCTCTGGCCAAAGCGACAGCAGCCGACTAAAATATAGTATAAGAATAACATTTTATAAACTGAAAAGGTTATGTTTTAAATAATATTTAGGAAATTAAAAACTAATTTCCTAATTTAATTAGGTGGGGAAAACAATCGTCCTATATTTAAATATATAAATTGATCATATGGACCCAAATCCAGAAGCATCCTGATGTAAAGCAAACAGAATGCTGGATTTGGGGTCAGAAAGATATGGGTTCAAATAATCCTTCTGACACTTAGTTGTATGCCTACAAAGAATTTAACCTCTTAGAGTCTTCGGCAACAATCTAAGACTATAAATGATGAATGGCAGCTGCATTGGTGGGAGGAAGTTCCTAAACCAACAAATTGCTCACACCTGGCCAGTACTCTGTGGCAAGATGGCACCAGCCCCAGGATTCATACTTTTTCAGTACCATCTGCCCCTGATTAGAGGAGAGAGAGCTAAGAGCTCCCCCCAGAACCTTCATTTAAGGAGGACACCTAGGCCAGTCATCTTTGTATTTGCCACCCAGCTTCACTCCTCTGGACCTCTCCATCACACCTTCATCAGAGACCTCTCCCGTGGTTCTAACTTACTGTGTCTGTAGCCTTACTCAAGCAGACTGTAAGCTCCTTGAAGGCAGGGACTGTATTTTTCACTTTCTTTGTGTCCCCAGTGCTTAGTACAGTGCCTGGCACATAATAGGTGCTTAACAAACGCTTACTGACTAACTAACCAACCAAGACCCTTATGTATTGACACAATGCATCCAAATTATACATTATTTCTGGGTCCTATCCACACACATTAGGCATATATCCAGAAATAAGAGGAAAAAGGTATCCTGACAGAGGTCATAAGTCAATTTGATTGCTGATTAGCTCATTTATCTTATAAATATCTTCACTTAGGGAAAGTATTTGTTTGAAATAAATTATCTTCTCTAAGAAAACTATTTCAGACTTGATTCTTCTCAGCAATATAATGGTCCAAGATAGTTCCAAAGGACTCATGATGGAAAAGGCTCTCCAAATCCAGAAAAAAAAGAACTGTGGAATCTGGATGCAGATCCAACCATACTATTTCTATTGTTTTTGTTGTTGTTTTTCTTTTTTTAAGGTTTTTCCTTTTTGCTCTGATTCTTCTCTCATAACATGACTAATGCAGAAACATGTTTAATGTGACTGTTCATATATAACCTATATCAGATTACTTGCTGTCTTGGGGAGGAGTGAGGGAGGGAGAAAAATTTGAAACTAGAAATCTTATAAAAACAAATGTTGAAAACTATCTCTAAATGTAACTGGAAAATAATAAAATATTTATATGAAAAAAAAACCTATTTCAGAAAACTAGTGAATAGTGTAGCATGTTGGACTTGGAGTCAAGACGCATTTGAATTCTACTCTTATGTGACCCTGGGCAAATCAATGAACCTCTCTGAGCTTTAGTTTTTTCCTCTGTAAAATAGGATTAATAACAGCACTTTCTTCACAAGGCTGTTAAACTGATCAAATTAAAGAATGCATGTAAAGTGTTTAGAAGACCTGAAAGCACCAAATGCTATTCATTATGATTATTGTAAATCATGACAGTTAAAGCATTCTGGGCAAACAGCAGAGGAGTAACTTGAAGTCAATTTGCTAAGAAGTAAAACTGAGTTTCCTTTTCAGGGGTGGGAGAAGCTCATGGAATAATCTGCTGAACACCATAGGATTAAGTGCAACAGTTCCTCCTTATAATAAAGCAAGTTTTCTAAGTTTCTCAAAGAAATAGATTATTTTCATTATGTTTTGTAATATTAAAGAAGCAAATGTTATGCCCATTTTATGCATTAGAAAATAAGAGCATAGTAACTTGTTCAAGGTAATAAAAAAAAATCCAGAACTTGAACCCCAGTCTGTTTACATCTTCCTAGGAAAAATTATTTGTTTTTTAAACTAGACTATGCAATTCTTATTAACATACTTATTAACAATCAATCTTGGATTACATGTAATAAATTTAAATTTCACAAAGCAGATATGTATTTACATTTTTTGAGTGATCTATGAGTCAAAAGATATTTCAAACCTTTTGTGCTTCTTTAATTAGCTGATCACAGTAATCAAACCATGAGAGAAAGGAAATTAAGGCTCGTTTTCCTGGAAAAGCTGATGCATCTTCTTTGTGACTATATGAATCCAAACTGTAATTTACAAAAAAGTCCTTAGTACAAGATCTCCAAACAAGTTTAATTATAGCTTTCAAGATGCACACATTTCATTCTGTCACCTAGATTTATTTTTAGTTCATATGACAATGAGGAAAGCAAAAATTATTTTAAAAAATACAAAGTGTTTACACAAAGTAGTAAGAGAAACAAAGGATTAGGAAAACAAATAATTTCCAATGTCTTTTTTAGGGTGCAGAAATGGAGACACTGAAGAATAAATGGAGTTTAAGTAGAAAAGAAAATGTCTGATTACCTCCTTTCACCTTTCCCATAATCTCTGGAACTAGCAAAAGAAAGCTAAGTCATCTAGTTGTTGGTATGGAAGAGAAGTGAAGGAAGGTAAGAGAATCCACAAATAAATGATAAATAGGTAGGTAAATCTTTCCCTTTTGTACTGTGCAGAGTAATAACAGGACTGTCAGTTGTTGGACAGCTAAATAAGAGGTCCTTTTTTTCAAGTAGGAGACTAAAACATTAACACAATTCTTGTTTTTAAAAAGTGAGGGAAGGGTAGATAATCCAAGCATGCAGTCAACCAAATATAGGAAAGGTTTCGTTCCAGTATTAGGGAACTTGATTCCTGAGTAAGGGAACTACAGCTATCTATAAAGATTGCCTATCTTAAACAAAGACAAAAGAAAAGTGGTTTAAATATATAACTGCTTGTACTCTCCAATACCCATTATGTTACAATAATTCATTCAAAACAGATACTTCTAGTAGCCTGAAAAAGAGCAGCGAGATGTGAACATCTCTAGAAGAGAAATGACTTATGATTTTCAAAAGTAAAGGTAATTGTAAAACAGAAATTACTGAAGAATTTATAGTGTAGATTTTTTTTTCTTTATGGAGAAATACAAAAGAAATTTCTTACCCCCAGTTAATTGCTTCCACTGTTTCAATATCTAAAGGATCCACTGACTGAGGTAAGGCCTTATAGAGGGAAGCAAGTCTGTCCGTCAGTAGTTCACATAAACAAGTGCTCTGGGTAAGGCATTTGGCAGCTGCAGGTTCTGGCAAACTTACTAACAACATCAGACCCTCACATGCTTTCACAGCTATTCGACCATCCTATAAAAAAGAAAACCATGGTCCTTCAAATCACAATTATGACTTCCAATACTTGTTTTAGAAAAAAACAAAACAAAACCTTAAAAGCACATTAATACATTTTCTAAAATAAGAACAGATTTTTAAGATTCTAAAAGTTTTATTTCAAACTTTTACTACCACAACCATGTAACAGGAAAATGACAAAACTTGTAAATGACAAATGAACTTACTGGGCTTCTAGTAAGATTTAGTAAAGAATTTACTAAATTGTAATCCTGATGAGGACGAGCAGCAGAAGCCTCAGGCAGTGAAGTGACATTTAGCTGATCCAGTCTTGTGGACAGATCATCTGGCTGATGAGGAAGATCATCTTCTATCTCTGTTGGCTCCATTCCAATATTATCAGAGAGGTCCTCAGGCAGACAGGCCTGCCTTATATCTGTTGTCAGGGAATCCTGTCCTTTCAATGTATCCTCTGTGACTACATCTGATTCTCCTTTGGAAGCCAATGATTTTAATTTGTTCTGAAAAGAATCAAAACATTCTCAAAGTCACACCAACAGCCCTAAAAACTACAAAGTCTACAAAGAAAATGGTTGTTTGTTTTTTTCTACAATCAGTATTTCATAAGTGCAGGTACTGCAGAAATCAACAAGGCATTATCTCCACGGGAGAAAAAAACTACATCTTAACATAATACTATGTATCAAATAGATTTAATTTATCCCTTAATTGTTTTATAGCTGCAAAATCTTTTCAGGAGAGATAAGTGACCACTAGTTTGGGTATTGTTTGCTTTAACTTTCCTAATTGAAACTGTATATTAGATATACCTAACAGAACAGAAAAAATTGAGACTAGATCTAAAGTTCATATAGTCATGTCATCATGCAGGCAATATCAATTATGATTATAATAAGATAATGAGAAGATGCTTCCAAAAAAATGGTCGGAAATGTACAGTTTAAAATAACTAATATCACACTCAAGATTTTTTTTTCATAAATCAGGGTTCTTGTAAGTATAAAAATATCAACATATATTCTTGGCATTTGTTTTCCTTAACAAGAATAAGAAACATTTTGAAGGCATCTTAATTACTATCTTTGAAGGTAAGATTCCAAACTATCTGCTATGATCGTTTGTTTTCCTGAAATACAAAATGAATCTTGAAGTAAAGGAAAAGATCAATATTAAAACAAAAGTTTTCAGTTGGGGCACATAAACAGATGAGAAAAAGCTTTATGACAGACATAATAGAATGCATCATAATCTGTCTTAAAATGATTAAGTGACTTCAAGATTTTCCTTTCACCAAACTAAAATCACAGTATGAATAAACTTTTTGTTACTGTTAGAAATAGGGTTTATCATTAATTATCTTGAGAAATCAAGCTGAGAACACATGAAATAGAGGGGAACAACTGCAAAGAAAATAATAGACAACAAATAGGTACTACACAGCAATCAACAAACAAGCATTTATTAAGCATCTAGTAGTATGTGCCAGGGAATTCAGATATAAGTGTAAAGACTGAAATAATAACCACTTGCAGTGATCAAAGGGAAAATGACCTATGTGTACAAAAATTATAGCAGCTCTTTTTGTTTTGGCAAAAAAAATTGGGTATTATGGGGATGCTCATAAAATGGAGAATGACTGAACAAGTGGTGGTATGTGATTAGGATGGAATACTATTGTGCTATAAGACATGACAAGCAGGATGCTGTCATAAAAAACCTGGGAAGACATATGAACTCATACAAAGGGAAGTGACCAAAACCAGAACACTGTACACAGTAACAGCAATATTCTAAGGATGATCAAAACTGTGAAAGACTTAAATACTCTGACCAAGACAATTCCAAAAGACCCATGATGAAAAATACTATCCACCTCCAGAGAGGAAGACCTAATGAACTATGGATGCAGATTGAAACATACTTTTTAAACTTTATTTTTCTTTCTTTTATTTTTGTCTGTATTTTCTTTTGCAACATGGCTAATACAGAAATGATTTGTATGATTACAATTGCATAATCATTATCAAGTCGCTTGCCTTCTCATGTGGGGGGAGAAGAGGAAGGGAAGGAGAGAATTTGGAACTCAAAATTTTTTAAAATGATTGTTAAATGTTTTTACACATGTAATTGGGCAATATTTAATGAAATAAATAAAAATATATTTTTGAAAAAAAGAATCATTGAACTATATCAGTTATAATCCCCCAAAAGGGCCTACATCTCATTTCAAGAACTCTTACAAGAAAACTTCCTATATTTCTCAGAACCAGTGTGCAAAATGTAAATAAAAAGAATCCATCGGTCACCTTGTGAAAGAAGCCTCCAAATGAAAACTCTCACGAACATCAGCCAAAATCCAGAATTTTCAAGTCAAAGAAAAAATACTGTGAGCAACCAGAAAAAAGTAATTCAAGTAACAAGGAGGCAGAATTAGGATTACACATGATTTAGTAGCTACCATTATAAAGGTGCCAAGAACTTGGAATACTGTATTTCAGAAGGCCAATGAATGATATAGGCTTACAACCAAGAATGACTTACTCATCAAAATTGAGTATAATCTTAAAGGGCAAAAAAAAGAGAATCTTTAATGAAATAGAAGACTTCTAAGGAATCCTGATGAAAAGACCAGAGCTGTGAAGAAACTTTGAAGTTCAAACAAAGAGCGACGAGAAACATAAAAAGATAAACATGAATGAACAGTGATAAAGGACTAAACAATGACACGAACAGCTTATGATACATGTATCCCCAGACTCCTAGCATCATCAGGGAACATAAAGGGAGTCTGAGTAGACATATCCTGGGAGTGGGTCAGTAAGTCTTGATGATCTTAGGAGAAGAATGAAGGGAGAATTAAGAGGAGAAGCAGAATAGACTGGACATGGGTGGGGACAAAGGGAAAGGAAAGAAATTATCTCACATAGTAGAGGTACACAAGTAGGAATCTATGCAAAAAAGGCATGGGTGGAGGAACAGCTGACATTTTAACCTCTCTCTCAACTGAACTGGTCAAAGGAAGGAAGAAAGAATACACATACAGACACACACAGTTGGGCACAGAAATATATTTCACTCGACCAGAAAATAGAAGGAAAAGAGAAGTGTGAGAGAGAATTAGAAGGAAGGTAAGCTTAAGGGAGGAAATAGTTCTAACAGAAACAAACTCTAAAGATGTGTAAAAATATTTCTAGTTCTTTTTGCGGTGGCAAAGAATGTAAATCTGAGGGGGCTCCCATAAATTGAGGGATGGATAATTTATGATATGTAAATGTCATGGAATATTATTCTGTTGTAAGAAATGATGGAGAGAGTTTCAGAGAAACCTGGCAAAACTTGCATAAACTAATAGAGTGAAGTGAATAAAATTAGAATAATTTATATGACAACAATATCACAAAGGCAAACAATTTTGAAAGAATTAGAAACTCTTATCACCATAATGACCAAACACAATTCCAGAGGACTAATGATGAAACATGATACCTCCTGATAGGTATAAGATTCAGAGTATAGAATGAGACAATTTTTTTTGGACATGGACAATAAAGAAATTTGTTTAGATTGACTATGTACATTTGTAATGAGTTTTGTTATTTTGTTCTCAGTTGGGGTTGGGGGGGGAGGGTTAGAATGGGAACGTGGGAAGGCAAAATTTTTTCATTGAAACAAATAAAATTTAATTTTTAAAGAGTCTTAGAATATTTAGAATTTACTTCATGTTGTGAAATTCCTTTCACTTCCCACTTATATCAGAAAATCATATTCCCTAAACTTCACCTAGCCCTAGAAGTAAAAGTTTATTAGAAGAATGAAATACAATAAATTCTCATTAATTCAGATTCAATTAATTAACATTTATAACAATTTAAGCACACTGGGCTGATACTTGCCTTTTAACTATGTATGAGATAAGGTTTGCTAAACTAAAAGGATAGCTATTTTGGGTAAAATACCTAGAATGTGAAGGACAAACTATTTTCAAGCATCTTAGAAGTACCATTTACAACTAATATACTATTTAACAATCATTCTTTTTCACTCTAGCAAATTAAATAAAGATCTCTAGTAGGCAATAATGTTAATTTTCATTAAAAGTAATTTTAAATTGGAAAAATCCATATTATGTTTGGAAAGTTTCAGGAGAGAGATAAGAGATAATAATGGCTCACATTTATAGTTGTTTAAGATTTATGTGTTTTCCTCACAGTCACAGTGTGAGGTAGGTAGTACAAATATTATCCCCATTGAGATTGAGAAAATGATTTGTTTAAGGTTACAAAGCAAGTAGGCTCCAGGTCAAAGGTTCTTAAATTAGAGCTCATGGACAAGGAGTCTATCTATGGATAGATTTCACACGGCCCATTAACTTAGATGAGAAAAAAATTACAATTTTATTTTCACTAAGCTCTAAGTTATCATTTCCTTCTATTACAAATGCAGACAACAAAAATTATTCTGAGAAGGGTTTATAGGCTTCATTACACTGCCAAAGGTGTCAATGACACACAAAAAAGGTCAAAGAAATATGAAATATAGCTAATATTACTAACCATTATATTAAAAAAATTTCCTCTGTTCTAAGGTCAGGATTTGAATACGGGTCTCCTAATTCCCAGTCCACCATTCTTTCCACTACAAGAGAAGATATGTCTAATTTCAGAGATTTTTTTTTTAAGTCAAATTATACTATGCATTTTCTTCCCATTGATAAATAGGAAACATATTAATATACTAATCATTATAAAAACAATTTTTAGAATATACTAATGCATTTCTTGCATCAAATTCATGCAATTTGGAAGCCTAACTGAACCTGAACTGCCCATCAGGTAAAATAAAAGAAACCATGAATTCAGTACTAATTTAAATTCTCCATCATGGGTGACTTCAGTGTTAAGAAACATGCTTATACTTGAAGCTAACATTGCTCATTATGAAGCTAATCAATAAATGTACTTTTCCCATTCAATGTAGAAATAAAAATTTTAAATATTGGTATTAATAACACACATATTTTTTAAAAAGCTATAGCTAAAGATATAAAAAGGAAATGCAAAATAATTGGTAAAATAATGTAAAATTGGCCATCTTACATAATATATTGAATCTGAGAGAAACCCTACCATTCTTTATACCTGTTATAAAATTAGATATCTACACTTATCTCTATCTCATATCAGACTTCTTATTAGACAACAGTTACAGTAAACCTGGCTGGAGATTTTATTTACAGGGGTTTTTTAGTCTACTCCACCAGTCCTTTTGTCCTACTTTCAAGTTGAGCCTTAGTGTTGGTCTGCTACATCTGAATTCTGAAACTATTTCACAATGAAAATTCCAACAATCTGATTCAAAAGCATTCTTTTAGCATCATTAAGCTGGGAATAAAATAGCAAGTGTTAAATAAAAAGTTAAGTCTTACCAATTGATAAAGAGAAGTAGTTTAAGTCTTAAATATTTCCAAAAGCAAAGTTCTTATAAAATTATAAACTGAAGCCAGTATCGAGTATCTGTAGCCATAAATATACTTCCACATACCTCAAGAAAAAAATTGACCAAGTAGGGATCTTGTTTCAATTTTGCACACACTATACAGAGAAACTGAATTTCTTCATTTTCGGTTGGAGTTGCAAGAACTTCACCACAAAGTCTGATTAGCTTCTGTTTTAAAAAAAGGAATACTTTTATATAATTCACATAAATACTAACTGGATTAAGGCAAGGATTTTTTGATATTTCAAATCTGTAGAAGATGTATACCATCTGTTATATAGATAGGAAAAAATTCTCATTTTCTAATGTATTTCTTAGTATCTTCAATATCTCAAATAAAACATAGTATCTTATACATAGCTAGTCCTCAAATATTTGGTTAAATCTAAACATTCCCTTTTAAAGATGAGTTTTATGTTGTTAGCACCTTTAGGAAAATATTTAAAATAATTTCTACATCAAACCAAATAAAAGAAATATTTTGATGTTAAAGGGGAAAAAATACCTGCACTGGTCTGTGTACATTAATGTGTGGAAGTAGTGGCTGTCGGATTCTTCCTAAAAGTTTCGTATAGAAAGCCAGTACCTGCTGTTTCATTCCTGGAGGACACTAGGTACAGACAGAAGAAAAAGAGAAACAGACAATAAAAAGATATTTAACCCCAAAGTGAAGAAATGGGAAAAAGAATTTTCATTAATTTATTGCCTTCTCAATATCACAACTTGCAATTAGATAATTAAAATGTAAGAATGAAAATAGAAAATATCATAATTTAAATTCTGTAAATAAAATTCTGTATCAACTATATAGTTTGTGAAGTTAAAGACTTGTAATTACTGAAAGTTTGTTGACAAGATAAATGTTGAGATCTCGGTGTAATACTAGCAAAGTAAGATTATGTATTCTAAGTGTTGCCCTTATATTTCACAACTAAAGAAGTTACTATTTAATAATGGCTGGAGGGAGCAGCTAGGTGGCGCAGTGGATAGAGCACCGGCCTTGGATTCAGGAGGACCTGAGTTCAAATTCAGCCTCAGACACTTGACATTCACTAGCGGTGTGACCCTGGGCAAGTCACTTAACCCCAATTGCCTCACCAAAAAACAAAAACAAAAACAAAACAAAACAAGCAAACAAAAATAACGGCTGGAAACTTCCTAATGTGCAAACAGATATATATAAATGGGATTCTATGACACAAATTGTATCTTAATGGACTGACAACTGTACTTGATTTAATTATTTGTAAAATATGCACTGTATTTTTTTTTACAGCTAGTAAAGAGTTTAATAAAGTTTTTGAAATACAAACCCAAATTAATTCTATTAAACAGGAAATACTGGCTAAAAATTAAAGGAAACTGAGGACTGGCACCATGAGATTAAATGGATAAGGAATTAATAATGAAGTTATATTAGTCAGGTCTCCTATAAGCAATATTAATTATACTGCCTTTCAATGAGCATTTTCTAAGTATTAAAAAAAAAAGGTATTAGATATATATGAACTGTAACTTTAAGGACAAAAGCATTTGTTCAGTAACACACATGTTGCTCTCATTTCATACTACTTCATATGTGTAATCATTAATAATAAATATACTGGTACAGCCCTTATTATTTTGCTCAAGAATCATTATCTTTATCCCATATTTTTATTTTTTTTTAAAGTGAAAAGTAAGTTGCAGATCATCTATATACTAGGAAGAAATAAAAATTGCATGAATAAGAATCGACTATGATAATAAGATATTTAGTACTGTCTATTTACATATATGTCAATTATGCATATACACATATGTATTATAAATATAAACTATCACTAATAATTTTAGCAAAATTAAATTTATAATGCTTAGGAAAATATATTTAAATAAAATTTGACTTCCACATCTGCTTATCTAAACATCACTCATAGATAGAATCAGATTACAAAATTTTAAATTGTGGGAAGAGAACAGAGATATCATCTGGCACCCAAGCCACAATTTGAATGGTAAGGAAATTAAAAGCTAGATTATCCTAATTGGTGTAGGTTAAGTCAGCCAGTACAAAAGCACATGAACCAATTATTTATAGCCAGACCCCAGGCCATATTTCTCATCCCACAGAACTGCCTACCCTGGTCATCTCCTTGCCCTTCTACCTTATTTGCTGATGGTTCTCTCCAGGCCACAGGACCTTCTAAGATCATGCACTGAGAGAGATTTAACCCCCTCAGCTCTAGAAGTTCCACTCTGAGGCTGGACTTATGATCCTAAGTGGTATGCCACATACTATATAATTAGCTGGTCCTAGATCATGCTTCACATTCTATTGTCTATCTTCTGACCATTTATCTGCCCTGCCATCCAATCTACCTATTTGTTAGAATTTTAGATATATCTAGTGTACAGAAGTTTTGAAAGGAATGATCTCTGCTAAGGAAAACATATAGTCTACACAAATCGCTTAATTTTTTATCAAATTTGAACCCATGTCACCGCATTTTCTGATTTCAAAGTATTCATAAAGTTTGAAAAAATGCATCAGAACAGAATGAGTTAAGAACTTACATCAGCTTTTCCTAATGTGTACAATGTTTCCAAGATCTTGTGATGAAGTAAATATTCCATACAAGGCCCAGTCTCTCCACAGTCTAATTCATTTTCTTCTTGTATCAAGATATCCAACATTTGCTCCAGATGAGATGGAATGTTTGTATCTGTCACTGGAGCTTTATCATCTAAAGAGTAAAAATAGTATCCACCAAACATACATTAAAATATATCATTATTATTTGAGCTCAGGTCCTCCTGACTCCAGGGCTGGTGCTCTATCCACTGTGCCACCTAGCTGCCCCTACCTCAAAATTTATTAAGGAAATTGGTTTATAGTTTTCTTTCTCTGTTTTTACTCTTCCTAGTTAAGGTATTAAAACCATATTTGTAGGACCAATATGATAATGTTTTACATAATTGCACATGTATAACCTTTATCTGTTTTTTTTGGTTCTGCTCATTTTGCTTTGCATGAATTCAGGAAATGAGGAAGGGATCGAGGGAAAGGATTTGGTTATGGTTAGAATTGGGGAGGGTTAGAATTTGGAACTCAAAACTTCAAATAAAATTGTTTATTATAAAAAATAAAATTTAAAAAGCCTTTACAATGATAAAAAACACATTTGTGTAATAAAAGGAAAAAAATATATATCATTATTTTTAATCACATAGATTATGAAATACCTGTATTTTCTTACTGCTATCCAGACTCTATAAAATGTGGGAGAATCCAGATCATAATTTGTTTTCTCATTAAAAATACCTTTTGCCATAAACCTGTTCAAAGAATCTATTCAATATTCTGAATTAAATCTTGTTTGTCCAAAATAACCAACAATGAACCTCTTTTGCACTTATCAAATTCTAATTTGTATAATATTTCTTTGTTCCTACTTTATCTTCCCCTAATTACAAAGCTAACTGGGCCATGCATATCTTTTTTATGTCTGTATCTCCACTAGTACAATGCCCAACAGTATAATGCCCTGAATAAATTGTTCTTGAATTAAATAGAATTGCAATGTATTTTCCATGAGAACATGATTACAGAAGGAAATAGCAACATCAACTCAACACTTCCTGAAATAACAAATAAAATGTTTTATTTAACCATAGTTTGGAAAACCTGACTTTGAAGATGAATTGTGAAGAAAATTGACCAGCTGAGAGTATCCTTAGGGTCAGGGTTAGGGAGAAGAGGGAAGGAAAGCTAGGGAGGAGAGGAAGGCACAGAAAAGAGAGTGAGTACCATTGGGCTCTATTCTTCATCCTGTCATTGGTTATCATGTGATATGGGGAAAGTCAATTTATCCTACCTGTCATCATTTCTTCATATGGTTTTGTTTTTAAATAAAGGAAGAAACAAAAGTAAACCCTTTTAAGTTATTAAAATCTTTTAATTAGACTTTGCAAAGTTGCTGTTAAGGCATAGTAAACATTAAAGATTTCCCTCCAGTATTTTCCCCCCACTTTTATACTGATATTATTACTCGGGCGGGGGGGGGGGGGGGGATTTGGGGCAATGAGGTTTAAGTGATTTGCCCAGGGTCACACAGCTAGTAAGTGTCAAGTGTCTGAAGCCAGATTTAAACTCAGGTCCTCCTGAACCCAGGGCCAGTGCTTTATCCACTGAGCCACTTAGCTGCCCCTTATACTCATTGAGTTTAGTCAGAAAAAAGTGCTTTCTCCTTTTTTATCCAATTTTTATATTATAACAATAGATTAGACAATGAGCTAGGCCCAGAATTTAATAAAAGGAAGGAAGTGACCTATATGACATCAGCAAAATGTGCAACAATTTCAATGATCTTAAGCTTTTAACACCAATACTCTTGTAGTAATGTTATATAGCTGAAAATTACAAAATGCCAAAAACATCTCCAGTATGGCATAGCAATGCCAAGTACAGTGGGACAAGTGCTAGACTTGCAGTCAAAGGACCTGATTTCAAAATAGGCATTTATTACTTACTACCTGTAACCTTATATGTTCAAAAATATTTATAGCAGCGATTTTTGCAACAGCAAAGAACGAGAACATAAAGGGGTAGCAATTAATTGTGAAAGGTTAAACAAATTATGATATATAAATTTAATAGAATACTACTATACTTTAAGAAATGACAAGAGATGGCTTCAGAGAAACCAGCAAAGCTTGTATGAGTAGATGCAAAATGAGTAAAATAAATAGAACAATTTATGCCATCAATAATAATGATATTGTAAAGACAAACAACTTTGAAAGACTCAAGAACTATGATCAGCACAATGACCAACCATGATTCTAGAGGTCCAGTGATGAAGTATGCTACCCACATCCTGACTGAGACATGTTTTTGGCCATGGCTATTACAGGAATTTGTTTTGCTTGACTATTTGCCATAAGGGTCTTGTTTTTCTTATTCTATTTGGGGGAAGTGAGGAGGTAGAAGGGACAGAAAATAATTTTTTTTATTGGAAAAATTATCTTAAAAACACACAACCTACTATTCATGTGACCATAGGCAAGTTGTTTTGCCACTTGAGGCTTCAACTGGAAGGAGTCCATAGGATTATAGAATTAAGAATTAGGAGAAGTCAGGGGCGGCTAGGTGGTACAGTGGATAAAGCACCAGCCCTGGATTCAGGAGGACCTGAGTTCAAATCCAGCCTCAGACACTTAACACTTACTAGCTGTGTGACCCTGGGCAAGTCACTTAACCCCAATTGCCTCACTAAAAAAAAAAAAGGATTAGGAGAAGTCATCTAACTCAACCCCTTCATTTTTATAAAGAGGAAACTGAGGTCTAGAGCATGATCACAGAGGTATTATGCACAGAATAGAAATAGGAACTCAGGTCCTATGACTACAAACCAGTAGTCTTTCTAATCCACTATACTACTTCTAATATAGAGCTCAGAAGTCATTAAGTCTAATGCTAATTTTTAATAAAGAAACTGAGATGAGTTCAAATCCGACCTCAGACACTTGATACTTACTATGTGACCCTGGGCAAGTCACTTAACCCCAATTGCCTCACCAAAAAAAATTTAAATTAAAAAAAAAAAAAGAAACTGAGGCCCAGAAAGATTAAATAAACTGCCCAGATTCAAACCAATCAGTAAATAGAAGAACTTTTTGGTATTTGAGGTAAGGTCTTTTGATTCCAAATTTAGTACTCTTCCCACTGAATTATCACCTCTAAGATCCTTTCTAGCTTTAAAGCTATGATTTTATGATCCTCAAAACTGGGTGATCCAAAGGGCCATGGAGAAACTCACTGTAGGCATAAATGGGCTGCATGAAATCTATTACCAACATTAACTTGCACCCAAAAAGATGAAAAACATGTCACTCAAGAGATGTTTGAACACAAAAGAAGATGGCCCAACCATACAGTAAGAATAAGGGAGAGCAAATAGTGTTGCACTGCTACCAATATAATGTTAGAAGACACAGAGAAAAGTCTCCAGCACATATTGGGCATCCTCACCACCCCCCATCCCCAACCCCTAGGGAAAGACTGACGGGAAGACACAGATAAGAATATCAGAAAATAAGTCAAAAGAAGTTTCCATTATGGATTCATTAAAGTTTTTTAAAAACTTTTTTAAAGCCCAGATTATTACCACAATACATTTGTTATTTGTCCAGCTTTAAAGAGTGTCTGAATATAAAGGATAAGAAAACACTGAATTCTTGGTTAACTCCTCTACTTGGGTCTTCTCTGAATTTCTAAATTTAATATGTACGGTATACATTGCTATAATTCAATTTGATAAGTAATCATTAAGCACTTTCTAGGCACAGTGCTAGGATACAAAGGACAAAAACTTTTAAAATAACAGTCTCTAACCTTGAGAAACTCACATTCTAGTAAGTATAGGTTTGATACATTGATTTGTATAAAATGCAAGCTTATGCCAGCTACTTTGCACAGTGCCTGGCACAAAGTATAGGTGTTTAATGAATATTTGCTGAAACTTGAGTCGTACACAATTTGTATATATACTGTGTGTATGATACATGTATTTAACAGCATTTGTTAAGTTCCTATTTGTTTCTTGCCTAGAACCAGAGAATTTATGGGAATCTGAAAGGAAATAGAAGGCCGGTCCTTGTCCCTGTTCAGCTTTTAAGTAATTTTCATGTGTGAATGTTTTAACTACCAAAGAGATTGGAAACTTCTTGAGACTGGAGACTACATCATTTCTTTTTTATTCCCTGGGATAGTTCTGAAAACAGGTAGTGAAAAGATGGTTACTGGCTATTTGTCTTTGCACTGTCTGCTTCATTCATGCCTGAAACACTCCCCTTCCTCCTCACATCCATCTTTTAGAACATTTAACTTGCTCCCTTCAAAACTCAGCTTAAGTATCCGCTCCTAAATGCACTGATCTACTTAGCTGATAATGCCATAACATTCCTCTCCTTACAAAAAGAGATACTTTGTATTTGCTTATATATGTACATCTCATTTTCCTCCAAAAGAATATAAGCTCCCTGGAGGCAAGGGCTGTTTCATCTTTCTCTTTGTGTGCCCAGTACCTAGCATAATCCTTGGCACTAAATAAATGCTTATTGATCAATTGACTGATACAATAATTTTTTAAAATGATTGGTTTGAAAATTATTTATGAAT
The DNA here is from genome assembly GCF_019393635.1 of Dromiciops gliroides. NCBI lineage: Eukaryota > Metazoa > Chordata > Mammalia > Microbiotheria > Microbiotheriidae > Dromiciops > Dromiciops gliroides. Next base: position 97,400,895 of record NC_057862.1, read on the forward strand.
TTTCCACAAATTCACCAGACAATAAAGACTATTCAAAATGGACTATTTGCTATTTACCATTAAGAAAAAAAATTATTACTAGAAAGACTCCTTAATGTTGAAAAATGAACGAAAACTTGAAGTATGTCATGGTAAATGTATTTTCTTCAATGGTGCTAGGGCTGGGGGTGGAGGCAGAATTTAAGAGCTGAGAACAGTCATCAGGAAAGGTAGGACCCCTTAATAAACATTTCTGCAAATTTCTATTCAGATTGAACTGAAAAAAAGGAAGTAAAAAATTGAGTCTGACACTAATGGACACATTTCCAATTACAGAGAATAAAGAATGAAAGATGATATTGACTATTTGCTTTGTTATCTTAGGGCACTTTCGAAAATGTGAATCAAAGCAGAATGAGGTTGTTTTTTTAAAACTCCCTTTGGGGGGAACTTATGTAATGAAAAGAAATCCCAGCATTTCATAAATCTGCTTTTCTTCATACACAATTTCTGTACCTAATTCAAAAATTACCTGAAGTCTCTATGTAGTAATGGGTAATTGCTTTCCAGTGATAAACAAAATCTTCTTGTAAAGGAAGAGAAGGTGCAAGCTATAAAGAAAGAAAAAGAAATACGTCATAATTTAGAAAATAACATTATTTTATTTTTCCTAGAATGAAAAATTCTAGTCTATTTATATATAACAGCATATAAAATGTCAACTTTTAAATGGCTTTTGCTCTACATGAAGTATTCAAATGAACCATAAAAACTCAAAGCCAAGAATTTATACAAAAGATAGAAAATATAAATGATCAACACAAGGATCACAATTTAGCATTACTGTTAGACCATTATCTTTTCTTGGTATGGTTTAAAAATAAGTTTTATTAATCTACTAGTAGGGATGTACCATGTTTATAATTAAAGAAAACAGTTAACCCATCCTCATTTTGTCAATATTTTTAAACTAAAACTCATAGCAATATTTATTATCAGCAGAATGAACTTTCTACTTTGGACTTTAAGATGTGCAACAGTACTCTTTCCACATCAGCAGAAAAGAATATATAAAGCCAACTAAGTGATCAGACTAAAAGTAACACTTTCAGAGACAAACATTTAAAATTAAATCCTTCCCATTTTATGTAGTACTAGGTATTAAATGAATATCACAAATTTTGGCAAATTGTCATTTTAGAAATATACCCAATGTTACTTTAGGTCACAATTTTATATTTCAAAAGGATATTGTCTATTTCTACTTTGAAATTCATTTCAGGGCATTTTAAGGATCAAAACTGTACGCTTCATACATGACAGCTACAGAATCCGATTATTAACAAAGAGAAGAAAAACAAAAGAGTATGGACCCAAGAACAACTGATCCAATTATTTTAGCAATATAGTTTATATTATTATAATTACAACATGATATATTTTGTTTGTGATGCTGGGAAATAATTTATCCCATTTTTGTAAAAAAATGTTACTATGTTGTTAAGGGCAGAATGGCAGAGACTCTTTCAGGCTTGGCTTAGCATGAACAGACCTGAGAACTAGAAATTAATAATACTATGTCCTCCTGAACACAGGACCCAACATTTCATACTATTTCTGATCTTGTTTTTATGGAAGCTAATAAGTATAGGAATTGCCAGAGAGGGTTAGAAATTGGAAATACCAATGCCTAAACAAATGTGTTTGGATATTTACATCCCATTAAATAGTCTAACACTTCCCATGTTTTCAAGTAAAAGAAAAAAATAAGCTTTTAACAAACTCTATTTGGTTATTCACACATAAGTGCATAGCATAGATACACATATTTATATCCATACATGTGTATGTGTATGTGTATGTGTGTATTCTTACACGAGAGGCAGTATAGTATAATGGGTAGAAAGCCTTGTTTCAATTCCTACCTGACACATACTAGCTATGTTATCATTGACTAGTCACAATCTCTCAGTGCTGTAGGCAACTCTAAGACTATAAATTACAAATAGAGTCTAGACCTGTAGAGGAGTTCCCTCACCTGGGAGTTCCTTATTTCAATGAACTTTCAGGTCTGGTCCCTAGGCTTACCACTATTCATATATGCTACTCAACAAAGTCAGATACCTATTGTGTGACCCTTTTTATTATTTCTAAATCACTTGGCAGAAATATAAGACTGAAAGGATCCCTATGGACCAACTTCTATGCCAAAGAGCTGGAATCAAAATAATATCTTAATTTACATAGTATTTTAAGATTTGCAAAGTAGTTTATAGACCTCATCTCATTTGATTCTTAGAATAACCCGCCTCTGTGAAGTGCTCTTATTATTCTTAATAATAACTGGGAACTGAGGCTCAGAAAAGTTAAATGACTTGCCCAGCATCCTATAGCTAGTCAATTTCTCAGGCAGGATTTGAACACAGAATCAAACAAGGAAACCCTTCAAGTTAGCTTTACGGATAATTCTAACAAAAAGTAGGTATTAAAAATATTTACCCATAATCCAAAACTTTTATTATTTTTAGTCAAGCCATTTCTTTTTTCTCCCTCTTCCTACTTCCTCTCCTAACATTAGTGATTGAAAAAAAATTAATTTCTTCTATAGAAAAATGCATATTTATACAAAATTTTTTAAGTCATTAAAATCCTTTGTTAAAGAAGAAAAAAACATGCACTTAGGAATGGTGTAAATAAATAAAGAGATGTAAGGAAGATTGAGAATAATATGAGGAACATTAAGATTGAGACAAGGGAAAGAGAAAGAAAAGAGCAGTTAATAGAGAAAAGTTTAATAGTGAGACATAAGCTCTCATACCTACTTTTTAAAAGATTTTTCTTCAAGATATTTCAGTTTCATCAGAAATACCAGTTGTGTGACAGACCTCAAATTTTAGTGGCTATTACAGAAGACATATCTAGGTTATTCTTAGATGTAGTGCTTTTATTTCATTTTTAATTCTTTAGAGAGAATTTTAAACAGATTTAGAAAGAATGATAGATGAATCAAAGGAGGCAGCAGTTATGCCAGATCATTTTACCCATGCAACTCTCTTTTTACAGGATAGGCCACTGAGAAAGTGCTTAAAACTGAGCCTTTGCTGTAAGTTTTATTAACACGGACCATGTGCTTGCTTTGTAAATACCTCTCTCCTAAGAGTAAGATTTAAACAAGAACTTTATTCTAAATAGAAAGTTAAATAGGTCCAAGTAATAGTTTAAGTTTTCAATATTTCAAATAAGGGGGCTAGTAAGACGACTCCCTAGTAAATCTACCTATTCCATTACTAATCCCCTTTGGACTAAGCATAGTACATTTTGTTTTGCAACTTGACTACACTGATCATATATCATATTTATCTGTGCGGTGTCTAATGTGATCTCCTCCCCACTTAGAACTATCTGTTTGAATGCAAGAGTAGTACACTAGAAACTTAGAATCAATCACTACATAGAAACTTTAATTCTTCCACTAAAAAACAATGAAGTGTGATTAAGATTTCTTATTTTTAGAGTTTTGCTTTATACTACACAGATCAACTGCCAAGTGGGGGCTGGGGGGTAAGGAATCTTTTATAACCTGCCTTAAAAAATATTTGAAGGGGCAGTTAGGTGGCACAGTGGATAAAGCACTGGTTCTGGATTCAGGAGGACCTGAGTTCAAATCCGACCTCAGACACTTGACACTTACTAGCTATGTGACCCTGGGCAAGTCACTTAACCCTCACTGTCCCGTCCCCCCCCAATTGAGTTTCCTTCAGGGTAATAAACACATTCTTGGCTTTGGTAACAACCATGTGCTTAATACCAAAGTTTTATGTATATGCAAATATATATTTATATATAACCATATAATGTGTATTATATGCTATATATGTGTTTGTGTGCATACACACATATCTATATTTCTCCCTCCTCCATTAATATAAGCAATGGTGGCATTATATTTTCTATTACTGAAAAGATACTAGGGGACCTATCCTGGCCAAACAGGTCTTCAAAAATAAATAAATAAATCCTACCTTTCTTTTCCTTAGGGCTATTCTCTTTTCCCTAGCCACTTAATGTTCCTCCTCTCTCTTAACTGTTAAATTCTCTAAGGCCTAGATCAAGTCTACTGCCTGTAAAAGATCCTCACTAACTACTTCAACCAATGATTTCTCTCCTGCTCTAATACTTATTGTCTGTAGCACTCATGACATTTAATCATATTCTTCCTTATATTATGATTGAATTGTATTTGTATATGTCATCTCCCCAGTAAGATAATAAGAACCTTAAAGGCAAGGGTTATGCTGCTGTTTAAGCTTCTCAGCACAATGTTTTATGCACCTGTTATAAAATAGTTCTGGAATAGAGTTACAGACATATTTAAGATGGAACAAAATGTTGTATTAGGAATTTGACTTTTTAAATCCTTGTTAATGTTCAGTTGTTTCAGTTTTGCCCAACTCTTTGTGACCTCATTTGGGGTTTTCTTTGCCATTTCCTTCTCCAATTCACTTTATAGATGAAGAAACTGAAGCAAACAGGGTTAAGTAGGTTAAGTAACCTGCTCAGTCACACAACTTGTAAGCATCTGAGGCTGAATTTGAATTCAGGTCTTCTGCACTCCAGACTTCAGACCCCACACTCTATCCACTGTGCCACCTAGCTGCCCTTTTAAAGCCTGCACTAATAATTTTGGGCATTATTTATCTCAAAAATCCCTTCTTACCTGGTTGAAAAGAAACAAGACAACACATACACACAAAAAGTAAACATAATTATTCCCCTTCATAATGCCTTGGGGATATTACCCTATGGGGAAACATACTCCTTAAAACTGGAATTAAACTACCAAGGAATTTAAGGCAAAGGACAACTTATTTCCCCTTTAGTTACTTCAAATGACATATTTCCCAAATCATATAAAAACATATCTCAGATGTGTGGCATGTAACACTGATCTGTTTACTGACAATAAACAGAGGATTACACTTGTATAATGGATGGTTTTTTACTGGTTCACAGAAGTTAGTTAAAACTTTGGAGGGTTGGCTGGAATTCTGTTAAAAGAATTTTTTTTGGTCAATAGATTATTTTTTTCAAGATGTGAATTTCTCACCTAAATCCAAAATAGGGTACCTTATTGAAAATTTTAAAATAATAATCTTTACAAATATTTCAGTTGCAACTAAGATAAAACTAAATAAGAAACCCTTATTAAACAAGCAAAATTTTCACTTGCAAACTGTTTTAATGGATGTTCACAAACTGCTTAACAATCCTAATGATTCAGTAAACAGGAAATAAGTAAATTGAAAGAGATGGCATAGAATGAAGAAACCTGGATAGCAATAATATCAAAAGGGCTAAAAATGATTGAAAAATTATTCAGCACAGGCACTGGAAGACAAACAATACCACACTGAGTGTGAGTGAGAGAGTGTGTAGTCTTCATGGAACCCCTATATACTCTTGGAACGCTGCATTCAGACTGAATCACACATCAGAGGTAAATCATAAAAAAGCAACAGAATAAGCTAAGAATAAAGACTATTTTGTGAGGAAAAAATATCCTAAGAGTTAATACAGTTTAGAAAAAAAGATGACTATGGAAGAAAGTTCTTTGAATACTTAAAGCGAAATCACACCGAAAAGTGAAGACATGGAACGCTCAAATTAAGATTTAATATAATATTTCATGAGAGGATGGGTAAAGAGAACTGGGCTCAAAGCCAGGAAGACCTTGTTTCAGTCTGTCTTCTGACACACACTGTCTGCATGACCCTGGGCAAGTCAGTTTACTTTCTCAGCATTCTAGAAAACAGACTATAAGTTGCAGAAATGAAATGGTAGGAGTTTACTCATTTCGGAATTCCCTACATTAATGAAATCACAGGTCCTGTCCCTATTCCTTATCCTATAATATTAGGATAAAATGTTAAAAGTGCAAAGTTGTTCAGTCTACAAAGAAGCAAATTCTAATAAAATCTAACATCATAGGAAAGCAAATAGAGGAGACAACACTGACAAAACATTAATGCTAAACTAATAGTTCTACAAATTGTTTAAATTCATAGGACCACCTTAGTTCCTAAGATCATAGGAAAAAAGGATTGTTGATTTCCATCAACAACCTGAAGGGAACCAAAGAACTCAATATTAGAGACAGTCTATGGATGCCAACATTTGCAATTACAGAAGTTAAGATAAATAAAGGCAGAAAACTTTGAGCTTTAAGATAGACTCAAATTTTATTGGGAAAAAGGGGAAGAAAGGTTGTCTTCTACCTTTTCAAAATACAACTGCCACAAACATCATCCTCGAAAGACAAATGATTTGAAACAGTGACCTAGTATAGACCATATTAAATAAAAAGATTTTTTTAAATCCTTGCTATTCTAAATTGGAGGAATTTTAAATATATTTGGAATACAACACTAAGGATGAGGTTAATTAGTAGACTGAGGTGAACAAAGAAAACCAAGATGTACCCTAACCTGAATTTGTAAATCTATCATATTCTCTCTAGCTTCAATACTACTCTTAATTGTTGAAAATTTCACTCTTTCCTGATATCATACTGTACAAGATTTCCCACAGTGCTTCCAACAGAGTTAAAATCAACAACTGTGGATTTAAACTCTCACTTGACAAAAGTTTTATGTTGTGGTTTTAAATTTTTATTATGTTAATGATCCCAATAATAAAGGAGTTATAACTACTGGAAAGATTCCATTGATCATTAAATATCCTGTCATGCCATAAACTCAAAAATTATGAACACTATTTTTAAAAAATGAATGTGGAAATAGACTATGAAGACAAGAACTATTTCAAGTTGGGGGAAATTAATCTAAACCATATCAGTCTAAAATAAGCCAAGAATTAAAAAAAAAAATAAGTCACTGTTACATTTTCTGTTTGCTCATTTATCTATTTCTCTCTTCCTCCCTCTTTATTAGAGAGCATCTTTACATACATGTCTCTGAAATTCTGAAAAGGTAAACAGAATTGCTAGATTAAAAACAAAAAAAGATCCAGGAAAGGGGAAAGAAAGGAAACAGATGGCATCAGTGAGAGCTTGGTTATTGTTTAAATCCATACTTCATTAAATGCCCCCTCCCCTTCCAAGCCCCAGCAAAAATCAATCAAGTGCACCTAAAGGCCTGGAATAATTAAAAAAAAAAAAAAGCAAAGAGCCAGCAGGGGCTTAAGAAAGGAGCCGGGCTCCCGGAAAAGTCGGGGTGCATATCGAGGAAGCACCTCCTCCTTCCTTTCAAGAAAACCAAAACAAACCCTGGGGGTTCGGTTCTTTGTTTTGTTTGGGCTCAGGCCGGAAGGCTTTTTCCAGGGGCGGGCTAACGGTCCAGGAAGCCCAGGAGTGGGGGTGCTGTGCCCCGGCCCAGGTGTCAGGCGGCCCGCCTCAGCTTAGGTGAAGGAGGAATGGGGTGGGGGGTATCCCCTGGCTGCGCCCCACCCCGAGCCGTGCAGGGCGCCGGGGCCCCAGACCCGCAGAGCCGAGCTCGGAGCCACGAGCCAGGGTCACCCTCTTCTCCTTCCTCCTCCCCTCCCCCGCCAAGACCGGGGCCAGGGACACTAGCCCCGGGGAGGCCAGGATAGACCCCGAACCCTCCCGGGTCTGCCCTCCGCCTCCAGGAGGCCTCCCTGGCCGAGGACGCGATCCTCGCGGGGTCCCCGAGCCATGCCCCCGAGTCCTGGGCCCGTCAGGTAGGCCCTGCGGGGATCCCCGGCCTGCCGTGCCCTGCCGCCCGCGGCCCCGCGGCCTTACCGCCTCCACGGCGTGCTGCAGGATGGACGTGAACTTGGAGAACATCCTGTCCCGGGACTGCAGCAGCTTCTCCCGGGACGACCTGGAGAGCTCTTCGATCCGCCGCCGCCGCCCCTGCTGCGGCTGCCGGGGCCGCTCCAGAGTGAAGGCCGGTGCGGCGCGGGGCGCGGGGCGGGACGAACGGAGCTAGAGAGGGAGCGGGAGCCGGTGGCGGCAGGCCCAGCGGGGCAGCCGGGGAGCGGCGGCGGTGGGGGTAACGCGGGCGGCCGCCGGGGGATCCCCTGAGGCTACGGCTCAGCAGACACCGTGGCACTGTACTGACACCGGGCTCCTTCCGCCCGCCGCCGCCGCTCCGCCTTCCCGGGCCGCCAGGGGGCGCGGCCGAGGCCTCCCCGCCCCTCCGGCCCTGGGAGAGAAGTGGGGGGAGGGGAGAGAGAAACCGGGGGAGGGGGGGAGGAGGGGAGGAGGGGATGGAAGAGGGGAGAGAAGCTACACGGGGCTGGGGAGGAGGAGGGAAGGAGCTGACCCATGATGCTCTGGGCCAACCGGGGAAAGAAGCCATGGAAAAGGGCCCATCCTTTGGGTTTGCGGGGACCCAACTCCTTAGGAGGCACACATAGATATAGGGAATTCGGTATTTATTCATTTATTTTTACCTAAAAACAATAAAATTGGGCTGGTGAGAAGACCGGTATCTGTCTGGGATGGTGAACGACCACAAAACAGTTGTTGACACGTGGTCTCCCCCGTTAGACTGTAAGCTTCCTGAGGGCAGAGACTGTTTTCTGTCTTCGTGTCCCCTGCACTTGGCACAGAGCCTGACACATAGTAGGCGCTTAATAAATGCTTGTGTACTAAACTATTAAGCGCCTATCCTGTGCCAGGACCGGTGCTAACAAAGAAAGGCAAAAACCCAATCCCTGACTTTAAAGGGCTTGCATGCTAATGGAAGGAGAAGAGGTTTGGGGACCACAGATGAACGTGTCCTTAGGAAACCTTAGCTAAGTATGTGGAACATAGCGTTTTAATTAATTTATTTTTACTTTTTTAAAATTCGGGCTATAAAGAAGCTGAGGATCTGGGACTGTGTGAAGAGCCAAGTATTCAGGTCAGTATGTCAGTCAACAAACATTTCTTAAGCACAGGGCTAAGTATAGGGATACAAAGACCAGAAAGCAAAACAAAACAGAAGAGATCTGTCATGGGCCGAGCACCCCAGAAGTTCTCTGGGGTAAATCAAAGAACCTTTTCCTGGAGAAACTAAAACAAAAGACAGGCACACCTAAAGAGATAAGTGGTGCTTGATCCGGAATGAGCTAGCTCCAGGACCACCCATCATTCCAGTCTCCTCCACCCCTCGGGGAGATAAAATTAGGTGTGGCTGCTGCCTTTGTGGCAGAGGAGGAGAGAGATGGCTTGAGAGATTCACAGTCACCCATCACCCAACTCCCTCAGCCACCACCAGTGGGGGATGGTCCTCCCCTAATTAGGGAACTTTTCCCAGTCAGATGATCACCCCCATCAGTCCTCTATAAAAGTATTTGTCTGTCTCCTGCTCATGGAGATAGTATCTCAGAGCCATGCTCTGTGCTATCTATGCCTTCTCCCCGTGAGAAGAAGTCCAAGGATTTCTCTTTTGGTTTCTTTTCCCTAGCACCCTAAATAAACTATCATTTTATTCTAATTGGTTTTGTGTGCAAGAGGGTGTAATTCTTTAAAGAGGAATTCCTAAGGACCCCTACCCCTATCTCAAATTCCCACCTATTTTCCCCCATAACAAGATCCTTGCTCTCCAAGAGCTTTCCTGTTAATGGAGAAAACAACTTGTTAATATTTATATATGAGATGTATACATACCAAGATGGAAGATTGAGTATAATAATATAAGGGGTGGAAGGACCCCAGCTTTTGTAAGAACTTTATTAGGTTGGTCATTTAAATCATTGCCTTGGGGGAAAACTGCACACTGAGAATAAGGGGATTGATAAGTAGGTCAGCTCTGTTGACATACATCAGAACAGTGTTAATACAATATGGCAGGGTCTTGAGTGTAGGGAATGTAATCAGCTAAATAGAATGGAACGCAGAAAATGGTTACTTTATTTTCCAATCATGGTGTGAGAAGTTTAAATATAGTGTGAAGGTCTAGGGAAGAGGCCAAGGAAACTTTTGTAAGGGGGAGAACCAGTAGACTTAACTCCTGACTGAAGGGAAGTATCAAGTATGTTATTTGGAAAATCCTTAAAATAGATATAAAAGTCAGGTCTAAGGGCATTTATCTGTTATGTTGGTAAAAAGAAAATTTCGCTTGATAGAGATCTGTGGAATTTATTGGTATCTTAAAAATTAAAATGTTTTTAAATCCACATGAAGTTCATAAGATTCTAAAATCATATGTTAGCAGTGAAAAGGACCTTAAAATCATCTATTTCAACTCTTTCATTTTACAGATGAGAAAACTGAAGCCTATAGAGACTTGCCCTAGGTCTGTGCTCTATATATGCAAGGTCTTGACAACTGAGTACTAAGTGAAAATTTGAAACTGTTTTTGGTTGAAAAAAATGAAGGTGAAATGTAAGAAAAGGTCAGAAATGAAGTAGGAGGGGGCAGCTAGGTGGTGCAGTGGATAAAGCACTGGCCTTGGATTCAGGAGGACCTCAGTTCAAATCCAGTCTCAGACACTTGACACTTTACTAGCTATGTGACCCTGGGCAAGTCACTTAACCCTCATTGCCCTGCAAAAACAAAAACAAAAAAGAAATGAAGCAGGAGGGTCTAAAGTCAAGGTTGGGGGAAGAGAAACAGTAAATAGACCCTATTTTCCCCTGCTGGTTTTTGTTCCCTTCATTCTTAATTACGCTCATTTGCAGGCACATTTGTCTTTAGCTTTTTGTATCTTAAATTCAGAGAGTGAAGTCAGGCTGCTTCTGATACAATTCCTACTGTTGACACATAATCTTTCATCTGGATAATTGTGTCAGGCTCAACCAAGGCCTCCACCTGCACTCCCTTTTTTTTAGATCACAACTGCCTAACTTGGTTAGGTTCAAGTACTAACTGTAATTAATTTCCTACCCTAATTGTTATGCATTTATATGGCATTTTATATTTACAATATACCTTACAACCACTAATTGTATGGAGTGGTCTATTTAAAACAGACCTCATTTAGAGTTGTTTGCATTAGACAATTTCTGTCCTGATTGTCACTCTGTGTATGCTAGCTATACACAATAAATGTATTTCTTTGCTTTACAATGACTCCTTTCCATCTAATTTCTAGATATGAAGACAGACAAACTGGGCTAAAATTCTCATTTAGGACGTGGAAAAATATTCTTTTTCTCATCATAGAGAAAATAATACATCAATCCTTATCTTATATGTATCTTGCTGATATGATTTGAGAAACAGTGGGGAGGTTCCCTAAACTCTCCAGCTATTTAAGGGTTGATGTTCAGAATCCCACAACTTAGATTTTGACTTCATTGGCTTCAGCAAAAGAGGTATATTGTGCTCAACAAAATTGCAAGTTTTAATGGGAGAAAAAATGTATTATGCCTTATTAGCCATGAATTTTCTAGCTCTTTTTCTAATTCTGTTTTGACAGGGAGCAGAGGTAAGAACAAGAGGGAGCCCTTCCTCCCTAGGTGAGAGACCCTTCAAAGTCTGGGGGAGACTAAGGGAATGGAAGACAAACTTTGCTTTCTTTTCCATTTTGTCTAAATCTGAACCTATTTACTAGAAGGTCTCACTAACCAATGTATCCCCTCTACCTGTAATTTTCTCTGGCTGTACCCAATGCCTAGAATGTTTGTCTTCCTGCTTTCTACCACCTGGCTTCCTTCAAGTCCAAGCTAAAAACATACCTTCTAGAGGAAGCCTTTTCTAATCCCTCTTAATATTTTAGTGCTTTCCACTCTGTTGATCATCTCCCACTTATTCTGTATATAGCTCTACATAGTTGTTAGCATGTTGATTCTGCTGTTAAATTGTGAGCTCTTCCAGAGCAGGGACAGGCTTTTGCCTTTCCTTTCTTTGTATCTCAGGTGCTTGGCACAATGCCCAGCAGTCTGTAGGTGCTTAATAAATGCTTACTACATGACCTTTAAATCTTACAAAAAGCCTGAAATTCCATTATTTGTAATGAGTCCTTGCTTTATGTTAACATATTGCCTTTCTACATGCATGTACTTTTAAAAAATGCTTATTGTGAGTTAAATCTCTTTTCATTTGTCCCATTATTCAGTGACTTTTCCTTCTTTGAGGATCCCTTCATCTACATTTATCTCCCTATCCAGACCATTGTGGCAGTTATCTGGTTATTCTCCCTTCTTTTTCTTTTTTTTTTTTTTTAGTGAGGCAATTGGGGTTAAGTGACTTGCCCAGGGTCACACAGCTGGTAAGTGTTAAGTGTCTGATGCCGGATTTGAACTCAGGTCCTCCTGAATCCAGGGCCGGTGCTCTATCCACTGTACCACCTAGCTGCCCCTTCTCCCTTCTTTTTCAAGGAATTTAATACCAGGCTCACAACAACCTTACTTTCTACCCCAACTTCTGCCTTTATACTCAGAAAATTCAAGAGACATATATATATATATATATATATATATATACATCAATATATACACACATACATACACACACACATATTTTGGGGGGGTGGGGCAACAGGGGTTATGTGACTTGCCCAGGGTCACACAGCTAGTAAGTGTCAAGTGTCTGAGGCTGGGTTTGAACTCAGGTCCTCCTGAATCCAGGGCCAGTGCTTCATCCACTGCGTCACCTAGCTGCCCCTATATATTTTTCTAGTATTAATAGTATTTTATTTTTTCCAATTGTTTGTAAAGATCGTTTTCAGCATTCATTTTTGTAAGATTTGGGGTTCCAAATTTTTCTCCCTGCCTTCCTTCCTTCCCTCCCTCCCCAAGAGAACAAGCAATCTGATATAGGTTATGTATGGCACAATCATCAGCATATATGTACATATATATCAGTGTGTCCCCACAAACATATATGAGTGTCCCCTCTGGCCTTCCTGGTCATCAGTCTCCTTAATTCACATGACCCACACTTTCAATCCATCTCAGCTACACATAAGAATGGTCAGAACCTTGATATCATCATCACTCATATGTTCTACTTCCATGAACTGATCGTCTCCTATCTTTTCAAGTCTCTCAGTGGTCCACTCTTTCTCATCTAGCCTGAAATTCTCCAGACTTTGCTCTGGCTTCATTTTCCTCTCATTTTGTTCTTGACCCTATAGTTAATCAGCTCAGCTTAACTACTGTCATATCTAAAATCTCCTGTCCCCTTTTGCTATTGCTTGCCAAACTTCAACCATGGGATGCCTCCCACCCCCCACCTTTTTCTTTTCATATTCCTGAATGGCACTGCAGGTAGTCACACACTTAGTCAACCATACAGATTGGGACCATTGCAAATTTATCTTAATTAATCCCAACTAGACCTTCACTTATATAGTAATTGGGTTTTTTTTTCTTTATGGATTCTATAATAATGGCTGTTCAAAATCTTTTCCTTTTTTCTGAAGCCTTTCACAACTTACCTTCCCCCTTCCTCTCAATGAAGTACCCCACCTAATAGTTTACCAAGAAAATAAACTTGTTGTCATGAACTATCTCTTCTATACCTCCAAATTCCTTGACATCATTGACTTTGCTCCTGTGTCTGATGGCTCTTGTCATGAAGGCTAATCACTTTAACTTGTGCCCCTTGATCCCATTCCCCCCCAGCTCCCCAAAAGCTTAAACTCCCCCCTCCTCTTTCTCTAGTCTCAGTCTTTCCCTGACTACTTCCCAACCACTAACAAGCATGTCCATTTCTTTCCCATCCTTCCCATCCATCATCTTCTCAGGTTATCGTGTACTTTCTCTCTCCCTTTCACAGCCAAACTTCTAGAAAATAAAACTATCTTCTCATATCTCTTCTTGAAGGTCATGCTTGATTTTTCTTTTTGTAACACACTTTCAGTTGTTTGGTGGTTGTTCTTTCCATTTATATTGTTATAGTCATTGTATATGTTGTTTTCATGACTCTGATTCCTTCAATCTATATCAGTTCATAAAAGTTTTTTCTGTATACATCATATTTATTTTTTCTAATGGCACAGTAATATTCAATTACACATACCACAATTTGTTGTCATTCCCCAATCCATGGGCATCTACTTTGTTTCTAGTTCTTTGCTACTATTAAAAGCACCCCCGATACACTATAGCACTATAGAGCTACAATGCATGTGATTACTGTTATCCCCCTTATGACTAGAGACCTCTAATGAAGCAATGTAAACCTCCCAGGACAGCCCTTTCCTGCTTTGAGATAGTTCTGATTGTTAGGATGTTTCCTCCTCCCCCAACCCCCACCCCAGCCTAAATTTGTCTCTTGCAACTTTGACTCATTTTTTCTGTGGTTCTTCCATTTGGGGCCAAGCAGAACAAATTAAATCCTTCTCATATATGACAATCCCTCAAATATTTTAACACAACTGTCATCCCCCTTGAGTTTTCCCCATGTGAAACATATAAAACTCCTTTGACAAAAAGACTCAAGGCCCTTCAGATTTCTGGCTGCCTTATGGAAATTTATTCAGCTCTCTCCCAAACTAGGAAACCTTGAACTGAGCTCAATATTCCTAATATATTCTGACCAGAGCAGAGTACTGTAGACTTACCACCTCTGCATTTTGGAAAACTATGCCTTTTCATGAGGCCAAAGATCACACTGGATTTTTTAGCTGCCACATCACACTATTGTGTTATATTAAGCTTATATTCTCCTAAACTCCCAGATATTCACAGGTACAAGATAATCACGACCCTCCCCCTGTCTTGTACTTGTGAAGTCAATTTTTCAAAACTACATTTAAGACTTTAAGTTTTATTCTATTAGATTTGGCCCATTATTTTGGGCTACCAAGATCTTTTTGCATCCTAAATCAGTCAACCAGTGTGTTAACTATGCCTCTCAGCTATATGTCATCTCCAAATTTGTTAAGCATCCATCTATGCCTTCATCTATCTCATAGATAAAAATGGTAAAAAAAAAAAAAAAAAGACATGGTTAGCACACATCGCCTAGAGTGTTATACAGCATCAAATCATTTATGACTATCCTTTTGAGTTCAGGTATTCAACCAATTCGAAATCCAACTAATTGTATTGTCATCTAGGCAGCATCTCTACATTTTCTACAAGAACAATATGAGTTATTTTGTGAAACACTTTGCTAAAATCTAGGTAAATTGTAACTAGATGATTCCCATTTTCATTAAGGATACTTCATAATTATAGAATTCCAATATAGATAACTACTGAATAAACATCTTTCTAAATGTTCCATAGGTATCTCAAGCTCTACATGTCTAAAACAGAGCTACTTTCCCCTTCTGCATAAACTCTACTCTCTTCTCCACTTATTTCTGTCATGGGTATTATTATCCTTTCAGTTACACAGGTTGGCACATTCAGAATCAGCCTCAACACTTCACTTTCACTTGGTTCCGCTCCCCATCTAATTAGTTTCTAAGTCTTATCAACACATAACAGTTCTCATATTCATCCTCTTCTCTCTCTGCATGCAACTATTATCCTAGTTCATGTCCTCATTACCTCTTACCTAGATCATTGCATTTACTTCCTAACTAATCTCTTTGTTTCGACTCTCTCTTCTCCAATCTATTTTCCACACAGCTATCAAATTGATAATCATAAAGCACAGTTCTGTCCATGTCATCCTGCTCAAGAAGTTCCAGTAGCTCCCAACTTTGGGACAATATACAAATTCCTCTACTTGGCCTTTGAAGTCCTTCATAGTAAGTCTTTCCATAATAGTCTTTCAGTAAGTCTTTCCATAATGATTTCATATGCTTCCCCCCATGCACTTTCTGTCTTAGCTAAATTGGCCAACTTGCCAATTTACACATCCCATTTCCTATCTCCGTGCCTTTGCAAGGACTGACTCCTGTGCTAGAAAAATTTTTGCTCACTTCTACCTCTTGGAATTTCTACCTTCTTTCAAAGCTCAACTCAATTGTCATTTCCACTAGGCCTTTCCTGATTCCCCCTTTTGGAAGTGCTCTCTGTGCCAAAATCACTGTATTTCCTTTTGTATTTTGTATTGTTTTTTGTAGTCACTTGTCTGGGTACATGTTGCACCTTGGAATAATGTGAACTTTTAGAGAGCAAGGACTTTTTTGTTTCAATCTTTGTCTCCCCAACACTTGCACAGCATCCTATACGTAGTTAGTACTAAATGAATGCTTATTGAAAGAATAAAGACTCACCTCTCCCATGCCTGGAATGTACTTCCTCCTTAGCTCTGACTCTCAGCTCAAGTCTTTCCTCCTACAGGAGGCCTTTCCTGATTCCCCCAGGTGTTAATGCTTCAACCTTCAAATTATCTTGTACCTACTTTTTATATGTTGTGTGTGTGTGTGTGTGTGTGTGTGTGTGTGTGTGTGTACTTAATTATTTCCCCTTGTAGACTATAAGTTTTTTGAGAAGAGGGACTCCTTTATTTTTGCATTTGCAGCTTTAAAAATGGTTTGGTCAATGTCAGCCCAGTCCTTCTTGACCAGTCCCCCTATTACATATATAGACACCTAGCATAATGTCTGACACATTAGTTAGCTGAGAAGAGGACCCTGAAAGAAGAGAAGTTTTAATCGAAAGTGGTGGGTGTATTAATGTTGGAGCATAAAGGAAGCCAAGCTCTAGGAGACTAAGTAGATGCATGGTAAAGGACTCAGAAATGGAAGGTGAGAGATTGTATTTACTTTTTTCTGCCACATCCCTAGGGTACTATGCTCCCAAGATCATAATGAAAAGGAATACAAAGTAATGGCTACAAATGAGCTTCAAATAGGGTCAGAGCCACATCATACCATTAAAATTCCATTTCAAAGCACATAAAAGCCATAACCTTGGGTTTTCTGTGCATTCTTTGAATTGGATGTGAATATTAGTTAATTGAAAAGGCATTTGTAAATTAAATAAGAATCATATCATTGTTGCTTTTAAAACACAAATATTCTATATGCTTTCTGTTATTTTATTGAGCTTCAGCCAAGACAGACCAGCAGGCCCTTACATCTGGAGAAGAACTACTTCTATGCACCTTAAGCTTTATGGTCCTTAGGGCATGAAGAGGGAAGGCAGCCCAGGATGGGGCCATGGAACAATTGGTCACAGAGTAGGAGGAGGAAATGGTCTATCTCCTATTCTTCTATTGCACTTGTAGTAGGATAACCTCTCTTGGTACCTACTTACCTTCCTCTTACTTAACACCCTTCATTCTTATCCATTTCATTTATCTCCCCACACTTACCCACATCCATTTCATCCTTAATCCTCCTCAATTTCTATGCTTTTCTATCACCTCAAACCCTCTTCTACTGTTAAAAAAAAAAAGCAAATTTCTTTAGATTTCTTCCTCTCACATGATTCTCATCTTCTAGTATTTATTGAAACATTTTTTTTTACAAAGACACTTCATCCCTTTGAACCATCTCTAAAGGTTTCTATTTCTTTTACGCTGCCTGACACACAAAGTCAATGGAAAAATATGACATATTCCACAGTTGATTTCAGACTTTTCTTTCCCATCATCATTAGATGATCACTCATTCCTCCTTTAAAGTTCATTCTGTCTTGTTGAGATGTTTGTTGTGTTCATCTGTAGGCCTGTAGTTCACTCTTCCTCCTTCCTGATAAGTCCAGTCCCTAAATGATTCTGCAGCCTAACTTCTTCCCCTCTTTGAATGTCCTGGTCTCCCCAGAGATAGATATGGCATATTACAGGAATGGGGACATAATTAGTGTGAATGCACAGGTATGGAATATGAAATGATCAAGTGTGGGAAATAGCAAGTAGCTAGGTCAACTACAATGGAAGAGGGTATGGGTGTTAGAGTGGTAAGGAGAAATATGTCTGGAAATCTTGGTGGCAGCCAAATTATGGAGGGCTTTTTTAAGGTTACACAATAAGTTTATTATATATTTAAAAGGATTAACAAGTATGTAATAGATTTATAGTTTCATGTACAATTAAATTTTTAAAAATTCTACTGTTATGAAGATGTTTTAATTCTTACCTTCAAAATAAAATTTAAAAGTTAAAAAGAAACAAATTTGTAAAAAGTTTGAATTTTCTGTCAATGAACTTGCCAAAAACAAGAAGAACAGTTTAGATTTTGTTTTCTCCCTACATGATAGCAGTATAACTGAGATGTGAACAATTCAACCAACTTGCTGATTTTTCTCTATCATGTTAAAGAAAAGAGCCTGGGTTACATCTGAATCATGTCTTGACTACAATGACCCAGAGCACATATATAGTATAAATTCTAGTAGAAGAAAGAGGTTAATATAACTTAGTAACTAATTGTGAGAAACCCCATTTAAAAATTTCTAGGATTCTGTGTTGGAGAAGTATCAAAAGTCTTTATTTATACATTCCCATGCGAATGGGCCAGCTCCCTAATGGAAATGGCAGCAAGCAAGCATGGGACTGGAGGGGGGGCTCTCCCGTGTTCCTCAGTTACAATTTTTGAGTCAAGCCACTGGTGCCAAATGCTAGCCAATTGGAATGCAGTATAGTCAAAGGGGCAGCCCTCTAAACTCCTCATCCATGTGACCAGCCTTGGATCTCTCTCATCATATGATCCTGATTGCTAGAGAGGGGTGAAGGAAAGGAGCCATTAGTTAGCACCCTTCTCCCACCTGAAATTCACCTCCCAGACATTAATTGTTCCCCAGACAACTTCAATCAGCTTTTGAGGGGGGGCCCATATTTCCCACACTAATTATCATCTGAGAAACTGCCTAAAAAGAGAACAGGATTCAGTTAGGAAATCTGCCTCTCTTTGAAATGTTTTTTGTCTGCTATCTCTGATATCTTTCTTTCACTAAGATTTTAGGGTATGTGAGCCCAGGGTCAGGGACTATATTACACTGTCAAGAACTATCACCAAAGAGATTAATTAATATTAGCTAATAATAATGAAAGAATCAACTAGGGTGATAACATCACTCATCACCATCACCATCACCATTAATTGACAGTTCATGTTTGTTTTCTGTGTTCCCAAAGAGCTTTTTTTTTTCACTACTGCCCTAGGAGATACTTCATTCAAGTATTGTGTCCATTTTGCCCTGAAAGAAACTAGGTCCTAAGACTTTTTTTTTCAGTGCAACAAACACTTATTTTTTTCCCATTACATGTAAGGATAGTTTTCAACATTCATTTTCATAAGATTTAGAGTTCCAAATTTTTCTCCCTCCCTTTCCTCCCCCCTCCACAAGACATCAACCAATCTGATATAGGTTATATATGTACAATCCACAAGTGCTCTTTTTATTGGTTCTTTCTATGGGGGTGGATAGTATGCTTCATCATTAGTCCCTTGGAATTGTCTTGGATCATTGTATTGCTGAGAGTAGTTAAATCATTCACAATTGCTCATCGAACAATACTGCTGCCACTATGCACAATGTCCTCCCAGTTCTGCTCACTTCACTATACATCAGTTCATATGAGTCTTT
Organism: Dromiciops gliroides; assembly: GCF_019393635.1. Classification (NCBI taxonomy): domain Eukaryota; kingdom Metazoa; phylum Chordata; class Mammalia; order Microbiotheria; family Microbiotheriidae; genus Dromiciops; species Dromiciops gliroides. The sequence continues at coordinate 97,420,221 of NC_057862.1, forward strand.
CCAAGTTTTTCTGGGATCATCCTGTTTGTTATTTCCTATAGCACAATACCATTCCACTACAATCATATACCACAGCTTCTTCAGTCATTCCTCAATTGATGGACATTCCTTTGATTCCCAATTCTTAGCCACCACAAGGAATTGCTATAAATATTTTTTGCACAATTTTCCCCCTTTTCTCTTTTTCATGATTACTATTGTTAACTGTATCCCTCCATCCTATTCCCTTCCCCATGATATTTACTTTATTATCTATCTTCTTTCATTTGTTTTTTTTGTTTGTTTTTAGTGAGGCAATTTGGGGTTAAGTGACTTGCCCAGGGTCACACAGCTAGTTAAGTGTTAAGTGTCTGAGGCCGGATTTGAACTCAGGTACTCCTGATTCCAGGGCCGGTGCTCTATCCACTGCGCCATCTAGCTGCCCCTTTATCTATCTTCTTTCATTCTATCCCTCTTCAAAAGGGATTTGCTTCTGTCTGTCCCCTCCCCCAATCTGCCCTCCCTTCTTTTGCCCCTCTCTATCCCCTTCCCCTCCTATTTTCCTGCAGGGTTAGATAGATTACTCCATCCAATTGAGTGTGTATATTATTCCCTCCTTGACACAATTCTGATGAGATTGAGGTCTTTGAGCCAATTCTGAAAAGTGTTGGGCTCATTTAGATTAAAAAGATTATTCCACCCAATTGGATATATGTGTGTGTGTGTTAATCCTTTATGGAGGGCTTTAAAAACTGGTTGAACGATTTCTATTTTTCCTAAGGTCTTTGAGGAGGGAAGTGATATAGTTTTTGCCTTCCTCTGTATTACCAAATATTAGTCTTGTGTTTAATGAATGCTCACTAATACACATGTGCATTATGAAGATAGTTTTGGCACCTGGCTGGATTGGAGAGGAGAGAGACTGGAGACAGGAAAATCAGTTAGGAGACTAACAATAGGGGAGGTAAAAGATGACAAAAACCTGAACTAGATAATGGCCTTGAGATTGGAGAAGGAACAGATGCATCACATGTTTTGCTTATGTAGCACTTGCTTTGAAAGTCACTATCACAGAGACTATAGATATTGAACTACCTTTAAAGAGCAAAAAAGAATGTTGGGAAAGTAGTTGATTTTGGTAAAAGCCAATTAAGAAATGGCTTAATGTGAAGCACCTCTTCTGATGGGGTCAGAAAGAAGGTGTTTATCTGTGAACCATGAGGTTCTATGAACAATGTGTGCTATGTGGGACTTTCCTTTGGATTCAGAAAGAGAGTGAGCGATGTTATCTATGAAGATATACTTGCTAAGCTATGGAAAGACAATTTTTTAAAGTGTTAGCTTTAGAGCAGTTAAAAGAAATATATCCTTTCATTGCTAGAAAGAAACTGAAGAAAACACAGAAGAGAAAGTGGTTGAAGGAACTTTTCTGAGGAAGCTGTTTTCAAATTGATTTTATGATAAAGTTTAATTTAATTGATTTTAGGTGTTCTGAAACTTGTTTACAGGCAGCTAGGTGGTATAGTAGAGCACTGGGCTTGGAATCAGGAAGACTCATCTTTATGAGCAATTTGGTCTAGAATTTTAGTTCTTTTGTATGGCATAGGTGGACTTGAGTCAGTTTAGATTCTGAGGATGGGGTCTGGAAGGTACTCAGGCCCCAGTCTCTGTTATAATCAGATCATTTTGTTCATGTATTATTCCATAGATTATAATAGAAATCATGTATTTTGCCTTACTGAACCTGATGTACCCTGGTAGCCGCTCTTCCCCTTACCTACATTCCAAACCCCCAGTCCTTGTTATCCTGTTGCTACAACACACCTCATGACCAGGCAAGCGATGTCTCCTGTTAGTGCTAGAGCAGACCCCACTCAGATACTACCCCCCTTTTGCATTCCTAAGTCCTAACTCCACCCCAGTACCAGCTCCTGGTACCATCACTCCCTTCTTCCCCCTTGCCCCTCCTTACCTGGATAGAGTGGTTTGAAGTGGTTTTACCCCTCCCATAGTTTCACCCTTTCCCCTCTTTCCTTGATTTGACCTTTTCCCCCTCCCCTTTTCGGACCATGTACCTATACCCTGATCACAAGCTGAACACACACCCTGGATGAGACAGGATTGGATGTTAGAATGTGAGCTCACCCTGTGCATGAGGGGACCCCCCCCCAAAAAAAAATCTCTATAAAAACCCAAATCATGAGCCCATTACTGCAGTCCTCATCTCTGGCATGGGGTTGCCCGTTCTCATGAGAATATAATAAATCTGCCTCTGCTTGATTTGGTGGTCTCCTCGAGTTATTTGGGTAAACTAAGGCAATTTTGTCCCAAACACTTTCTATATTCCAAACAACTATGTAATTAAGAATTTAGCCTTGTCATCTGTCTGTTACTAGTAATATATTCCTGTGTAAGATAAGGTACTTTAATTTCTCACAATGGTATGGAGATAATTAGGCAAATGATGCAAAGACTTGTAAAACCAGGATATATTTCTGTTATTTGTGAGGTTAATATCATAACTGTCTCAGTTCTGTATTAATGAAATGAATAGCAGCCCAATTAGTTATCTCAAGAGAAGAATGGTTTGTGATCTATCTTATAAATGACTTAAAGTGAGATCCACTTTTACTAGGGGTTATTCATTTGAACATGGCTAGAAGTTGAAAATGTTTTATCTTAAACAGCTTATTTAATAATTATGGTTCCTACTATACTAACTCCTTATACTAATTCAGATGTAGTTCAGTATTAACCTGAAAGATCTACTTAGTTATGATTATATGGAGCACATAACACAATGACAGAAATTTGCCATAAAAGAAGAGGGACATAGTTACACAGTAAGGGAATAATGCTTCCCCGACTTCATGTAAATTCCAGATGTTGTTGTTGTTGTTGTTGTTTGTCCTTTATTCTTGAAGAGGACCATGACATTAGGAAGGTGATATATCTTGCAAGTGAATTGGATTTAAATGAGGCAGGGTTGTGCAAAGTCATCAACCTCACTCTTTCCTCCAGAGTCATCTAGGTCCAGTGGAAGGTTTGTATCAGGATGACTAGAGGTCACCCTGATGCAGTAGGAGACCTTGACCTTTTAAGCTAAGGCATTTTACAGGTCTCAATTTGTCTGAGGCAATGCCCACTTAGTGATTAAGTTTAGGTAAGAAATGAGGCAGACAAAATTTATACAGATAGCTGATTGAATTGAGCCAGGCTTAAAGTGAGCAAAATGGGATATTTTCGATTCAAGAGGAAATGCTATACTGGGAAAATCAAGTCAGGAGAATTCTACCCTAGCTCATGCCAAGAGTCATTCTCCCAACCATTCCTATGAGAAGTTCACCTATAATTCATGCATATCAACCCTATAGGATTGCTGGCATCATGGGTGATCATACTCAGAGTCAGACTAAGAACAGTATCAGTTATAGTCCCATAAGGTCTTAAAGTGTTTGTTTGTTTGTTTATTTGTTTGGTGAGGCAATGAGGGTTAAGTGACTTGCCCAGGGTAACACAGCTAGTAAGTGTCAAGTGTCTGAGGCTGGATTTGAACTCAGGTCCTCCTGAATCCAGGGCCCGTGCTTTATCTACTGTGCCACCTAGCTGCCCCCAGGTCTTAAAGTTTTATTTTTTTATTTTTATTTTTTGCGGGGCAATGGGGGTTAAGTAACTTGCCCAGGGTCACACAGCTAGTAAGTGTCAAGTGTCTGAGGCTGGATTTGAACTCAGGTCCTCCTGAATCCAGGGCCAGTGCTTTATCTACTGCACCACCTAGCTGCACCCCAGGTCTTAAAGTTATAAATAGCAAGTTCCAGTAATCAGAGCTTCAGGTGGATTCAGCTCTCAAGGACCACATTTCCTTGATAACAGGTATTGATTATAATCTCACACTGGTAACAATAAAAGATTCATCGTGAAAAATCACATCTCATCTTTATATAACTAGTACTCATAGTAAGTAGATGCTTTTTTGTCCCTTGGTTCTACATTAGACAAATGATGTTGCTTTAAAATGCTTAATAACAATGAAAGACTTGGGATGGGATGTATAAATATAATAATCCTAAACAGTACTGAGAACGGCTTATATGAAACATTGTCTATAGTAAAACATGTTCAGTTATTAACCATGTTCAAATGGACACAAACATAGACTACTGTTTTCAGAATCCCTTTAAAAATGGGAACATCTTTAAGGTGACTCTTAAGTAGTTTATATGCATTTCAGGGCATGCTCTACACACAGGTTCTAATGCCAGATAAAATAACAAATATAAGTAAAATCAGATTTCCCCTTAAAGTAACACAAGATATGTCATAAGTTATTACTCTTGACTAATATAACTGACTGTACTGAAATCCTATTCCTTAAAACATAAACAAAAGAGGTTCCTAACTTCGACCTCACAACCTAATAGATTCATGTCTTTGTTTCACAAGCTTCTCTACCTTTGATTAATTATACTCATAGCATTCTGAAAGAATGAGATACTTCAGGAATTGGATCTTATACATATAAGTTCAAGTAATAATTTAACTTTGGCTTAGGCCATAGAATGACTACAGATTTCAGATGAAAACAAAAAGATCTTTCCCACTTGCAGTTTATTACAGTAATTCAGGTGCCTTGGGGTTAGTCTGATAACTAATGTTTTGTAGGGCTGTAATTCACTTAGATTAGATTCTCTTTACACTTTAATCAGAAATACCCTCTCCTAGTTGGGTGGGGTCCCACCTAAGATTGAGTCATCATCATTGGCCCTATCCTTTAGAAACTAACAGAATGACCTACAAGGGCTTGGCTGGTCTTTGAATAAGGAAGTAAAAAGAGAAGAAACCTCAATAATTGGTTATTAATAGAAAAAAATTGTCTCATTATTCTCTTTTTGAGCCAATTCCAATGAGAGTAAGGTTCAAATGTTGCCCACCATGACCTCATCTTCTTCCCCATTTTAAAAGCTCTTCCTCTCATACCTCTTTTATGTAAGATAACTTTTGTCATTCTTCCTTTCCCTTCTCTCTTTTCCCAATGCATCTCTTTTTCTCAACCTTTGTTTTATTATTTTGAAATCATCCCATCATAGTCAACTCGCACCCATACACACTCTTTCTAATTGACCTAATAATGATAAAGTTCTTAGGAGTTACAAATATCATCTTCTAGATAGGAATGTAAATGGTTTAATCATATCAAGTCCCTCATGATTTCTCTTTCATGTTTACCTTTTTATACTTTTCTTGAATCCTGTATTTGAAAGATGAATTTTCTATTCAGCTCTGGTATCTTCATCAGGAATGCTTGAAATTCCTCAATTTCATTAAATATTCCTTTTTTACCCCTGAAGGATTCCCCCTGAGGGTTATTCTTGGTTGAAATCCTAGCTACTTTGTCTTCCAGAGTATAATATTCCAAACCCTCTTCTCCTTTAATGTGGAAGCTGCTAAATCTTTTTTTTCATTCTTTTGATTTTTTAATTTGTGTGTGTGTGTGTATATATATATATATATATATATATATATACACATATATATATATATATATATATATATATATATACATATGTAAAGGGGCTAAAATTCTAGCTATACTGTCTAAAATATCTAATGAGTGGTCGCCAATAAATTATAAGCTTTAGCAAGAGTTAGACTTTTAAGCATTTATTAAGGAGAATAAGAATTTGGTAAAGAGAGATAGAAAGGCCTAGATTCATCTATCTATTAAAGGGAGAGAGTATTTTGCACTCCACTGTCCACCAGAGTCCTGGCGAAAGAGAGAGCGGTAGAGCCAGCCTCGACCCCTCTTCCTCCCACAAGCAAACGTCACTTCCTGACACCAAAGAAAAGCCTCATGACCTTGCCCTTGGAGGGCTTCTCCTCATTGTGGAGCTTTCCTACCCTAAGTCTCCAGCAGGTGGCGTCATTCCAATTGTTACATATATACACACATACAGACATATATTTCATTTTAAACTTAAATACAAAATGAGAAAACAAAACAAAACATTTCCATGTACACAACAGAACATGAGAAGATTCAATATAAAATAATAAATTTCCATTTCACAAAACCCTATGTACTAAATCCTTTCAAAGCAGCCCAGCTTTTCTGTTCTTCCTTCTAGATTTTATTTTGTTCTCTTCTGTGTATTTTTTCTCCCTACCTCTTCCCAGCCCCCACTCCACTCTAGAGAAGACTACAATTAAATGTGAATATATAGGCATATATATGTATAAACATACACACATATAATATACATATATGTAAGACCATACTATGTATATTTCTATTTGTCAGTTCTTCCTTTGGAGGTAGATAGCATCTTCCTTCATAGCTCCAAGTCTTTCCATGTCTTTCTAAATCAATCAGCTCATAATTTCTTCATAGCAGTATCCCATCACAATCATATCCTATTTGAGAGATTGTCTATGGAAACTTTGGATGTAGGAGCCATGACATTGCTATCCTCTTCTGAGGGTGCACCTCAATCTTCCTTGTCGCTAAAGAAACTTTCTATGGTTCTCAACTTTCTCTGCTTGCTCATCTTGCCTGTCATTTACTTGACTTTTATCTCCCTCTTACAGTGGGGCCCTACCTCCAAGCTACCCTGTCCCAAGCTTTAGAGGGTCCCAGGTGTTTTGACTTAAGGAAGAGCAGGTTCTTTACTCGCCTGGCCTGTTCCCTGGTCTGTAGATAATCCCAGGTCAACTTGCCAATTAACTAGACAGCAAAACTTTGTGTGCTCTGGTTGTTAGCTCCTACAAGCCTGTACCCTTCCCCCACCTGGGCCACTGCTACTCAAGCATACTTCCTTGTTCCCAGCAGAGGTGAAACACCCAAATTCCACCTCCACACCAGCTGAGACCCCTATAATCTTCCCCCTGCCAACCTCTCAGCCTTCTCACCAGATTGTGAGCTTACTTCCAGATGACAATTTCACTGCAGGTGATTCAGAGGCTCCAGGGGTCTCTTTCCCTGGCTTGGCCTGCCTGGGACTGGATCTATGTCAGTGTGACTGTGGAGTTGGGCTCCAATACTCCCCTGGCACAGTAGCCCCCTCCTACTGACCTTCTAAGCTGTCTTTGGTTGGAAAATGATCTCAGTCCATTCTTTTGTGGGTTTTGCTGCTCCAGGAATTGTCCTATGGCATTATTTGGAGGTTTTTTGGAGCGATCATGTTGTAAGTTCCAAGAGCTTACTGCCTTTCCTCCACCATCTTGGCTCTGCCCCAGAAATCCTGAGAGATTGTCTACGAAAGGTTTTTTTTTCCCAAAATTTCTGCTTTCCTTCTAATCTTGGCTACACTGGTCTTCTTTATACAAATATGTTTAATTTAAAATAATTGAAGTTAACCATTTTACACTTCAACAATGCTCTTGCCTTATAATATAGTTTAAGGTCTGGTACTGCTAAATCTCCTTTCTCTACATCCCCCCCCCTTACTTTCTTTGTAATTCTTGACCTTTTGTTCTTTTCTATGAATTTTGTTATTATTTTTCCTAACTCAGTAAAATAATTTTTTTAGTAATTTAATTGGGATGGAATTGAATAAATAGATTAGTTAAGTAGAATTGTCATTTCTTACCTACCCATGAACCCATGAATACTTCTCCAATTATCTAAATCTGACTTATCTTTATAGTATGTTATGTTTATATTCAAATAATTCCTGTATCTGTTTTAGCAGGTATATTCTAAGGTATTTTATTCTGTCTAATTATTTTATATGGTCTAAAACACAATATTGGTGATACATAGTGGGGCTTCCCTATTTTTCTCTTTTAATTAAATCTATTTTAGCTTTGACTTTGTCTGAGATCATGATTACTACCTCTGATTTTTTAACATAATAAATTCCACTACAGCCCTTCATTTTATCTATGTGTGTATCTTTTTTATTGTGTTTCCTGAAAGAGACATATTGTTGAATTCAGATTTTTAATTTATTCTGGTACCCATTTCTACTTTATGGGTAAATTCATCCCATTCATATTCTAAGTTGTAATTACTTGTTATGTATTTTCCCCATCCTCTTTCTCCTCACTATGCTTCTTGCCCTATTTACCTTAACCCTCCTTATTTACTTCCACTCACTACCCTGCCCTCTTATTCCTCAATATGCCCATCCCTCTAAGAGTCCTTCCTTTATCCTTTCCCCCCATCCTTCACTTTAATCCACCTATATTTCTAGGAGTTTCTCCCTTACCTCCTCTACCTCCTAATTCTTAATCTACATACCCTTCTAAAGGTCCCTCCCTTAACCTATCCTTTCACCCTCTTATTTCTTTATAAATTTTTTTCCTGAGACAACATCCATTCAGTAAATAAGAAAACAAAGAAAGTAAGGAAAGAGGAAAAGAAAGAAAGGAAGGAAAGAGGAAAAGAAAGGAAGGAAGGAAGAAAGAAAGAGAGAGAAAAAGCAAGTCTGGGAGGGGACGGCCCTCAGGGTTTCTGGACAAAACAGAAACAATTACTATTTATGCTTACTCAACCATTAAGAAGCTGTGAGAATTGGAATGGCATCTCCTGCTGGAGAGATATTGTGGGAATGCTCCACCATAAGGAGAGAGAATATGATGTGGAAGCCATGTGACTTTAGTGTCCAGAAGTTGGCCAGCGTCCGAAACTTGCATCTGTAGAGCTGCCTGTTAGTTTTGTCAATCAGGGCTGCCAACCAATTAGCCTGGAGATGTGTGTGTGTGTGTGTGTGTGTGTGTGTGTGTGTGTGTGTGTGTGTGTGTGTATGGCCCTGTTTCCTGTTTCACAAGAGGCTTCTGGGAGGAGGAAGGAGGAGCAAGGGTTTTTTTCACCTGGGACCTCAGCTTGGCTGAGGCAGAGATTCTGGCTCCCTTAGATAGACAGATGAAGGAATCTTGGCCTTTTTCTCTCTGATCTCTAGATTCTAATGTACCTTTATAAATCCTTAAAAGTCTAAATTCTTGTTAAAGCTTCTAATTTAAGGCAACCACTCATTAGATTTTAGACATTCATAGCTAGAATTTTAGCCCCTTACAAGGCCAAATAATGACCGATGAGCCTTGGCTGGAGAGTATTGTTGGCCAGTCTTTAAGAATCAAAATGATTTGGGGTTAAGGTATGGTCCTTTAAAAAAATTGAGCTCTAAACCCCCAAACATCTTTTGAGGTTTAAACAAACAAAACATATTCCTTTGGGCAGAGCACCCTCAGGTAAAGGTATGATTCCCTATATGGACAGACAAGGAGAGAGAGAGGGAGAAGGAGAGAGAGCTGCATTCCCCATAGGGATCTTGCTAGTTGGGTCTACAGTAGGGCAGTTTTTACTCACAGAATGTTGGTTTTTGTTTGTCCTTCATTCTCAAGGAGGACCATGACATCTAGAGGTGATGTCATGACTAGCAGTGAATTGGATTTAACCTTTGACCTTAGTTTAAAGAGGTCAAAGTCTCCCACTGCATATGTGTCAATCCCCAGTCATCCTGATTTATATCTTGCCACTAGACCAGAATGGTTTTGGAGGAGAGAGTGAGGCTGATGAATTTGCACAGTCCTCCATTATTTAAATCCAATTCACTGCAAGTTGTGACATTACCTCCCAATGTCATGGTACTCTTCAAGAATGAAGAACAACAATAATATTTCTAAATTTAAAATACTTTTATGCTCTTTTAGATGTATATATTATTCCTTCTTTAACCCATTTCCCATGAGAATAGGTTTCCAGAACTACCAGCCCTCCCTCCCCACTTGCTTTTTCTGTATCAGTTATTCCTTTCATGCCTCATTTGTATGAAATAATTACTCCTTTTTATCTTTCCCTATGCAATTTTATTTTTTTAAATCATCCCATCATAGACAGCTCAGTCTAAGCCTTTCTTTCAAACTACCCAAATAATGATGATAGTTATATTGATACCATTTTCACATAAAAGAAGTAAACAGTTTGACTTTATTGAATCCCTTATGATTGGTCTTTAATGTTTATATTTCTCCTGTATCTTAAATGTCAAATTTTCCATTCAGTTCTGCTCTTTTTGTCACAAATACCTGAAAGTCTTTAAGTTTGTCAAGTCTTAATTTTTTTTTTCATTCAGAAGTATACTTAACCTTTTGGGGTAAATTACCTTTGGGTATAATTCCATCTCTTTTTCTCAGTAAAATATAGTGTTCTAAGATATATGGTCCTTTAAGATAGCTTAATTTACAGCTTACTAGCTTAATTATAATTAATATTATAATTAATTAATTAATAGCTTGATCTATAGCTTAAGCTAGATAAGCTGCTAGGTCTTGTGTAATTCTGATTATAACTCTCCAATATTTAAATTATTTTTTCTTGTTGCTTGCAATATTGTTTCCTTAACCTGGGAGCTTTGAAATTTGGCTATGGTATTCCTCTAAGTTTTCTTCCTAGGATCTCTTTCAAGTAGTGATTGGTGGATTATTACTATTTCTGTTTTATCACCTTGTTCTAAAACTTCAGAGCAATTTTCTTTAATAATTTCTTGTAATATTGTATCAAGATTCTTTTTTTTTAACCATAACTTCCAGGTAGTCCAACTATTCTTATATTGTCTCTCCTTGCTCTGTTCTCTAAATCAGTTGTTTTTCTGATGATGTTTTACACACCCCAATTCCAGTTTTCAAGGAATTATTTTCTTCCATAAGTTTTTGATTCTATATTTCCAGTTTGTTGACTTCTTTTCATAATTTTCTTGATTTTCTTGGATTGCTCTTTTTTCTAATTTTTCCTTAATCTATATAGATTTATATTTATTTGCTTTTCAATTAAAAATTTGTTTAATGGGGTGAAATTGTAGTAGTAATAGACAAAAATACTTTCCACTTGAAAAAGAAAAATAATAAACTAAAAAGAAAAGTTCATGCACCCCAGGTTAAAAACCCATGAATTAGATGAAAAACATTTATTCACTAGAGGCTTAATGGAATAAAGTTTGCTAAAATATCACCTGCAGTACAATTTTATAACAGTCTTTTGTTAAATGTTTCATGTTTCATGATATCTCCTTTAATTATATCTGGCTTGATAGAGGAAAAGAATTAATTAAATTGATAAAATAGAATAAAACTAATATGATCCTGCTAAAAATCAACATCAAAGACAAACTATTATGTTAACACTTAAGTAACTCAAAACACCAAAGAAATATTTTAGTTAATGCTATCATTTCATTCATTTCAGATTATTAATGTATTGTTGTGAATTTCGCTGATCCAGTATAGTTACTGGTTGCTTTCAAATCAGATGACTTCATTTACTTAGTTCAGGTATGTTTTAGAAGGCTTTTTTTTTTTTTTTTGGTGAGGCAATTGGAGTTAAGTGATTTGCCCAGAGTCACACAGCTTGTAAGCGTCAAGTGTCTGAGTCCATATTTGAACTCAGGTCCTCCTGAATCCAGGGCCAGTGTTTTATCCACTGCGCCACCTAGCTGCCCCTCAGAAGGCTTTTAAAAGAGACTCCAGGGAGTTCTTTGAAGCAGTCCATAATAACCAAATTCATTTAATTATATGCATTATCATACTCTATTAAAGTCTTGCCCTGAAGCCTTATTGTGGTACTGAGTTGTCATTGGATTCTTGAGGTTATTCCAGTAGAATGCAAACTGGTAGTAACTCTTAGCAAGTCAGAAAGGCTTTCAGAACCCTCTCAGCAATGGACAATCTATTATCCAAAGTGTAGCCCAGCTAATTGCAGAGATATCTATCAGTACAAGACTGACTACAGGTCTAGAATTTTAAGCCACACCCAACTTATACAAAGTCAACCAATCAACCTACAAGCAATTATAAAGAATCTACTAAGTACCAGGCACAATTCAAAGAAAGAGATACTAGGACAAAAATGTAACATTCCCTGCCCTCAAGGAGACAATAATCTGTGTCAATAGAAGGAACACCCACAGCAGTTCAATTACAGCAATTTTAAAGTGTCAAAATAAAACACTTATTTAAAGACAGAAAAATAGCTTGAAAAAGATAGATATAATAAATCCATGAAGTCTCCCTCCCCCAAACTTCTTCGGGAGTGGGAGGGGAGATGTAGCAGCGAGTCATGATGGTGGCGACCAGGCCCTGATGAACTAGCCCATTCATTAACTGCCTCCCAGACCTGCCTACAGCTTCTGAGGACCGACTCTGGCTGGCCCCGTGCCTTGGGGAAAAAGCGATCCCGCTGGCAGGGGGAAAGCGACAGTGGCAGCTCAGGCCCAGGGAAGAGGCCTCCCGGCAGGATGAATGTGACCAACCCCACCAATCACCTGGACCTTCCTTCCAGTGGGCCAAGAGGCCGACCGAGTCCACAGCAACCAGGGCATGGGGGGGGGGCACCATGCAGATCACTCTGAAGACCCTCCAGCAACAGACTTTCAAGATGGACATCGACCCTGAGGTCAAGGCACTGAAAGAAAAGATTGAATCTGAAAAAGGAAAGGATGTGTTTCCGGTAGCAGGCCAAAAATTAATATATGCAGGCAAAATCCTCAATGATGATACTGCTCTCAAAGAATACAAAATTGATGAGAACTTTGTTGTGGTTATGGTGACAAAACCCAAAGCATGCAGCTACTTCAACGCCATCACTAGCTACAAGTCAACAATCAAATCCTGCTACTACTACATTTCCTTCATCGCAGCATCTGTGGCCCCAGTCCCTACTCCTTCCCCTGCCTTGGCTCCCACCCCTACACCTACATCTGTCACTCTAACACCAGCTGCAGCAGCTTGTGAACCTATAGAAAGAGAAAGCAGCAGAGAAGCCAGTAGAAGCTCCTATTGGTATTAGACCAACATCATCTGACAGACTTTATGGGCACACAGAATCTCAGTTTAATGAATATCATTATGATGTCCACTTCTTTGTAATGAGGATATTTCCACATCCTGGCCAACAGTCCATACTAACATTGCTTTGCTGATATGGATACAGTAATAACTCACTTATTCAGAGGCTGCCTTCAGAGCAACCTCAACTATCTGGAACACCACCGAGAACCTGGCAGTGAGCCGAAAAAAAGAAAAGAAAAGAAAAGAGTCCTTTGAACAGCCAAAATAGGTGTCATAAGGTCCATAAGGCTCATGCCTTTTGCTTATTGAAAAGCTTCTCATACTCTCACTCAAAACCCTTTTACTTGCTTATTTGGGACACAGTTTTAATCACCTTGGTTATACTGGGACTCCTTTTGATAGGAACACTGAGAGCAGCAAGAAGTAACAACAAAGTATAACATGGATAATATAAAAAGCAGGCAAAAGAACTGAAAGAAAAAGCATTACCATTTAATTAGAAGAAAAATAATCTTTGCAAATCTCAGTGATTGTGCTGGTATTCTTCCTCTAGTCCCAGTACAATATAATAATAATTGATGTGCATCATTGTTGCCCATGAAAGGGTTAAGTATAGTGTTTAAGGTTGGAGAAAATACTTGTTAGTTATAGAGAGACTGCTATCTAAAATGGTTATTTTTTTTAAATTCATGCTTCACATGGCAAGCTTCTCTTATCCAGAAAATTAGCAAATGTGAAACACTTCATTTCTCTGAGACTGAATAAATGAAGTGTACACCCTAATTTTTTAAAATTGGAAGCTATACTGCATTTGTCAATTTAACAAGGATAGTTCCTTTGATGTGGTACTTCAGCTTTTGTATTTGAATAGCTGTTATATTGAATATCAATAAAATTTATTTATTTAAAGAAAATGTAGTTAAAAATAAATTCATGAAAAGGAAAATAGAAAGGTTATGTTTTATATTCTGTAAGAATTAGAGAAAAGAGACAACATACTTTGTAGATAACAGAAACCATCAACCAATCTAGTAGCTTTAAGGTGATCAAAGAATTAACCTTGTACTCTTCCTCTGGAACTGGACTCTGATAGGTGAGCTTTCATCTTATCTTGCCCAGAATCAGACTCTACCTCATTTCCTCAACATAATTTCCAAACTATGCCAATGAGGACAGAGTCCCTGTGTTGACCCTTGACCCTGTTCCAGTTTCCTTTTATTTTTCATCTTCCCTCCATTAGAATATAAGGTATTTGAGGGCAACTGTCTTGCTTTTTTGTATATGGATCCCCAGTGCTCAATCTAGTGCCTCAAACATAGTAAACTAATAAGTACTTTTAAAATTTATTCTTTCATTCATTCATATAAAGTATTTCATAGTAAAGAAATGTATTTTGTTCATCAGGTGGGAAATATACAGAGGGACAATTTAGAATTAGTCACTGTTTACTGTGACTTTCGAGAATACAAGAAAGAATCCCTAAAGTTCAGGCTGTTTCAAATATATGTGTGTACATTATGTGTGTGTCTACATACATATTACAAAAAAAGAGGCATTCAGGCTGTAATGTGTTCAAGGTATTTTCTATATGCAGTTTTCTTAAATGTTAAATTATGTTGTAAATATTTTTAGTTTTATCTTTTCTTTTTCTTTTTGTGATTTTTTTACATTTCTATTTTTTTTAATTTGGTTTTATAAGATGACAAAATATAGATTAAAAAAAAATAATGTCATTGATTTCACAGCCAGTGTTTCCAGATTTGTATTGTTAGTTACTTTGTTTTTCTGGTTAGTCTTTTATTCTCCATTCCCACTGTTACCACTTTATTTCAGGCTGTTTCACTCCCTTAGTCTGGTGCAATCCAATAAGCAATTTACATGGCTACATCAAGAATTTTTATGAGAGCAGTTGATCAAGGGACCTCTGATTGATTCACCACTATCCCCCCACCAAGTTAATGAAATTAGAGAAGGTATTGGGGCTAGCAAGAGAGACAAGGTGTTAGGATCTTAAATGAAGTATTTTTTTTAAAGCTTATACTTTGTGACCCCTTTATGAAATGGAAAGATGTTTTCTGATGAAGATTGATGAAATTATAGGGATTGGCTATGAATTTGGTGGATCTTTTAAAAAGTGGGACACACTCTTTAGGAATCTAGGTGAGTTAATGTTAGAGAGAGCTCAGAAGACTCAAGAAGAGAGCCAGCTATAAAAGAACCCAGCCATTGCGTTGGGACTCAAGAAGAGATACAGATATAGAAGAACCCAGCCAATGACTCCAAAGGAAGTCATTTCTCACCTCTTAGATACAGGAGATATTATTCTCTTCCCCATTACCCACTTTTGTCTATGGTGTCTTCCACTTGTAGACTTTCTTAAAGTGGACATTGCACCCAGCATGGAGCAGGCCCAATGAGTCAAGGCACAAGAATACTGAAGATTTGGGAATTGAAGCAGGTCTCAGAGGAATGTAACCTCTGTGAGTTAAACAGTGAGCCAGCCCTGCTTTTAGCAATGGAGCATTGAAAAGGAACAGGTCCAGGGATTGCAACTAAATAACATGCCCAACAGATATATCCTACTCAGGAAAAGCAACAGAAAGACAACAAAAGTATGAAAAAGACATCAGGCCCCTGTGATACCAAACATATGCGTTACCTTGACTATATGTGTTTTCTAAGTGTATGCATCTTTACTACTATACTCCAAGTATGTCTCCACTTGTCTTATTGATGAGTCTTCCTGATTTAAGGCCCAGCATTGTATCCACTGTACAACCCAACCTTCTACAATTCTTCAATATCTCTTTCAAGTTGTTTCTGCTACAGTTGTGTCTGATGGCTCTTCTTAAGGTATGGCTTGATAGCTCTACCTTTCCTCTGATGGGTCTTATCACACCAGTAGCCAGTACATATACTGATAATGTGCAGGTTCTGAAATGTTTCTAACAAATATGATGGGATAATGTATTTACTCTCAATGGAAGATGCCAGGTTTATCATTATTCTGCTATTTGGGGAGCTTTTCAGAGTTCTAATTAATTTATACCCATCTCTTTTTCAAAATCATTTGAGACACTGGTGCTGTTTTTATAGATTTTGTAGCTTCAAATTCTTCAATTTTTCCACCTTCAGATTTTATTTAATCTCTTGTTTTCTTTAATGTGGGTTTAGGGATAAAGTTATTTTTTTTGTTGTTTTTTTAGTGAGGCAATTGGGGTTAAGTGACTTGCTCAGGGTCACACAGCTATTAAGTGCTAAGTGACTGAGGCTGGATTTGAACCCAGGTACTCTTGACTCCAGGGCCAATGCGCCACCTAGCTGCTCTGATAAAGTTATTTTTGATGTTTCCCTATGTGTGTCTCCTCCTGGTATGTTCCTTAATCACAAGTTTTTGCTGCATGTGTATACATATATCCCACATATGTGTGCCATATAAGTATAGCAGATTAAACCACTTTATTAGATGTCATGTTTTGAACTAATTCATCAGGCTGGTAAAAGGCAAATCAGAGAGGGCTCATTATTTATGATTGTGAGAATGAGTTGACTGATCCATAGGATATCTTGAGTCTGAGGTAGCTTTCCTAGGGGGCTAGTATGTGAGAGAGAATATCCATGTACTATGTTTGTATATTAATATTATTTCCTTCTCTGCCTCTGCAAGGATTGGACTGACTTGCTCAATTGTGTAGTACTTCAGTGTCAGATCCAAAAATAGGACATACTATCTATTTGGCATTCTTAAACTGCTGACAAGAGTCACATACACTGTAACTAGCTGCATTATTTAAAAGAAATCATTTCAATTCTGATCTTCTAGTATATGTGATGAATGATGACATCCAGAGCCTGCCTTGTTTTTTTCCATCATCCTCTAAACCAAAGAATGACTGAATGCCAAAAAGCCCTCAGTAGGATTGCTACTCACCAGGTAATACACACGGTTGCTATGTAAGACAAGTTTTGTATTCCTTTGATTTTTATATTTTGTATTTCTCAGATTAAAAAATATCCTCTAATTGAACAGGGCTTTTGTGCTCTGATGGTTTTTTTTCCTTCCCAATGTGAGAAAATAATGGGATTTGGAAGATACTCAAAGGCTCACCTGGAGATTAATAACATCACATGTATGAAGAATATAACATGAGAAAAGTAGGAGGTTAGGTGTGGATTGCAAATATTTTGATAGGCTTCAACAACTGTATTTTAGAAAGCCTCATTCAGGAAAACTCAGGTACCTTTCAAATTACTTCTGTTAAGGGCTAAAATTCTAGCTAAACTGTCTAAAATATCTAATGAGTAGTTGCCAATAAATTATAAGCTTTAGCAAGAGTTAGACTTTTAAGCATTTATTAAGGAGAATAAGAGTTTGGTAAAGAGAGAAGAAAAGGTCTAGATTCCTATCTATTAAAGGGAGAGCACATTTCTAACTCCGCTCTCCACCAGAGTCCAAAGGAAAGAAGCATGAGACTGAGCGCCAGTCTCTTCCTTCCTCCTCCCACTAGCCCGCGTCACTTCCTGATGCCAAAGAAAAGACTCCTGGTCTTGCCCTCAAAGACCTTCACTTCATGGGTGGAACTCTTCTACAGTAAGTCTCCAGCAGGTGGCATTATTCCAATCGTTACACTTCACATTAAAGTTAGCATCTTAATTTGCTGTTACAAATTTCAGTGATTATGGATATCAGTATAGTAAGGCAGAAAGACTACTGGGCTGGTTCTCAGGAGAAACTTGGTTTTGGCTCACACCTAAAACACCTATTAGTTGGCTAAGCACAGAACAGTAGATAGAGCTCTGGCTATGGAGCCTGAGCATGTGGATCCAAACATTGACTCTGAAATTACTATCTATGTTACATAGGATATTTATAATTTCTCTCAATCCAAGTTCCATCAATTGGGGTTAAGTGACTTGCCCAGGGTCAAACAGCTAGTAAGTGTTAAATGTCTGAGGCTGGATTTGAACTCAGGTACTCCTGACTCCAGGGACAGTGCTCTATCCACTGTGCCACCTAGCTGCCCCGTGAACCTAATTTTTAACGTTTTAAACTTTAAAAGCATGAATATTTGTAACCTTATGCCTTTGTGCTTATGCCCTGTCTTCTCCCATAAAGCATTCTGGGCCATGGAATGCTCTCCCTATGATAGATACTCTTTCCTGGTTCTACTTCACTGTCAGTTACTTAGCTAGTGATTAAGGGGTAAAAGTACCAAAATGCTGCCATTGGCAAGAGATTGGTAGGCAGAGGAGGGTAGAGGTGATTCACTTTTTAGTGTAGGAAGTGTTCCCTTTCCAGTCTTTCCCAATGTGGGAACAACTAGTTTCACTGACATTTCTACAGGAATATTTAGAAATGCTAAATGGGTACTTTCTTGATAGAGAAAGAGGGGGAGGGGGAGATGTTTAACACCAAGTAATGAACATCATGAAATGAAATTGACTGTATTTTCACAGGAAATTATTAGTTGCTTACCTGGGAGTTATTTAGAAATCAACTTTTCTCTCTATAGTCATATCATCAACATGTTAGAACAAAAATAAAAATCAATGTCATATTAGAAGTATAAAGACAAGAAGATAAAATATTCAACTATTTTGCTCCAATTTGACCTATTCAAGCAAGTTATTATTGGAAGGAGAGCATTCTTGAAATGAGAGGTAGTCTATGGGGCAGCTAGGTGATTCAGTGGATGAAGCACTGGCTCTGGATTCAGGAGGACCCGAGTTCAAATCCAGCCGCAGACACTTGGCACTTACCAGCTGTGTGACCCTGGGCAAGTCACTTCACCCTCATTGCCCCACCCCCACCCCCAAATAAAATAAAATAAAGAGAGGCACTCTATGAAAAGGCATGAAGGTGGGAGACAAAATATTGTATGTAGGGTAAACAACAAGTCATCTAATATTACTAGAACATAAAGCATATGTGGAGGGATAATGAGAAATCAATCTGGAAAAAAAGACTTTAAAGGACAAACAGTAATTTATATTTTGTTCTAGAGGCAATTGGAGTCCATCAAAGCTTCTGGAACAGGGGAATAACATGGTCAGAACTGTGCTTTAGGTCCCTTAATTTGGCAGTTGAGTAGAAAGACAGGAGAGGGGAGAGGTTAGAAGTAGGGAGACTGATTAGGAAGTAAATGAAATGATCTAGGTGAGAAGTAAGAGGGCCTGAACAGAAATGATGGTCATGTGACTGGAGAGAAGGGGATGAATGTGAGAGATATGCAGGTAGAATTGACAAGATTTAACAATAGGGCAGCTAAGTGGTGCAATGGAATGAGTGCTGGCTCTTGAGTCAGGAGGTCCTGAGTTCAAATCCAGCCTTAGACACTTGTTTTATTAGCTGTGTGATCCTGGGCAAGTCAACTTAAATCTGTCTGCCTCCATTTCCTTATATGTTAAATGAGCTGGAGAAGGAAATGACAAACTACTCCAGAATCTTTGCCAAATGGTGTCACAAAGAGTTGGGCATGACTAATTTTTTAAAAAGCAACAGGTTGGGAGGTTAGTGAAAGTTAAGAATTAAGAATGACTCCGAGGTTCTCATCCTGTCAACTGGAACTATGGTGGTACCCTTGACAGAAATAAGGAAGTGAGGAAGAAGGGTAGATATGGAAAGATAATGAGTTCTGTTTTAGACATGTAGACCTTAAGATGCCTATGGGATACCTATGTTGAATATATATGACCAATCACTTTTTTCTTTTGAAATTAAAGTGACATAAAGCAATTACCAGAACGAAAAAGGCCAAAAGCGCCCATAAACCATTTTAGCCAGCAAACACTTGATTTCCTTGCAAAGTAAAGTGAAATGGCAGCCAAGGATAACAATGTATTAAAAATAAACATATTTATCCAGTCTTGTGAAGGAAGATAGTAGAAATTATGTGGAATTTTGCCACATAGAACAGCAAGAAATGGTGGATAGAAAAACAACTTTGGATGAAAGCTTGGAATGGCTTCCGTCCCAGGTGTCCTTGTGTGAGTGCCATTTTCTTTAAACTCTATTTCTTTAAATCCTTGTAGCACCTTCAAAATACACAAAGAAAATAGAGCTACTTTGAAATTGAAAATCTTTCTCAAGACCATCCAACATTTGAATGAATGTCAAAAATTCTTCATTGTGAAAATAATGTAGGCTCTAAACAGAGACAGCAGATGTGTGTATATATACTACATATGTATGTATGTACGTATGTATGTGTGTGTGTATATATATGCATATATATATACACACACACATACTTTGTAATGCTGTAGTGATGATGAGGAAGTACATCATGAGACACAAAGTTATTCATGATTATCTGGAAAACAACTTTGTCTTAGATAAACATTGCCTCCTATCCAGGGAAATATGGGCTTTGTGTTTGCCACATAGGATCTGACTGAGATTGGGGACATTCATTTGGCTAATGAGGTAATAGCTGCTACCTTTGCTGGTGCACTTTCCCCCTGAGTTCACTACCTGAATGCTGATCTGGGTCCTAAAAAGTCCTCCTTGCAGGCTTTGGGTATTACCACTAAGATTTCCGGGAGCACTATTGAAATCTTGAATGATGTGCCACTAATTAAACCAATGGACAAAACAGGTGCCAGCAAATTCATATTATCAAATATGCTGAATATCACCCCATTCTCCTGTGGGTAGATAATTCAGCTGGGGTTTGACAATTTCAGCATCTATGGTCCTGAAGTCCTTGATATCCCAGAAGAAACTTTGCATCTTTGCTTCTTGGAGGGGATATGTAATGGTGCCTATTTCTGTCTGCAGATTGGTCACTCAGCTTTTGTTTTTATTTTTGCAGGGCAAAGAGGGTTAAGTGAATTGCCCAGGGTCATACAGCTAGTAACTGTCAAGTGTCTGAGGCTGGATTTGAACTCAGGTTCTCCTGAATCTAGGGCTGGTGGTTTATCCACTGTGCCACCTAGCTGCCCCCTTTTGGTTTTTTGTTTTTGTTTTTGTTTTTTGGTCACTCAACTTTTGTATCCATATTGCATATAACCATCTAGGAACATCTCCAGTCATCCTAATAGTATATCTTGCCAGTGAACCCAGATGGCTCTGGAAGAGAAAGTGAGGCTGGTGACTTTATGCAGCCCTGCCTCACTTAAATCCAATTCACTGCAAGTCATGACATCACCTCCCAATGTCATGCTCCTCTTTGAGAATGAAGGACAAACAACCACCACCACAACCATATTGCACTTTATCATCAATAAGTAGCAGGGGATCATGGCTTTACCTGTGAAGACTAAGTATACTTACCCACTTGATGAAAAGGTAAAAACCTTTGCTGATATTTTAGTATTTGTAGCTGTTGTCCCTGTCACACTAGTCATAACATCAGCTTCTCTAACTGCTGTTCCAATCAAAGTAGAAACAAAGAAAGAAGACGCTGATGAAGATATGGGATTTGATCTACTGGATTATCTGAAAACAAACAATTAGTCACTTCATTTTGTTTGTGAAATAAAGAAATAAAAGTGCTAATTTATCTCTGAAATAATTTTTTAAAAATCAACAACAGAAAGCTTGGCATGAAACTCAGACCAGATCATCCCAAGAACATTTAAAGATTAAACTGTAAGGAGAGGGGCAGCTAGGTGGCGCAGTGGATAAAGCACCAGCCCTGGATTCAGGAGTACCTGAGTTCAAATCTGGCCTCGGACACTTGACACTTACTAGCTGTGTGACCCTGAGCAAGTCATTTAACCCCAATGGCCTCACACACACACACCACTCCCCTTCCCCCCCCCCCCCCCCCGCCAAAATAAACTGTAAGGAGAACAGCAAACAAACTGATCTGTCAGCTTTTCTAGAACTTTTTTCTTTATCAATGGCATTTGGAATCTAACAGCTCAGTACCCAATGTACTATAAAGAATAAGAAGTAGAAACAGCACTAAAGAAGATGAAGAATAGAAGTATGGCTGGGCCATACATAGGAAATCTTTGCTGGTGTAATATAATTTGATTGTATCAAGATATTCTGAAATGGTTCCAAAGGTTTGTCATGCTGGGGTGGGAGTGGGGATAAGCTCCCACTCTCTATAAAATGCTCCAATGGAGTGCATCTCAAATAGCCTCTGATAACCGAAGCCCAACTCCTGGCCTTCTGGTGGCAGAACTGTTTCTACTAACAGGAGAAGGGGCGAAGGCAAGTCACTGGTGCCTTAAAACCAGTCGCTTCGGGCAGGTGGGGCTCGTTAGCCTTGGCAGGCAACCTGCCTAGGGAAAGGAACCCTGATTTTAAACCTCCACTGCCTTGCGGCTATACCCATATCTGGGAAAGGCTTCAGGAGTTAACCCTGAGGAAAAATCAGGAGTTGGAGTCCCTTAGGCAGTTGGATGTTGGACATCACATCCCTCTGGCAACTCCTGTGGCAGCACTGGTGCCAAACTGTATTTGCTCTGCCTCTCCTTTGGATCTACCAATGTCATGGAGAGGGAAAACCTGCTGCATGGGCTTGTTTTCCATATTGATCTGCCCAGGCCAGCACCCTGGAGAGGATACTCCAGCTACTCCTCATGGGGTAGATACAACCATGGGATGCGGCAGTTACCAGTTATAAGTCACTCAGGAGCTGTGGCTCCCACATCGGACTGCACAGCCACACAGTGGCCTGTGGCTCTTCAAGATGCTGATCCATGGTCGTCCACAACTGGTGGAGGCCTACTATTCTGAAATGGAAAATGGGTAAACACTGAATGATTGGGGAAAATTAAATATGGTGCCAAAAACTAAATTAAAACATCAATAACTATCCATCAATATATTTAGTTTGTTATCTCTACAAAATCATTGTTCAAATCATTTTTATAAATACAAAGGGTATCTTTGTTGAAAAAATGAAAAAAAGGGAACAGATATGCTTTTACAAATGTTACTCTCTGATCCAATCACTCTGGAGAGCATTTTGGAACTATGCCCAAAGGGCTATGGGACTGTTCATACCCTTTGACCCAGTGGTACCACTGCTTGGTCTGTATCCCAAAGAGACCATAGAAAAGGGAAAAGGACTCACATGTACAAAAATATTTATAGCAGCTCTCTTTGTGGTGGCAAAGAATTGGACATCGAGAGAATGCCTATCAATAGGGGAATGGCTAAACAAGTTGTGGTATATGAATGTAATGGAATACTATTGTGCTGTAAGAAATGATGAAAAGGAGGAGTTCAGAGAAACCTGAAAGGACTTACATGAACTGATGCGGACTGAAAGGAGCAGAACCAGGAGAACATTGTACACAGTAACAGCAACATTGTGTGATGAACAGTGGTGATAGACTTGGCTCTTCTCAGCAGTGCAATGATCCAAATCAGTTTCAAAGAACTCATGATGGAAAATGTTCTCAACATTCAGAAAAAAGAATAGTGAATTATGAATGTAGATTGAACCACACTGTTTCTACTTTTTTTTTCCCTTCTTTTTTGAGGTTTTCATGAGATGACTAATGTAGAAATATGTTTAATGTGATTATACATATACAACCTATATACATATACAACTGCTTTCCAACTTGAGGAGGAGGAAGGGAAGGGAGAGTGGGAGAAAAAAATTTGGAACTAAAAATCCTGTGAAAACAAATGTTGAAAACTATCCTAATATGTAACTGGAAAATAATAAAATACTTTAAAAAAAATGTTACTCTCAAATAGACCACAACTTCATAGTCCACAATTTACTGAAAGATGCAGAGCATTCAAGGTATACCTTTTTTAAAAAATCAATTGTTGATTATTTTTTAAAATTGGATAGACCAAATTTCAGTTTAAATGGCTTTTCTCCTATAAGGATTATCTAAAGCAGATGTTAAGGTCATATAAGATTCCTTAATAAATGCAAAAACAGAGATAATTGTTCAACATTATCTGATTATCAATATCAGATGAATCATAAAGCAGGGAATTGAATGCTTACCACAGGGATTTGCTATTATCTGGGAGAATATCCAGCATTGAATCCAAATGAAAGTGGAAGTCTCTCAGTATAGATTATGAGGTCCTCCAGAAACTTCTGTTTCTGTATGAAATTGTGCTGATTGCATCCAGACCTAGAATACTACATATTCTTCTAAATTAAATTCATAGCTACTCAAAAGAATTTATCCTGCAAATCCAAAAATGAAAGATGAAGTGGATGAACACTGACCATTTTTCAAGGCTATTCTAGGCAGTATAATGATTACTTGTGAGGATTGATAAAGGGACTTCTGGTCAAGGAAATATGCAGAGACTCATATGAAGTGATTCATAGCCAGATCAACAGAACCAGAAGAATACATATTAATTACAGGTAGGTAAAGTGGCCTTAAAGCCAACAAGCTGGGTTCAAATCTACTTCTGTCAATTACTATATGTGTAACTTTGGGCAAGTCACTTATATGAGCCTCAGTTTCCTCATTTGTCCAATTAATTTGTCGACTAATTCTGAGGTCTCTTCCACCTCTAGATCTATGATTCTGTAAACTAAATGAAAAAATAAAGGTAATAAAATTTGGGGAACTTTTTCAGGATTAAGCAAGCAATAATCTTCAGTAAATTTTGTGAAATGTTCTTTTTAAAATTTTTACTTAGCTCTGTATTTAGTGACAATTGTGATTTTCACTTTTACCTATGGGAAAATATAAGATTATAGCACACAGTTTTAAGACTCTTTCCTATATGGCACTAGGGAAGCAAGTAAAAGGACTATGCTTGTGCCTTCCCAAAGAATGTAGATTGGCGACATGGATGATATGTTAAAACCCCATTGCTTATTTTCTGACGATGGCAAAATTTTTCAAATGCAAGGGGAGAGTGAAATGGGGGTCTCTTGCATGTGTACAGTGCCTAGGTTGGAGAGCCTTGTTTCCATTACAGTCACGACATGAGATGTGAATACCTTGGAGAGACTGTAGAGTATGCATGGGCATTCTGTAGGTGATTTGAGTTTGGTAACAACATGGAGGCTTTTTCAATTGTCTGCATAGCTGGAACTGGGGCTATTCTTCCTTCAACTGTGCTCTTTCTGATGGTCTGACTTCTTTGATCACAAGATCTTTGGAGAGACAATAGAGAGAATGTAGGGTCTTCTTTCTTCTGAAGCCATGTTGTCCTCCAGTATTTGTTCTTTTCAATTCTAGATGAAGGGAGTGGAGTCTCTGAGCTTGTGAGTTTCAAAAGATCAGGAGAGAAAATGACAGGAATCTTGGAGTCAAAGTGTAGGTTAGGTTTTCTGGCCAATCTAGCTTCAGTTACCAGAAGAGCAAAGAATGAGCTTTAGGAGGTTTCTTTGGGACTCTGGCCAGTGGAAGCTCAAAACCCTTGAGGGCACCTTAGAACCATGAGGGGCAGATACAGCTGGCCTGACTCTGAGAGAGCAGGATAGGGTTTATTTATTGCAATTTCTATTTCCTTCAAGCTAAACTAAGGAATTTACTCTCCTTTCCTGATGACAGATATGGAAAATAGAAGGGTATGGCTCCAAAGAATTCACCTTATTTTTGCCTTTGTATAAGCTATTTATTATATGACTTATGAGATTTTAGTATTAAATCTTAAAAATATGATTCCTCTTCAGTTCTTTGGATTTGCTGGATCCTATATCATAGATGTAGAGCTGGGGGGAACCTGAGGAGTCAAGTTCAACCCCTGTGTTTTGCAAAGGAGGAGACTAAAGCACAGAGAGATTTAAGTCTTCCATGTTTGGATGCCTAGGAAGTGACTAAGGAAGGATTTGAACTCGGGTCTTCCTGATTCCTAGCCCAGCCTCATACTAATCAGAACCAGATTAAAGTTTGATCTAATGAGAAGAGAATGGGATTTGGAGTGAGGGAACCTGGACTTGAGTTGTGGCCCTGTCTGTTACTAGCTATGAGCAAACCTTTCCTTCCTTGTCTATACAGGGGATTAGAATTGGTGATCTTTAAAGACTCTTCTAGCTCTTAATTGATGAGCCTAGGATAAAGGTTTCATTCTGTCAGTCCAGCCTACAAAGGGCCTCAGTGATAAAAATTGAGACTTTAGACTTTAGCCTGGAAGGGAATTACCCTCAGAGAACTTTCCATTCTGATTTAATCCAACAGACCTTTGTAGATATACCTTTAATGATTGACATCTAAGATTTGTACCTTCTATACCTTCTTGTATATTGTTGTTGGTCAGTCAGTTCAGTCCTGTCTGACTCTTCAGTGACCCCATTTGAGATTTTCTTAGCAAAGGAAACTGAAACAGGATTAAGTGACTTACCCAGGGTCACACAACTAGTACATGTCTGAGACCAGATTTGAATTTAGGAAATGAGTCTTCCTGAGTTCAAGCCTGGTACTCTAGTCTCAGTGCCACCTAGCTGTCCTTATATATAGGAGCTCAAAATCAATTTGGGGTCAAATATTTTCCTAGAAGGAAATGATGTCTACCAAAAAAAAATTATGTCTGACTTTTTTCAAAGTCCCATTTAAGAGGCCAAGCCTTTTGCAGTGTGGTGTAGAGGACAGAACATTGGACTTCAAATTTGGAAGCCATAATTCTCACTCTCGATTTGTCATTAATTGACTTTGAACCTTTGTTCACTTTCCTTCTTCAGGTTTCAGTTTCTTTACTTATAAAATGATCTCTGAGGTTCCATTCCAGGGCTACTGTTCTGGGTCAATTTTGGTTACTTGCATTTCTTTGTAAAAAACAAACCTGCAGGTGGCAGTCTGATCAAATGTTTCTTAGTAGCAGATCTGTTAATCTTCAAAAAATATATAATAACCTTGTATATATCAAGTAAGAATTTAATATCTACAAAAGTTTTCAGTGAAAAAAACATTTTGGCTCTGGATGCAGGCTTGGAAGGGAACTCATGGCACTATTATCCACACTATGCATGGTATGCATGGGGGTAGGGAAAAACAGACTAATCTTTCAACACTTAAGAGTTTTCACAAACATCAACTAAAGCTAGAGACAGTCAGATGATTTAAATGTAATTAGGAGGAAAAGGAAATATTGGTACTCATGCTCTTAGAAAACTGGTACAAAGTTTCCATATATACTCAAATATAACTACCATAATTATAATACTATACATATAGCAACAATTTCATAATTTCAGCCACATATGCATTAGGTAATACATAGGGTATGATCCTTGACTTGAGCAAAAATGCCTCTCAAGTATCCCATATGTGTGTGTGTATGTGTCTATTCCTAAAAACCTTAAGAAAAAGAGCCCCAGCACCACTTCTCATTTATCTATTTTTATATATCAATAAGTAAAGCAACAAGAATTTATTAAGTACCTACTATGCATAAGACATTGGTGATATAAAGACTAACAAAATAACCCCTGATTTCAAAGATGGTAGGGAGACAAGACATATAAATATTTATAGAATAATATAAAATAGTGATAAGACAAGATAGATAGGGGGAATACTACCAACTGGGAGAGATCTAGAAAAGCTTATATAAGGAGGATCTCGAAGGAAGTGAAGGATTCTGTGAATCAAAGGTGAGGAAGGAATGCATTCCAGGGTGCATTCTAGACAGGGGAACAGCCAGTTTCTTTGTGAAGAAGAGAAAAAAGCCCAATTTGACTGGACTGCATCATGTAGAAAGAGGAGTGATATGTAATGAGTTTGGGAAAATAGGTTGGGAAAGACTTTACAAGCCAAACAAAAGAGTTTACACACACACACACACACACACACACACACACACACACACACACACATTTCATTCTAGATGCAATAAGGTATTACTAGTATAGTCTGATCTGTACTTAAGGAAAATCACTTTGGTAGCTGTGTGGAGGAAAGATTCTAGTAGAGAGGCTTGAGGTACAGAAACTGATAAGCAAATCTTTACACAACAGTCAAGCAGGTGAAAGGTGATGAAGATGTGAGATAAGGTTGTCAAAAAAGATCTATAAACAAGAACACTAATGAACCACAGTCCAAGAGAACTTTAGAGCCTGGGCTCACCATAGGAGAGTTACATCATTTCCTAGTTCCTATCATTATTCACAATTTATTGAGTATTGACAGTGTACTTAACGCTGTACAAAGCACAAGCCACAGTCCCTCTCATATCTAATGTTGTGAAACTACTTAAGAATTGGAATCTATGAAATTTCACTTTCAGGTTAACACCTTTAGGTATTTCAGTTCACAGATAATTTAAATGTGTGTTATTTCAATAAACTGTAAAACCAGAGAAGAAGTTCACTTATTTAATCTAAGAAGGAAACCTTTCACTAGGTGGCACTGTTCTTAAAGATCTTTCTGTTAGAGCCTGTTGTATTTCAATGAATATTATGAAAATCTTAATTTATTAAAACCCAACTACTAGCTTTTTAAAAAAGACTTCTCCTTACTAAAAAACTTCAGGGTTACCTATTTGGATGTGTTAATAATTAAATATTCATAGATGTAAAGTTGGAAGGAAAGGTAGAGGACATCTTGCCCAAATCTCTCGTTTTGAAGATGAGGAGATTGACTTGCCCAAGGTCACACAGGTAGTAAGTGGCAGAGGTGACATATAAGTGCACCCTTTCTGTTCTCAAAGTCATTGTTCTCTACACCTTACCACGCTATCTTGATCACTTTGTTTGCACTCATTTTCTTGGAATGCTATCATGTGACATGGACTTTCAGGTCATCTTTATTTCTGGTGTGTGTATGTGTGTAGGAAAATATATTTCAAATTTGCTCCATGAAGGAATCTTTCTAAGATTTTTGAATAAAGGTTCTTGCCATGAAGATATTAGCATTAGGACTTTATTAATAATTTGACAGCTTTAGTGTCTCATTCAAAGATTGGGGAGCCTCAACTGGAATGCTGGAATAGTCAAGCAAGGGGAAGGGGTAGAAATGAGGAACAATTATAAAATTTATATGGAAAAATCTCAAAATAAATGAGAAAAAAATTGGATAGAAAGGAACCTAGCATTGCCAGATATTAAATGAAACCATAAAATGGTAAGGATCATAGTTATTTGATAATCAAAAATTGATTAATGTAATAGATGGGGTGATGAAGATCAAGAAGGAATCAAATATGATAGCTTAGTATTTGTTAAATTCAAGAATGTACACTACTGGGAGAAGATTATCTATTTCAAAATAATTGAGAAAACTAGATGGAAGAAATTGGGTTTGGATGAACATCTTTTACTGTTATACTTCAATAAGGTCCACATGTTTTACATCACTTAAAAAGTTCAATGAGCACAAAAGAATGTACCATGTACAAAAACCATGGACAAGCAGGGAATTCTTCATTAGAAATCATATAGGGGTAATCATAAAAGATAAAACATGATATGTTACATAAAATTAAAAATATTTTCATGAACAAAATCAATGCAGCTAAAATAAGAAGAAAACTACTAACTGGGTAAATTCTTCACACATCAAATAGCTCTGATAAAGGGCTGTTATCCAAGATATATAATTAATAAATATATCAATTGATACAATATGTAACAACAACAATTACCCAATTGACAATACCTCTTGTATTAATATTAATTAGGATATTAATAGGCAGGTTCCAAAATAAGATACATAAACTATCAACAATCTTATGGAAGAATGCTCCAAATACCTAAAAAGAGAAATGTAAATGAAAAAAAAAAACCAGAGATTTCACCTTAGCATCAATAAGTTGTCAAAGAGGACAAAAGATAAAAATGATAGATATTGGAGGGGGTCAAGAAAGACAGAAACAAGGCAAAAAAGAAAGATAGAAACAACAATAAACTTGGGGGGGGCAGCTAGGTGGTGCAGTGGATAAAGCACTGGCCCTGGATTCAGAAGGACTTGAGTTCAAATCCGGCCTTAGACACTTGACAGTAGCTGTGTGACCCTGGGCAAATCACTTGACCCTCATTGCCCCGCAAAATAATAATAATAATAATAATAATAAACTGCAGGTGGAGCTGTAAATTGGCCCCACCATTCTGGGAAACCATTTGTAACTATACTATAAAATACAATTAACACCATTTGACCCAGAAATACCATTGTGTATATATTTCCAAAGGTCTCAAAGACCAATGAAAAGTTTCCATATATAAAAAATATTTGGAATGAATAAAAAAGGCAAACCCATCAACTGGGGAATGGCTGAACAAATTTGATTTGTTGTATAATAGAATATTATTGTACCATAGAAAACAAGGAATATAGAGAATTCAGAGAGACAGGAAGACCTGTGTGAACTAATACATAGCAAAATAAGCTTAACCATGAGAACAATATTACCTAATAATTCTATAATGTAAATAGAAATTACATTGATAGACACCAGAACTCAGACCAATATAATGCCTTATTTTTCTCAGGAGGACTGAGGGTAAACCATACCTACCTTCTTATGGCAATGAGGTGGTAGACCACAGGTGATAAATAAGGCATATTTGTTTCAGATGTCATCAATGTTTTTGTTTCATTGCTAAAAGAGAGGATTTTTATGGTGAAGGGAAGTGTCATGGAGAAATAAAAGTGATAATAATTAATAAAATTTTGTTCAAAAAGAACTTAAAATGTGTGGATTACATGATATACTTTTTCTATTGCTTCTTATCAAGAAGTTTGGGGTTGGGGCAGCTAGGTGGTGCAGTGGATAGAGCACTGGCCCTGGATTCAGGAGTACCTGAGTTCAAATCCAACCTCAGACACTTAACACTTCCTAGCTGTGTGACCCTGGGCAAGTCGCTTAACCCCAATTGCCTCACAAAAAAAAAAAAGAAGTTTGGGGTAGTGGGAGGTACACTGACTCTAGGCAGAGGTCCTAGTTTCAAAGCTCACAAACTGTGAGGTCTTGGGCAAGTTACTTACTCAGGTCTCAGGTTCCTCATCTATAATATGAGTAGAATAGGACTAGATGTCTTCTAAGATCTCTCTCCACTATAGATCTGTGATACTGTGACTAAAAACATTTGATTTTGTAGAGCAAATCTTCACCTTAAAGGCTTTTTACCCCCAAAATATTTCTATACACATATGTAGTAAGGGATGGGGCAATGAACCCAGTCCTTATGAGTATGTGTGTAGTGTTTGACAGAATCCCCCCATGAACTTTGAAATGTGCAGACATTCAGTAACTACTTGCAGTCCTCTAACCACATGGTGAAGATCCTCTGATTGGCTATCTAGCCAGAAGTGATATGTATTCAAAAGTCACTAGTCATCCAGGTCTCATCCCTTGGTCTGGTTTTTTCCAGAAACCTTCTTCTGGTGTGTTCAAGTGGGGAGGCAAAGACTAACCCTCAGTGGGCAACGATGTCCCAGGCCTCAGGCCACCACTATGGGGCCTATAAGCATACAGCCCGGCTGGTGCTTCAGCTGTGGTTATATCTATTCCTTTTGCTTTCATGAGGGATCAAGATGGCTAAAATTTTGTGAGCTGTGAAAGATTAGGAAAACATGCCATCAGGAGATCTAGGAATTAAGTTAATGCCAAGTTTATTGGCCAGCCAGTCCAGCATTGAAGCTCTGAGAAATTACCCTTAGGACCCAGCCCAATGGTAGCTGAGATGCAAACCCATCTAGCAGCTATACTCCATTCGGAAATGAACTTTGTATGATTAATGCTATATAGAAAATTAATTGTCTGATTCTAGTCTTCTCAGGGACTGAGGTGGTATAAGGGGGGAATGTGTCCCTATGAGCCCCCATTGATGTGCTTCTCTGATCTTTTCCTCCAACCCTCAATGATTATCAGTTAATAATATCAATTGGCCACCCAGGTATAATTAGCTTTTAGAATGCAGTATTTACTAATGTTTTAAATTAAGAACAGCTGGTACAAAGCATTCTCCCTAAGAGTCTATGACCATTCTCCCACAAGTACAGATAGAGTTTAAGGGAAACTGGGCTCAAGCTTAGATGGCATGTAGTAAAGGAAATCATTCACAACTACTAGCAGAAGTCCCTTCACTGGAGTCCTCAAGATATTTCCCATATGTGTGGTGGTTCCTTGTAGAATCCCCAAGCTCAGTGCATTTAATTTGTCTTCTCCTCCTGACATAGATACTGTCATGAATCATGTCTATTCCTGAGTTGCTGCTAATCCATTGATGACCATCATCAGTCATCCTGACTTTTGTCTTGACACTGGACTTTTATGACTCTGAGAGTGAGGCTGATAGCTTTGTGCAATTCTGCCTCACTTGAGTTCAATTCATGTGCAAGTCAAGATATCACCCCATGATATTGTTAGTCCCCTTTGAAAACAAAGGACAAACAACAACAATAACAACAAGTTATAGATAGGTTTGAGTTTGGTTGGTGGAGGGAGTTCCTCAATTGATGAAATCAAAAGATAGAGAAGAATCCAACCAGCAAAGGGGAAAGGAAATACATTAAGTAAAAAGAATGTGGAGTATATTCTGAGGACAAAGAGTATTCTAGTTTGAAGAATACAATACCAGGAATGGCAGGGAATAATATAAAATAAGATTAGGAAAGGAAAGTGACATCAGACTGGGAAGGGTCTTGAATGCCAAAATAAATGAGTTGAAATTTATTTGGTAGATAATAGGAATCCAGTAAAGATTTTTGAATGGAGAAGGGGCATGACCAGATGTACAAAGAAGATTATTCTGGTAATAGAATTAAGGATGGGTTGTAAAGAAACACTGAAGGTAGGAAGATTCTTTTAGGAGGTTATTGCAATACTCCAAGTTGGTTACAATGGTGACCTGCATTACAGTGGTAAGGAATGGAAAAAATCATTTCCACTTCTGAATTCCAAAGCAAAGGATTTCTTCTCTCTCTCTCTCTCTCTCTCTCTCTCTCTCTCTCTCTCTCTCTCTCTCTCTCTCTCTTTCTCTCTCTTTCTCTCTCTTTTTCTTCACTGGACTGCCCTCCCCAATGAAAATGTCCTTTGGACTCTGGCCTGTGCTAGCAAGTTCTCCCTTTAATGATGTAATACAAAATTAGAATTGAAATACTTTACCAAGAAATTAAGCGCATGGTGGCAGGGGTGGGGGGTGGGGGGAAGGCAAAATCTTTTACAGAAGCAAAACCTCTGGTTCTTTGAGCTATTCGTATATGACAGAAGCCTGGGAGTTGGGGTTTTCTCTTCCAGCAAGTATGGAGTGAAAAGAAATTTACAGTGACCTACATAGGATGTATGATATTTGTCATTCTGCCATGGCCAATTAGCTGCTACCTAAGACTAAAGTGAATGCTGCTGTCCCTTTTGGAAGAAAAGGTAAATGACTTGAGGGATGCTTCTTTACTTTCCAGTTATCAGGGAGAATGACATCTTCATTGAAAGATTGGAAGTAGGGTTTCAAGGTTTAAAAAAAAGGAATCTTGAAAAGGCAGTAGGAAAAAGTCTGTGTCAATAAGAATGAGGTTGGAAGAATGAAATATAGAAAGGAAAAAGAAAAGGAAAGAATGTTGAACATTTGGAGTTAAGCAATTGATATGAGGCTTTTCCTAATGTAGGAGAGCCCTGAAAAGGAAATGATTGCTTATCCTCCAAGGAATGAAGACATCAACCCACAGGTTCTGTCAGGCAGGAGATAGCCACTTAGGGTCAGAGGAAGAGGCAGGTCTAGTGGTTGTTGGCACTTCCAGCTGAGGCACTTATTTATTGATCTAACTATAAGTGTCTTCAGACTTCCTGGTACACATATCTCAGATATAATGGAGCATCACTTGTCAAACATGATGACCACTGTTCCATTATAATGTTTCACTTGGGGACAAATAACACTGCCATAAGTAGCACTAAAAGCACTACTAAGGATTCTGAAGTATTAAAAAAGAAAAGGAGGCCTTCAGCTATCATCCTTTCACCTGGCTCCCTTTACCACCACCATCTTGTCCTCTCTAGGATAAGCATCTTTAGTTCTTTCAACCTATCCTCCATGATGTGATTTCAAGACCTTCTCCATCCCAGTTACCCTACCCTGGATGTTCTCATGCTTATTAATGTCCTTTATCAATATACCTACTGTAAGAGAGGTATTTCATACCCCTACCTCAAATATTAGAGAGCCTCTCTCTCCCTTATGACTTTGGGAACTTCGAAATGTCAGAAAAGTTTGGACATCGATGGTAGTGTCTGCATCATAACCAAGAATATACTAGACACATTGGGGAAAAGCAGCTTCAGTATCCTACAGGAGACATCTACATCATGCCTAAGGAGAGTTTCATGGGACCCCAACCAAGGGGAGAAAAGAATTTCCAGAAAAAGGATTCAGAAGAGCTGTGCTCTAAGCTGGAGCTCACTGTCTGGTGAGCCCTATATGTGCTTGTTCAAAAATATGCCCCCAGAATGAAGTGGAAGGATGTTTGATACCAACTGTTCTTACTCTACTACGGTTTCTAAATACTAATTAAGTCTTATGGACTAATTAATATCAACTGAAAATCAATGTAGGAAGCAAGTTAAGTTAAATAAAAAAGTATTTATTTCATGCTTACCATCTGCCAGGCACTGATAATACAAATTCAAGCAGAAAGAAAGAAAATCCTTGCCCTCAAGAAGTTTATATTCAAATGGGGGAAGATATAACATTAAAAGGATGCTGAAAAGGAGGAAGGGAAAGCATAATAGGAAAATCCAAAATTCAGATTAGAAAGAAATAAAGACTTGGCTGGCCTACGCATCCTCCTTGGGAGAGATGCTAACAAGAGAGATAGCCTCATAACTATTCTTAAGTGAAGGCCACTTCCTTGTGTTCTCAGGTATAAACCCCTTCTAGAAGCCCATCTTATAAATTTACATAATTATAATACTTTAAACATGTTCTGATAATAACATAAAATTTCTATAGTGGATGAGAAATTTCTATCGAAAGAATTAACTAAGATACAGGATTCATGAATTTTCTTGTTTTAATATATAAGTAGCTTGGTCCTATAAAGTCTTAGTGGGATTTTTTTCAGTTTTTG
Organism: Dromiciops gliroides; assembly: GCF_019393635.1. Classification (NCBI taxonomy): domain Eukaryota; kingdom Metazoa; phylum Chordata; class Mammalia; order Microbiotheria; family Microbiotheriidae; genus Dromiciops; species Dromiciops gliroides. The sequence goes on from NC_057862.1 coordinate 97,454,880, forward strand.
TTTTAAAAAAGAAAGATTGCAGGTTTTATGTCTTGGCACTGTTAAAATAGATCCTGGAGTCTTCTACAAATTTAAAGTGTTTTATCTCCATGTAGTTGCCATTCTGTGCTCTCTCAGTAAATGACATTTCTATTGCTGTCTGGAAATGCTACCGAAGCAAGGGAGAAATCAGAGAACACAGTAATCTCCTCTCTTGACCCTCCATATCTTGACCTTGCTCTGCATGCCTCTGGCCAGAGAGTCTGGATGGTTATACTATAAATAATTCAAACATAAGTGATCATCTTGATAGTGGAAAGTTCAGCATGGAAAATGAAGTTAGCAGCACCACTCATTGTACAGGATAAACACATGTGTTTGGCAATTTAATGAAAAGTGGCTAGGTGACATATCCAAAGACTGGGTTTACAATATATTGTTTATTGAATACCTGCTTAGTTGATATAAATGTACTAGTCCCTATGGGTGAAATAAACAGAAGACACTATGGTGCCTGCACTTGTTTGGGATAGAAGGCATATATACACATAATGATTAAATTATAAACAGAGCCAGGGCGGGCAGCTAGGTGGCACAGTGAATAGAGCACTGGCCCTGGAGTCAGGAGTACCTGAGTTCAAATCCGGCCTCAGACACTTAACACTTACTAGCTGTGTGACCTTGGGCAAGTCACTTAACCCCAATTGCCTCACTAAAAAAAATAAATAAAAATAAACAGAGCCAGGGCTAAGAAAACTTTCATCTGGAGCAAAAAACAATTTAATAGGAAAGAGGAGGGGGAACATAGCATAAAGGACAATCAAACTCCAGGTTCAGTTGATTTTGGAAGAAGAGCCATCTCTTCTTCTGTAGGAGAGAAACATCATCACAGTGGGATCTTAGGGGTAGCCATCCTGGGGGCAGTTGTGTCATACAGAGGAAAGGTATGGTGGATGGGTGGATGGTGGCTGCCTCAGGGAGCTAGTGTGCCATCCCCAGATCTCAGTGTTCTGGGGCAAAGCTTCATTCACTCATTAGTTATGGCCCAGATAATACAGCTCATAATCTTCCTGCTGATATCTTTAGCTTTTGAGCTATGGTTTTGAGCGCATGTGGACCCACAGAATGCCCAGAACTCTTAATAGCTAGCAGTCTCATTTGTGAAAAGTTGGTGTGTCAGCTCAACCTTCTAATTTTACAGATGAGGAAACTGAAGTCCAGAGAGGTGATGTGACTTGCCTAAGATCACATAAGTAGCGACAGAACCATGATTGGAACCCAGGGCTTTTGACCCTAAATCTGTCATGCTTCTCACTGAACAATGTATCTGGCTTTCTTGTTCTCCCTTAACAACATACTTACTCTGTAGGTGTAAAGCTGAGAATGTTGATAGGAGATTGAACAAATAAGCTTGATATAAGGTATGATGAAAAGCATGCCAGACTGAGAGTCAGAAGACCAAAGACTCAACCTGACACTGCCACCACCTATGTGACCTTGAATAAGTCATTTAACTTCTTTAGGCCTCTTTTCGCATCTGAAAAATGAAAGAATTAGACAATAAAACCTGCTAGGTCCAATTTTATTATCCTATCACCTCATTGTGGCAGACGAGAGTAGCTGGATGAATCTGGTAAACTGGAATTATGGGATTTAGAAATAAAATGTAAACCCCATCCAGTCTAACCTCCTAATTATATAAAGTGAGACACAAAGACGAAGTGAGCTAGGATTTGAACCCAGATCCTCTAACTCCAAATTTAATAGTACTATTGTTTTTATGTCTATCTGTGTTATCCTGTGTTGTGTGTATCCTTAAAGAAAGTCTGGTACTGAGGTACAAGTGGCCCCAGTTCTCAGACACAATATACCAAAGGGATGTAGTGAAAGGTCAATAAGAACAGCATCCTTAACAACAGCTTCTGAACTCTTGCCTATTCTCTCAGGATTGCCTGTCATAGGTTGATGGATCCCTTGTAGTTATCATTACAGGAGCCTGATACCTAGGACTTTACTTACTTAACCTGTGCATTGAAGTTATATCTTTGGGTGATCTGACTTTATAGATTCTTAGGATCTTGCCTGTTTTGATACCTGATTCATCTGACTTTACTGACTTGATTCTTAGTCCTTTATTTTGTTCTGTACCTTGGTAACCTACTATGTCCTTGTGTCCTGCTGTAACCCAGTGACTTTTTTTTCTTTGCAGGGCAATGGGGGTTAAGTGACTTGCCCGGGGTCACACAGCTAGTAAGTGTTAAGTGTCTGAGGCCGGATTTGAACTCAGGTACTCCTGAATCCAGGGCCAGTGCTTTATCCACTGCACCACCTAGCTACCCCCACCCAGTGACTTTTAAAGTATCATGGTTACAAGTGTTGAACCCTGAGCCATCTTAATCTCTTAAGTCACAAACGATTGGTTTGCATTGGACTCTGATAACTTTTTGCCTTTCTCCTGGTCCCTTCTTTACAGTCTCATCTCATTGATTCCATATCCTGGTACACCCCTATTATGAAAATATCTTAGTAGGTGATAGTTTATTAAGCCTTAAATTGTTGTTGTTTGCCCTTTGTTTTCAAAGGACCAATGACATCATGGGTTGATGTCTTGATTTGTGAGTGAATTAGATTTAAGTGAGGCAGAGTTGCACAAAGTCATCAGCATCACTCTTCTAGAATCATTGGATTCCATGGGCAAGAAAAAAGTCAAGAAGACTGGCAATGGCCCAGGATGTACTGGATTACCTTGGTGTCTTGGGTATGTAGCTTTTTACGTTCAAAACTTTTTTGTTGTTGTTTGCTTATTTTCCAGTCTATTTCTTGGCTTTGAGCTTTTTGGGGGGGGGGCATGAGGGTTAAGTGACTTGCCAAGGGTCACACAGCTAGTAAGTGTCAAGTGTCTGAGGCTGGGTATGAACTCAGGTTCTCCTGAATCCAGGGCCAGTGCTTTATCTACTGCACCACCTAGCTGCCCCCAGGTGGCTTTGAACTTTAAGTTAAGATTGGGATCTGCTCACACAGGGGTTGTGGAAACACTATCCAAAGCTTCAGGCATTTTTGTGCTGCTGTTTTCAGAGCTAGTTCTGGGGATCCGTAAGTTTTTGCTTCTTTCATGGTGGTGTGATTCTGGGGGAGATAGAGTCACTGTTCTCCTGGTTTGCACTCTGGTCTTTACCCAGGAAGCACTCCAGTCCCATGCAGCCACAAATGCTAGCATTCTCTTTTTCCTGTAACTACAACCAGGGCTCCTAGTGCTCTTCTTGGGCTTGGAATTGTGACTCAGAACTCTGTAAGGGCAATAGAATTGCCACGTAGTACCAGCTGTACTCAATTCCAGCAAAGAGTCCCTGTAATCCTTTTCTGATCAATTGTCTGACCCCTCACCCTCACCTCACCATTTCTGGGCTGAGAGCTCTCAAAGCTGCTGCTGTGGCTGTGGCTACTTGGCTGTATTATTTCTTGTTCATTCATCTTATTTACTTTGGGTAGATTGACATCTGAGGGTTATTAGAAATACAATAAAATCAGATTCTGGGGGAAATCTTTGTGTTAGGTTCCTCCTGAGAGCCTTCTGTCACCTGGTACCAGGTCAGATTCCTCTCTACACATTCCTCTGTTATTTAGAGTGTGATCATCGTCTGAGGGTGCACCTTGATCTTCCTTGTTGCTAAAGAAACTTTCTATTATTCTCAACTTTCTTTGTTTGCTCATCTTGCTATTATTTACTTGACTGTGGGGCCCTACTTCCAAGCTACACTGTACCAAGCTTCAGAGGGACCCAGGTGTTTCAGTTTGAAGGAGGGAAGGTTTTTCTCTCACTTGGCCTGTTCTCTGGTCTGAAGGTAACCTCAAGCTTATTTGCTAGTTAACCAGCCAGCTGGTGTGGTTCTTAGCTTTGAGGAACCTGTGCTCCTCCCCCATCTGGGCCTCCCTCTGTTTAGGATTACTTCCTGGTTCCCTGCTGGGGTGCGATAGCTGCATTCCTCCTTACGTTCCACAGACACCCCTGCACTTTCACCCCTGGTCAGCTGTTCAGCCCTCTCACCTGACAGTAAGCTTAGTTGTAGAAGACACTGGTGCTGCAGCTGATTTGGAGGCTCTGGGGTAAGTTCCTCTTGTGCCTCGTGTCTGGATTCTTTGTTACCGGATTGTGGGGTTGGACTTTGCTTGCAGCCCCGTATGGCCCCCTTTAATCTGGAAAATAATCTCAGGCATTTTTTTGTGGGTTTTGCCACTCCAGGGCTTGATTTGTTGCTGTTTGGGGGAGTGATTGAGTCAGGAGCTCTGTGTGTTTAGTGTCTTTCCTCTGCCATCTTGACTCCACCCCTCCTATATATGTCCTTATATATACTTATATATGCTTATATACTAATATATAAGTATACTTATATACTTACATATACTTATAGGTACTTATATATACTTATATATATAAGTATATATATGTACTTATAAGTACTTATCTATATGTACATATAAGTACATATAAGTATATATAAGTACTTATATAAGTAAGTGCTTATATATAAGTATATATGTTTAAGTATGTTTAAGCCTGCTTAAGTACTCATAAGTACTCTGAAGTATGCATAAGTATGCTTAAGTACCCCCTAAGTACACTTAAGTATGCTTAAGTATGTTTAAGTACATACAAGCCCCTATAAGTATGGCTATGTAAGGACAAGTACCCATAAGTACACTTAAGTACCCTTAAGTATGCTTAAGGGCCCCTAAGTAAGCTTAAGTATGCTTAAGTACCCCTAAGCACCCATAAGTACCCTTAAATATCCTTAAGTACGCATAAGTACCCTTGAGTATGCTTAAGTACCTCTAAGTACATACAAGTACTCTTAAGTACCCTTAAGTACACACCAATACCCATAAGTATGCTTAAGTATATATAAGTACTCATATATAAGTATATAAGTATAAATATAAGTAAGTGCTTATATATATAAGTATATAAGTATACTTATATATAAGTGCATATATATATATATATATGCATATATATATATGTACCCTTAAGTATGCATAAGTTCCCTTGAGTACCCCTAAGTACCCTTAAGTATGCTTAGTACACACAAGTACCCATAAGCACGATTAAGTACCCATAAGTACCCTTAAGTATGCTTAAGTACCCCTAAGTATGCTTAAGTATGCATAAGTACCCTTAAGCACGCATAAGTACCCCTAAGTACACACAAGTACCCATAAGTTCCCTTAAATACCCATAAGTACCCTTAAGTATGCATAAGTACCCTTAAGTACCCTTAAGTAAGCTTAAGTACCCTTAAGTACCCCCTAAGTACACACAGGAACCCATAAGTACCCATAAGTATGCTTAAGTATATAAGTAAAAATATAAGTAAGTGCTTATATATAAGTATATATATACCCTTAAGTACCCTTAAGTACCCATAAGTACCCATAAGTACCCATAAGTATCCCCTAAGTACCCTTAAGTACGCTTAAGTAACCTTGAGTGCCCCTAAGCACCCTTAATATGCTAAGTATACACAAGTACCCATAAGTACGCTTAAGTATACTTAAGTACACTTAAGTACCCCTAAGTATCCTTAAGTATGCTTAAGTACCCTTAAGTACGATTAAGTATGCATAGGTACCCTTAAGTATGCTTAAGTATATATAAGTACTTTTATATATAAAAGTATATAAGTATAAATATAAGTAAGTGCGTATATAAGTATAAAAGTATATAAGTATACTTATATATAAGCATATATATATATATATATATATGTACCCTTAAGTACACTTAAGTACCCTTAAATACCCTTAGGTATGCTTAAGTACGCTTAAGTACCCCTAATTTCCCTTAAGTACCCTTAAGTACCCCTTAAGTACACAAGTATGCTTAAGTATATATAAGTACTCATATATAAGTATATAATATAAATATAAGTAAGTGCTTATATATAATATATATCCTTAAGTATGCATAAGTACCCTTAAGTACCCCCAAAGCACCCTTAAGTATGCTTAAGTACCCCTAAGTACCTTTAAGTATGCTTAAGTACCCTTAAGTACCCGTATGTATGCTTAAGTACCCATAAGTACTCTTAAGCATGCTTAAGCACACAAAAGTACAAAGTACACTTGAGTATGCTTAAGTACCCATATGTCCTCTTAATACACTTAAGTACCCCTAAGTATGCTTAAGCACCCTTAAGTATGCATAAGTACCCTTAAGTACCCCCAAAGTACCCCTAAGTATGCTTAAGTACCCTTAAGTAACCCTAAGTACGCTTAAGTATGCATAAGTACCCTAAGTACCCCTAATTACCCTTAAGTATGCTTAAGTATGCTTAAGTACCCCTAAGTACCCTTAAGTATGCTTAAGCACCCTTAAGCATGCTTAAGTATGCATAAGTACCCTTAAGTATGCTTAAGTACCCCCTGAGTACCCTTAAGTATGCATAAGTACCCCTAAGTACCTTTAAGTATGCTTAAGTACCCTTAAGTACCCCTAAGTACACACAAGTACCCATAAGTACGCTTAAGTATGAATACGTAAACTTAAGTATGCTTAAGTATATATAAGTACTCATATATATAAGTATATAAGTATAAATATAAGTAAGTGCTTACACACAAGTACCCATAAGTATGGTTAAGTACCCATAAGTATGCATAAGTACCCTTAAGTACCCCTAAGTACCTTTAAGTATGGTTAAGTACCCCTAAGCACCCTTAAGTACCCCCTAAGTACACCTAAGTACCCTTAAGCATGCTTAAGTACCCCTAAGTACACACAAGTACTCATAAGTACACTTAAGTATGCATAAGTACCCTTAAGTAGGCTTAAGTACCCCTAAGTACCCTTAAGTATGCTAAGTACACAAAAGTACCCATAAGTATGCCTAAGCACCCTTAAGTATGCCTAAGTACCCTTAAGTAACCCTAAGTACCCTTAAGCACCCTTAAGTATGCATAAGTGCCCCCAAAGTACCCTTAAGTACCCTTAAGTATGCATAAGTACCCCCAAAGTACCCTTAAGTACCCTTAAGCACCCTTAAGTATGCATAAGTACCCTTAAGTATGCATAAGTACCCCAAAGTACCCTTAAGTACCCTTAAGTACCCTTAAGTGCCCCTAAGTACCCTTAGGTATGCATAAGTACCCCAAATTACCCTTAAGTACCCCCTAAGTACCCTTAAGTATGCATAAGTACCCTTAAGTACCCCAAAGTCAGGTCCTCCTGACTCCAAGGCCGGTGCTCTATCCACTGCACCGCCTAGCTGCTCCCCATTCTTCCTTCCTGACATTGAGCTGTTTGTTGAATGAGAATGCCTAGATACTCACTGCTACCCACCCAAAGGTCAGTTCTGGAGGATAAAAACATTCTTGCCCTTTGGCGATCCCTAGGGATGAGAGAATACCTTTATTAATGCTAAGTCCAACCTTGCAGAATTTGTTTTCCCTTACATGGTATGATATTAGGAACCCGAGAAAGTTTACTTAAAAAAGAAAAGTAAGACAGTCATCTTTCATTCAATCAACAATTCAGATTTGTTTTCTGAACAACTATTATGTTAGCTGAGCACCCCTTCACCTTTTCAGGTTGCTCCTCCCTCATAACCTCAGGCAAATGCTTTATCCTCTATTAAAATCAAAACCCCTACTCCTTGTTGCAGGGGGAAGGCAAAAGAAACTCAGATCTGGTACATCTCAGAGTAATTAAGTGTCAGAGAATTTGATGGCATCTGTGAATATTGGTCACATAGCTATACATATGGTCAGGCCAAAAATGTTGCAATCTGGGAAAAAGACACTCTTCCTCCAATTGGTCTTTCCCATGTGGATGGATAGGCCAAACTCCTTTGAGTGATTATAGATCTTTTTAAGGAGACTCTAATGTCCTAGAGACTGATATAATCAGTACAATGTGATTCACATGTTCTTAGGATAACTTTGCTTAGTTGGAGATATTGATACATTTTCTTAAAATTGGTTTTATCCTTTACTATTTCTCTATGTTTTATTATTTATTATTATTATTATTGGCCATCATTTCTCTTAAATTTTATTTTTAGTATTTTTAAAGATGTAATTGTTTTCTCCATATTTTCCTCCTCCTTCTCTTCCTTCTCTTCCTCTTCCTCCTCCTCCTTCTCCTTCTCCTTCTCAAATTCTGATCTTCCTCCAATGAGTCAAGACAGTTGAATCAAGACTAACTCCCAAATCAACAACTCTTTTCTAGTATGTAAAAATCTATTTAATTCTATATGGCATTATTTGGTGCTCACTATGTCCAGCACCTAGCTACCATTTTTTTAAAAAATCAAAGTGTTCATGATATAGAAACATAAGGCTTCGGTGCAGATCTACTTATTTAGAATAGATTACTCTAATGAGACATTTTTCATTTCTTTTTCTTAAACCATACTTTTCCAAATATGTTTTCCTATCATCACCTTTTCTTATCTTTGTTTTGAAGTCACTACATATCAGAATGTATGTTGACTTGATTTGGATGGTTTTATCATGTTCTATGTAGAATTTTTCTACCACTTTGTCCTCAGCAACTGAATTTGGTGCAGAAGGTGCAATTATTTTGTGGTGATCTTTTTTCCCTTCAAGTTCTTATCATTAATATTGCAATATGTAATGACCAAATGTTCTAAAGCTAATGTTTCTTATAGCTTCTAGGTATACGATAAAACCCACACGACCATGTCTTTTCTTTACCTCTCCAGTGAGCCATCCTTCATGTGGCTGTATCTTCCTTCTTTCTTCTGATCTCATTTATAGCAAGAATATTGATATTGATATAATTTAGCTCCTCCAGGCAAACTTATACTCATTGGTTACTGGACAGTAGCATATCAACACTCAAATTGAAGTTTGTTGAGTCTAAAGCTTGTGTAATTCTTAATGCCTTCTGCCCCCTTTTCTACAACTTTGTTCTTGCCCCTAAGCACAAGACTGAGTAACATTTTTTTTTTTGGTGAGGCAATTGGGGTTAAGTGACTTGCCCAGGGTCACATAGCTAGTAAGTGTTAAGTGTCTGAGGCCGTATTTTAACTCAGGTCTTCCTGACTCCAGGGCCAGTGCTCTATCCACTGCACCACCTAGCTGCCACTGCTGAGTAACATTTAAAGTTTTTTCTTTGTAACCTGGGTTGTCATGGCCAAAATAATTTTGGTGACAGGTCGCCAGCCTGTTAGTGGTGTGCCTTTCCAAAATTAGCTAGATTAGTCCTAAGGAAACAGATTTGGAAGCCTTTTCAGCATGGTAGAAGCTTCTAGACCTTACATTACAGAGGCAGAATCCAGGGTCACTTCCATATATATGTATGATGAGGCTATAGAGCAAATCAGTCAGTCAAATAGTTAATAAGCATTTATTAAGTTCCTACTATGTGCCAGGCTCATAGTAGGGGATACAAAGAAAGGCAAAACCCAGTCCTTGCCCTTAAGGAGTTCAAATTCTAATGAGGAAGAGAATATGCAAACAACCATGTCGATGTAAGATATATGCTGGATAAATTGGGGATAGTCTCAGAAAGAAGGGGTTATGATTGGAAAAGGCTTTGTGCAGAGGGTGGTCCTTTAGCTGAGACTTAAAGGAAGCCTGGCAAACTAGGAAGCAGAGATGAAAAGGGAGAGAATTCCAGGCATGGGAACAGTAAGAAAAAATGCCCAGATTTGGGACATGGAGTTTCTTGTTTAAGAAACAGGAAGGAGGGTGTTTGGGGTTTTTTTTTGTTTCTTTGTTTGTTTTGGTGAGGCAATTGGGGTTAAGTGACTTGCCCAGGGTCATACAGCTAATAAGTGTCAAGTGTCTTGAGTCCATATTTGAACTTGAGTCCTCCTAAATCCAGGGCCAATGCTTTATCCACTGTGCCACCTAGCTGTCCCAGGAGGGTCAATGTTACTGGATTACAGAGTATCTAACTTGGGAGTGAGTTGGGTATAAGAAGATTGGAAAATGAAGAGGAGGGTTTTAAATATCAAATAGAATTTTTTATATTTGATCCTGGTGATATTAGGGAGCCACTGGAGTTGATTGAATAAGGGGAAGGAGATGTGGTCAGACTTGTGCTTTAGGAAGATCAATTTGACAGCTGTGTAGAAGATGGATTGAAGTGGGGAGAGACTTAAGGCAGCAGATCAACTGGAAGGCTATTTCAATAGTCTAGATGTAAGGTGATGAAGGCCTGCATCAGGGTGATGAAAGTGTTAGAAAAAGCACAGCTGAAAGGTGTTATGAAGGTAGAATGGATGAGACTTGACCACTGATTGGATATGGGGGTGAGAAAGTGAGGAGTATGTTAAGGATGACACTTAGGCTGTGAGCTTGGTAGACTAGGAGGGTGGTGGGACAGTAATAGGGATATGCAGAAGAGGGGAAGAGTTGGGGGTGAAAGAAAATGAATTCAGTTTTGGTCATGTTAAGTTTAAAATGTGTATGGGACTCTGGTTCAAGTTGTCTATTATCCTAACAATATCTGGTCAGGACAGAGTAGGACTTTGCAGAGATATTCTTCTGTTCTGATATTCCTTCATAAATTAATAGAGATGTATATTATCTTTCATTAATCAGTGATCAATCCCCAACCCAGTTTATAAATAAAACAGAAACCGCTTTTCCCATAAGCCTTCTTTCCTCTCTTTCTCTCTAACCCCGAGGCTAAGAGAGCTTATTAAAATCAGCATCAGTTTTACTGACTGTACAATTTATTGACAGTGTAGCAAACAATACAAGAACCTATTTAAATATTTCAACAATGGTGTTATCTGTGAGAAAGATCACAGCTGGAGTCACCTCTATCAATTGCAAATGCTGACTTTTCCACAGGCACAGAAACCACAGCCCCACCCATCAGCTCTCTCGAGATGGCAGACAAATGTTCTCCCCATTTTACACCAGGCTATATTTTCTACAGTGCTTCTTCTCTATGGGATAAGAATTAAAGCCAATCCTCTCAAAAAATCTCTTTAAATTCCACCCCACCCCCTCCCCAAGGATGACAGTAAACTCAATCACTCCGGAAAGAGGTTCACTTGGCTTTTTTTCTCTATGCCTCACTCAGTGTCTCTTCCCCACCCCCCACCCCCCAGGGCAATGAGGGTTAAGTGACTTGCCCAGGGTCACACAGCTAGTAAGTGTCAAGTGTCTGAAGCTGGATTTGAACTCAGGTCCTCCTGAATCCAGGGCCAGTGCTTTATCCACTGTGCCATCAGTGTCTCTTAATGTAAGAGTTAACTCTCTTCAGAATGACCATTAAACTACAATTCCTCAAGATTCTGTTCCCTCTTAAAGAAACAGTATCTAAAATCTGTTAGTGTATTTAAACTAGGTTTACACAGAATTCATGGTTTTGCTGAGGCCTCTTTGCTGCTGACCTCATACACGGAGAATAAAGGGGGTGAGGGTGGAGCGGGGAAGGCTTTCTATAATGATTAGAAGGATTTTTGGAGGAAGGAAGAAGACTAGGTTTAAGTTAAAAGATCCAGGTTCAAATCCTCACCTGTCTCATTACTAGCTCTGTGACCTTAAATAAATCACTTCTTACTAGCTGTGTGACCCTGGACTAGTCATTTAACCCCAACTGCCTTCAACATCCAGGGCCATCTCCAGTTGTCCTGATGTATGTCTTGCCACTGGACCCAGATGACTCTGGGGGAGTGAGGTTGGTGACTGCACAGCCCTGCCTCACTTACTTAAATCCAATTCAGTGCAAGTCATGACATCACCCCATTGTCCTCTCTGAGAAAGGACAAACAGTAACAACAACCACCACCACCACCACCACCTTCTGCATCTGAAAATTGAAGGGACTGAATTAGATGATCCGAGCTTCAAGTTCCCTTCTGGTTCTAATATTCTCTTTGTCTATAAACTGCCATCCTCCCTTATTATTTCATTATCCACTACAATCTATTAATTAGACAACAAACAGGTGATACCGATTAGGGAAATAGGAAAGTAGAAATACAAATGAATAATCTTAGATCTAAGCTTAGTCTATATTCTTTTATAAAACTCACCAAATCCCAAACTGCCTGCCAGGCCGAGAACCAGAGCCAAACGCATGTGCTACCACTGCTAAGCTGAGAAGCCAGAGTGAGCCAGAGTCAGCGAGACAGAGAGCAAACTTCTGTTCCACTCTCAGTTTTAAGTTGGCGTCCCGGAAGTATGGTGTGCTTCACCATGCTCTCTGGGCAGCAGCAGGCGCACAGCCATTTGTCTCGGTCTCCTCCCCAAAAGGGCGGTCCTTCAAAAGCCGCTTCAATAGCATGCGCTCAACTCTCAAATGATTCAGTTAAAACTTCCGTTTTTTACCACACTAGGCCAGATTTGAATTCAGATCCTCCTGAATCCAGGACCAATGGTCTATCCACTGCACCACCTAGCTGGCCCTGGCACCATTTCATTTTGTACATAATTTCTGAGAGAAGGTTCTGCTACAGTGCCCTCTATATCCCTATGGCATGATTGAAGTCATATTTGAAAGGCTCAATCCCAACCAAACACTGTGCTAGACATTATCTTTCATGGAGCCTTACACTCATCCTTGTACACAGAGCCCTCCTTAGTTGTTTTCAACTTCTGAAATCAAGAAGCATTTCTTGAACACCTGTGAGCTAGGCTGTAGGGACAAAAAGAAAAGGAATTGGGAGATAAAGAAAGACAGCAAACCTCCCCTTAAGGAGATCTTATTAGAAAATCTTGTTAGGAAAACAAAACTTACAACAGAATTGGAGAATTAAAAGACTATTAATTAGGAGGGCAGTTAGGTGGTGCAGTGGATAAAGCACTGGTCCTGGATTCAGGAGGACCTGAGTTCAAATCTGACCTCAGACACTTGACACTTACTAGCTGTGTGGCCCTGGGCAAGTCAGTTAACCCCAATTGCCTCACCAAAAAAAACAAAAAACAAAACACTTAATTAAATGCTTTTAAAAAAATTGACATCTGCCCCACAATTTAGAGGGCTGTCCCCTCTACCAAGAGGCAGGGGCATGATTCATCCTCAGTTCTTTAAAATGATGATTGGTCAGTATATAGATTAGATTTCTGAAGTCCTTCAATACTGTTTTCCTCTTTACATTATTGTGGTTATTGTCTAAATTGTTTTCCTGATTTTACTTACTTCATTCCTCATCAGTTCATCTAAGAATTCTGAAGTCTCTCTGAATCCTTCCTGTTTATTATTTCTTATGCTACATTATATTAATTTACTATACTTTCTTCAGTTCTTGATAAATTAATGTACATCCACTTCCAGTTCTTTGCAACTAAAAAATGTTATAAAAATGTTTGTATATATTCTCCATGTTCTTTCCAGGATCACTGACAGTAGTTCAGTAAACATATGTACCAATTCTTTCAAGATCCAGTTCAACTGGGTCAGGTGACTTGCATTCATCAGGGACAGTTAGAGTTTTTACTATCTCCCTACTCATCTTTGGTATCGGCTTCCTCTTAGCTAATTTTGTCCTGTCCTTTCCAGTTCAAAGATCATTCTCCTTGGCAGAGAAACAGAAGCAAAATAAAAATTGAGAAGCTTGGCTCTTTCTGTGTTATCAATTATGTTCTTACCCAGCACAATCTTTAAATTTTTTGATCCTCCCTCCACCCCCAACAAAATATAGATTAAAAAAAAATCTTTCTCTTTGGCTTTCTTGGCCAGCATCAATTCATTCTGAGCTTTAGCATTCCTGACACTATTCTTATAGGACTTTGCCACATTTATGTATCCATCCATATGACATGGGGCAAGATATGATATATAAAGGAAAAGAATCATAAGATGACATTTAAACATTTTATTTTGCATAAATTCAAGGAGTTTTTAAAAAAACCTACTTTTCCTTACTTTTAGACTAGGTTTATGGGTACCAATTATGTACTCTGGCTAGACTGGACTAACTCAATGTATCCAAAATAGAACTTATTATCTCCTTTCCCATCCCCTAGACTTTCTCTTCAGCTCTTCCTCATTACTGTCTAAGATATGACCATCCTTTTAGTTACTCAATTTGAAACTTCACTGTCATTGTTGATTCCTTAATCTTGCCCCACATTTCAATCAACAAGCTTACAAATATTTATCAAATATCTACTACGTGCCAGACACTGTGCTAGATTCTGGGAATACAAATACAACACAAGAAATAATACCTAACTTTTAAAAAAATAATAACCATTTTTATTTATGGTTTTTAGTTCCAATTTTTATCCTTCCTTTTCTCTCTCCCATGACCCCTCCCTGAGGCAGTAAGCAATCAGAAATAGGTTATACATATGCAATTATGTTAAACATTACCATATTAGGAATTTTGTACAAGAACACTAAAAAAAAAGAAAAAAATGAAAGAAAATGAAAAATAGCATGCTTCAGTCTGTGATCCACCTATATTAGTTCTTTCTTTGAGGTGGATAGTATGTTTCATCAATCATCCTTTGAGATTGTCTTGGATCACTTTATTGCTGAGAATACTTAAGTCATTTATAGTTCTTTATCAAATAATCTTGCTGTGCACAATGATCTCTTTGTTCTGTTCACCTCACTATACATCAGTTCATATAAGTCTTTCCAGGCCTTTCTGAAGTCATCCTGCTTGTCTTTTCTTATAGCACTCCACAAAAAGAGCTGCTATAAATATTTTTGTACAAATAGGTATTTTTCTCTTTTGGGGGGGATGTGTTTGGAATATAAACCCAGCAGTGGTATTACTGGATCAAAGGGTATGCATAGTTCTATAGCCCTTTGGGCATAGTTCCAAATTGCTTTCTAGAATGCTTGGATCTTTTCACAACTCCACTAACAGTGGATTAGCATCCCAGCTTTCCCACATATTCTCTTACATCCAATATTTTCCATTTTTATTATATTTGTCACTCTGATAGGTGTGAGGTGATACCTCAGAATCGTTTTAATTTCCATTTCCCTGATCAATAATGATCTAGAGTATTTTTTCATATGATTATAGATAGTCTGAAAATTGCCTGTTCATATCCTTTGACCATTTATCAATTGGGGAATGATTTGTATTTTTATAAATTTGACTCAGTTCTCTATATAATTGAGCAATGAGGCCTCTATCAGAGATACTTATTTCAAAAATTCTCTCCCAGTTTTCTTCTTCCCTTGTAATCTTGGTTACATTAGTTTTGTGTGTGTAAAAGCTTTTTAATTTTATATAATCAAAATGAACTATTTTGCATTTTGTTTTACTCTTTATCTCTTCTTTGGTCCTAAATTCTCCCTTTGCCCATAAATCTGACAGATAAACAATTCCATGTTTTCTTAATTTCCTTATGGTATCATCCTTTATGTGTAAATCATATACCCATTTTGACCTTATTTTAGCATATGGTGCGAAATGTTGGTCTATACCTAGTTTCTGCCATACTGTTTTCCAGGTTTCCCAGAAGTTTTTGTCAAATAATGAGTTTTCTTTCAAAAACTTGGATCTTTGTGTTTATCATATACTAGATTACTAAAGTCATTTACCATGTGTACATATTCTATTCCACTAACCCACCTATCTCTTTCTTAGCCAATACCATATTGTTTTGATAATTACTGAAATACAGTTTGAGATCTGGTACTGTTAGAACACCTTCTTTTGTATTTTTTCATTGATTCTCATGATATCCTTGAGCTTTTGTTTTTCCAGATGAATTTTGTTATTATTTTTTCTAGTTCTATAAAATATTTCTGATAGTTTAATTGGTATAGCACTAAATAAATAAATTTCGTTACGTAGGATTGTCATTTTTGTTATATTGGCTCTGCCTACCCATGAGCAATTAATATTTTTCCTATTATATCTAACTTTATCTGTGTGAATACCTACTTATAAAAAACACGTGTTCAAATCAAGTAAGAATGAGGACATACATAAGCATAAACAACAAATACAAAGAGAATAAATGCAAAAATAGCTAAATGTAAGGCAGTTTAAGAGGGAAGGCAATAGCAGTTAAAAGAATCAGGAAAGGCTAAATGTTGAAGGTGGTACATCAACCAAATATTGAAGAAAGAGAGGAAATATTGAGAAGGAAGTCCATTACAGGCAAGAGAGAGTTAGTGCAAAGGCATGGAGATGGGACATAGAGTACCATTGTGAGGATGAGAGAGAGAAGGCCTGTTTGGCTGGATTGAAGTGTGTGTGTGTGTGTGTGTGTGTGTGTGTGGTGGGGATGGGGTGGGGTGGGGAGATGATGTCCAATGAAGCTGGAAAGATAGGTTGGGGGAAGGATTTGAAAGGCTTTATAGAGTCAACATAGGAATTTGCATAGGATTGTAGAGGCAATAAGAAATCACAGGAGTTTATTGGGAAGGAGAATGACATGGTCAAATCTGTACTTAATGAAAATCACTTCGGCAGAAGTATGCCCAATGAACCGAAGTAAAGAGAGGCTTGAGCCAGGGACACCAATGTAGGTGAGAGGTAATAAGGACTTAACTTAGGGGCGGCTAGGTGGTGCAGTGGATAAAGCACCGGCCCTGGAGTCAGGAGTACCTGAGTTCAAATCTGGCCTCAGACACTTAACACTTACTAGCTGTGTGACCCTGGGCAAGTCACTTAACCCCAATTGCCTCACTTAAAAAAAAAAAAAGGAAAAAACATAAGGACTTAACTTGAATTAAAGGGTTTAGCTATGTGAATTAAAATGATCACATGCAAAAGATGTTGTAGAGGTAGAAATAGCAAGCTTTGGAAGCTAATTAGATATGTGAAGTAAGGAACAGTGAAGAGTCAAAGATAATGCCCAGCTTAGGAAACTGAGAGATTCAAAGAATGGTGGTGCCTTCAACAGAAATAGAGAAATTTAGAAGAGGGGTAGGTTTTGGCAAAAATGTAGTAGGCTCTGAGGCAGGTAGGTGGCAAAGTGAATAGAGCACCGGCCCTGGAATCAGGAGGACCTGAATTCAAATCCAGACTCAGACACTTGACACTAGCTGTGTGACCCTGGGCAAGTCACTTAACCCTCATTGCCCCCACACACACACAATGTAGTAAGCTCTGTTTTGGACATGGTGGGTTTGAGATGGCTCCAGGACATCCCATTTGAAATGTACAATAAAGCATCAGTGATATCCAAATATGGAGCAAGTACATGCATGTATGCATACATATATTGTGTACATATATGTATATATGTATAGGGAATAACAGACTGCCTAAGGAAGTATGAGCCAGCCCAGATTAGAAAAATGGAACAGTTTAAAGCTCCTATAACAATTAGTAAATGGATAGAGCTATGAGTGGCCTTTATACTTCCCACCTGTCTGAGTTGGGAGAACTAGTCTCTAATAACAATAATAATTATAATATACTAATACTTTTTAAAAGAAAAGTTAAGTAATTAAGAAAGTGATTAGAGGAAAAACAGATCATAGACTAAAAAAAGTCTGGATATATATAAGTGCTTGAAAAGGACACAGTAGATTTAATCAGTTATTATAATAGCAAATTATCCCCCCCCCCAAATCTGTCTCTGATGGTCCATTGTAGCTTGAAGGTGACCCTCAGTTCTTGGAGGCTATGCAAGTAGGACACAAGCTCTGGCAGATTTTATCATCACAGAAGGACTTTGAGTTTGATTGTGGTCAAAGATTGTGTTATGTGGGGGCCATTCTAACTAATTATAGATAAATTCATATCTAAGATGGCTAGTCACAATTTGGTAATGGATTCTTTGGCCATGGAAACCCATGGAATAAAGAAACAGAAAAAAATGATGAAAAAATTTCAAGATAGACACATTCCTGAAGGAATAAAGACAGTCAAAGGCTCATAGATTATATAGAAATCCCACAACTATATATCATGAATATGTTCTTTAAGAAAATAGTTTAAGGCACTGGGCATGGTGAGCACCTAACAACATTACAAAAGCTGAAATTGAGTATATTTACTGGTTACTAGTGTGGGAATAGTTTTTGAATCAGCTGTATGAATTCTGTCAAACAATTGATTTAGAGCAAAGATAAGTGTTAACACCTAAGAAACAGAAATGGTAAATGTGAGAAGAGGATATGGTGTACAACTATAGTACCTTCAACATGACCAGTTCAAAGGTTATTTATATTTCCCAATGGGAAACGGAACAAGAAAAAAATACAATGTAATAGACTTATGCTATGGGTGTTTAACAAATATAAAGTGATTGTCACAAACAAGGAAAGTCAAAGATGCTATTTAGTCAGAAAATAGTTGATCTCCTTGCCAAGTAAAGTAAGGCAGCCAAGGACAATCTGAGTTTAGCATAAATGATCATTTGCAAAACCTTATGGAGTGGTATGGTCAAAGAACTCAAAAAAAGTAGTGAAGGTAAAAAGAAGTCTACAGAAAACTTGGGGCGACCCTGAATTAGGCCAAATCATCCCATGAGCATTTAATGATAAAACTGAAAGTGAGATGGCAGGCCAAAAGCAGAGCAGATCTGTCAGAGTTTCAAAAACAAAATATTTTATTCTTCAGTGACAGGGTAACTACCTCTTCTCAACTTTTGGTTCCCACTGTGCTTTATAATAAAGTAGAAATTACACTAAAGAAGATAAATATAGGAAGAACAGCTGGATCAGATCAAGTATACACATATGAAATCCTCAATGGAGGTGATAATTTTGAGGGTGAGAAGTGATTCATTCTCAAGTTATTGAAAAGATGAGAATATGTTGAATAAAATAAACCTAGAGTTGATTTTACCATTAAAAATGGCAGTGGACAGGATATTGATAATTGTCCAACAAGATGCCTACTTTCTCATTTTTATATAATCTTTAAGACAATGACTCATACATATTTTGAAGATATCCTTAATTAATTTGTTGTTGTTGTTGTTTATCCTTTATTCTTGAAGGGGACCATGCCATCAAGGTGATGTTATGACTTGTACTGAATCGGATTTAAGTGAGGTAAGACTGTGTAAGGTCACCAACTTCACTCTCTCCTACAGAGTCATATAGGTCCAGTGGCAAGATATTTATCAGGATGATTGGAGATGGCCCTGGATGTTTAAGGCAATTGGGGTTAAGTGACTTGCCCAGGATCACACAGCTAGTAAGTATAAGATTTGAAGCTAGTAAGATGAGATTTGAACTCAGGTCTTCCCAACTTCAGGGCCATTGCACCACCTAGCTGCCCCATCAATGAAAGTAGGAGTAACCCCACAGTTGCTAGATAAAAAAAAATATTTGAGTCAGTAGAACAAAATGCTTCCTTTAATGCACTCCCCCAACAAAGTCACTGTGCTTATGTTAAAATTACACAAGATTTCTTGAAAGATGGAAAGGCACAAAACATAGAAAGATATACCCATCAAAGGCAGCCAAGTGGTACAGTGGATAGAGTGCTGGGCCTAGAGTCAAAAGGTCCTGAATTCAAATCCAGACTCAAATACTCACTGGCTGTGTGACTCTAGGCAAGTTATTTAACCTCTGTCTCCCTTAGTTTCCTGAACTGTAACATGGGAATAATAATAATAATAATAGCACCTACCTTACTAAGTTGTTGTGAGGGTCAAATGGGATAATATTTGTAAAGTAATTAGGACGGTGTCTGGTGCATAGCAGGGGCTAAATAAATACTTACTCCCTTTCTCTTTTTGCCTTGTTTTGTCACTGTTATGAAAGATATCCAGTCCAGGAGTTAAACAGAAGAAGAATTTCCTATAGATGGTGAGATCCTTCAAATTCTCCTGCTTACAGATGATCTTATGCTTATTGTATCATGCCTCATAAAGCATATCTCTAAATGATATCCACAAACACTTAAAAATTCATATCTAACAAGATACACATGTGCACACACATAAGCGGCTAAAGAACACTTATTGTTTATACTAGGATATATAGTTGAATGGAAAGTCCATTAAGTTGGTCCATCAGTACATTTATCTTGGACTGATGCTACAACAAGATAACAAAGACCAAGAAACAAGTAGATGAATTAGAGTGAGCTAGTCTGCACTTGGAAAATTGGAAAGTGCTTTTTAATAATCCCTAGTTGCTCCCTGACACACAAAAAAGACATTTAAAAAAAACAACCCAGCCTTTTAGAGGTGATGTGTCTAAAAATTGTGCAACATTCATGATTTTTAAAAATGTAGGTTGCCCGAATGACAATGAAAAGACTAAGTCAGACTAAGTGGATTATAGTATATTATCAATGATGATTTACAAGCTAAGAGTGACACAAAAATTCATCCAGGAAATATATGATCAGAAAAGGATGTTTAGCCTTTGTAACGATTGGAATAACGCCACCTGCTGGAGACTTACTGTAGAAGAGTTCTGCCCATGAAGCGAAGGTCTTTGAGGGCAAGACCAGGAGTCTTTTCTTTGGCATCAGGAAGTAACGCGGACTAGTGGGAGGAGGAAGGAAGAGACTGGCGCTCGGTCTCGCTCTCTTTCCTGAGGACGCTGGTGGAGAGTGGAGCTAGAAATGCTCTCTCCCTTTAATAGATAGAAATCTAGGCCTTTCTCTCTCTCTTTACCAAATTCTTATTCTCCTTAATAAATGCTTAAAAGTCTAACTCTTGCTAAAGCTTATAATTTATTGGCGACCACTCATTAGATATTTTAGACAGACTAGCTAGAATTTTAGCCCTTAACACCTTGTAGTTAGAAGGAGGGACAACAGACAGAGTAAGTGCTTCCCTGGATATTTTTAAAAGATCTAGAAAGAGACCTTCTGTACATTGGGTAGAATACTTCATGGAGGATTTGTGAATATGGATTAGAGGTAAACAAAATGTGAAGAAATGGATGGATTTTTATTTCTACCACTGGAAGGAATATCAACCCAGATAAGATATTAGGTCCATCAAAGAATCATGGCATATTAGAAACTGATTTACTATTAATTGTGATCTTTGGGGTAGCTAGGTAGTGTGATAGATACAGTGTGGAACTTGGAATCAGGAAGACCTGAATTCCAATCATTGTTTGGACACTTACCATATGGACCCTAGGCAAATTGCTGAACATTTCTCAGCTTCAGTTCCCTCATCTATAAAATGGGGACATATAACAATGCTTGCCTCACAAGGTTATCATGAAGATCAAATGAGATCCCATGTAGCATACTTTGTACATCTCAATGCGATAAATTCTAGCTATCGTTATCATTGGCTAATAAAAGATTCCCTTGATGTCTTTGGCTTTGGGCACCAGGTTCACCATTAATTAAGATTAGAAAGCTTTATATAATTTTTCAATAATATAAAAGCATAGTAATACCTTAAAATACAGAAAGCTATTACCTAAGTTAAAAAGGCAAAGACTTTGTAGCCATAATATAGCAGTAAAATGCATTGCACTCTTGTAAACAGAATGCTTAGCATAGCATGATGCTCCAAAATAGGATTTGATTATATCAAAAGATACCACAGATAATTTTCATAATTTGGTTACATTTTTTTACTTTGTGATGAACAAGTTCTGTTCTAAAGAATTCATTGTTCATCAAAGTTAGCCTTGGTTAGATTTCTTTCAGTGAAAGGAAAAAAATGCAATATTTTATCAAACTACAGGACAGAAATGATTCCCCTTCTCCCCCTGCCATCTCCTACTGAATTCCACCAAATAAAAAAGTGTCCCATTTTAGGAACATTTTTGAGATTTGATCTTACTCTTGAGTCTGCTTTCTCTCATTTATCTGCACATGTTCAATAGCCTTGTCAAAATCCTTTCTTCCTATAACTTTATAAACCTGAAATGAAGTCTTCTTTCACTCCTAAAGTGATAAAACCCTTGAAAATGATCTGAACTTTGCTACAAATTCTCTAATCTCAAGTGATCCTAAAGGACTTTGTAAATGGTTGTAAAGTCACCATAACCACAAGCAGAGCAAAAAGGTGAATTTGTTTTAGCAATGTCAAATGTCATTTTATAAAGAAAAAACCCCGCTACATGTTAGCACAGCAAAGAGGAAATTAGGTACGCTGAGAGAGGGGCACATTCCAGTTTAGATTTAAAACTAGCCACTCTTGATTCTTGCCAAAAAACATTCTTACCATCTCTGATACCAAGACAGTTGATTCACACTTGATTTTGCCTGCCTTTAAAGAATGAAAATATTACTGAATATAAATGATTAATATTATGGTTTCTCTGATGTTGACTCACCACAGCAAGCAAAGTCAAGTCAATTCAATTCAATAAACATTTATTAAGTGCCTACTATGTGCCAGGCACTGTGCTGGAGATTACAAATAAGAAAATAAAGATAATCCTTGCCTTCAAGGACTTTACAGTCTAATGGGGAAGACATGCCATGCTGTTGAGACCAAACAAAGCTGTAGATACAAAGAAGAACAAGCTATCTGGGTTCTGCCCTCTATGACGGGAAGCTTTGGTGCTCTGCCATTCAGAAAGCAGAGGGAATCGGAAAGGTAAAGAATATATCCAGGGTTGAGTTAAGTAGCATGATGAGGAGATTTCTAGTGATCAGATTATACTGGGAGAATCATTTTATTTCTCAGAGTTGAGATTAAGCAGAACTGAAGGTATAAAGTATGCCTCGGTTTATCATTTATTCCTCAAGAAAATGATCAGAGAATTATTGACTAAAAGTGCAGAATGGGGCATGTGTTTTCTGATATTGCCAATGTGTAAATTTGTTTTGCTTGACTCTAGTTATTTGTTAAAAGGGAAGGTTTCTTGGGGCAGAGGAAGTTAAAGGGGAGATAAAGACAGGTAGAATGAAGAAGAAAGAAAAGAGCATCAATGAAACATTTAAAAATACAGAGAAGGGGGCGGCTAGGTGGCGCAGTGGATAAAGCACTGGCCCTGGATTCAGGAGTACCTGAGCTCAAATCCGGCCTCAGACACTTGATACTTTCTAGCTGTGTGACCCTGGGCAAGTCACTTAACCCCCATTGCCCTGCCAAAAGAACAAAAACAAAAACAAAATACAGAGAAAAGAGCAGACGTAACTTTTTTTTTTTTTTGCGGGGCAATGGGGGTTAAGTGACTTGCCCAGGGTCACACAGCTAGTAAGTGTCAAGTGTCTGAGGCCGGATTTGAACTCAGGTGCTCCTGAATCCAGGGCCGGTACTTTATCCATTGCGCCACCTAGCCGCCCCCCAGACGTAACTTTAGAAGGAGATATAAATAAGCAGGGCAGTTTTGTTGAGTTAAATTTTCTCTACATTTTAAAAAACCCACCAAATTCTGCATAATAGAAGTTTATCATTTCATATATATGCCTCTTTTTCTGTTTTTTTTTGTCTATTGAAATTTTCATTGTTGTTAATGTCTATAAGATTTTAAAAGAGTTTTAAAAAACTAAAGCTTTATGACTCATACTTTTAAAAAAAATTAAAATAATTCATTCCCTCTTTGAAACATGACCTGAGCTTTTTCATCTTCATACCTAGGCTCAAAGAGTTTCCAGAAGATAGTTGTGATACAATTGCAACATAAATGGATTTTGAGATAGAGGACCTAGGTTTTAAGCTCAGCTTCCTTAGTTGATAACTGTATGATATTGGGAAAATGACTTCATCCCAGTGGGACTGTTTCTTCATCTGCAAGATGAAGTCATTGGACCAGATGATCTCCATAGTATTCCTGGAATATTTTTCACCTTTAGAATCTGTACCAATTTGTTAAAACAACTCAAATACTGGGGCAGCTAGGTGGTGCAGTGGATAGAGAACCGGCCCTGGAGTCAGGAGTACCTGAGTTCAAATCCAGCCTCAGACACTTAACACTTACTAGCTGTGTGACCCTGGGCAAGTCACTTAACCTCAATTGCCTCACTAAAAAACAAAAACAAAAACAAAAAAACCCAACTCAAATACAAATTCTTCATGAAGTCTTTGTCACACCCCCCCAAGTGAGACCTCATACATAACATCTTGCTTTGTACCTCTCCAATCCAGCTATAATTATTTTGTATCATAGTTATCTGCAAATATCACATATCCTCATACTCACTGGAATCATGTTTAAACTAAACCTTGTATTTTTTCCCACATCTAACAGAATGCTCTGCATATAACAGACTTATCATCCATACAGATTGAACTGAATTGCAAATTGTTTTAAAAATGTGAGTCAATTTGAGCTTTTAAGATAAATATGTACTTTATAATATGAAACACTGCTAATTAGGCTTACAGTCATATTTCTATGTATCATATATATAATGTAATTATGTTGTCAGTGATAATTCTTTGTTACAGAAACAGAGGGTCACCAAAAAAATTAGTTAGAAGGGATATCAGAGGCAATTTAGTCAAAAAGAATTCCTGGGGCAGCTAGGTGGCGCAGTGGATAGAGCACTGGCCCTGGATTCAGGAGTACCTGAGTTCAAATTCAGCCTCAGACACTTAACACTTACCAGCTGTGTGACCCTGGGCAAGTCACTTAACCCCAATTGCCTCACTAAAAAAAAAAAAAAGAAAGAAAAGAATTCCTACCATGTTATCCCCAACAAGTAGTAATCCAATTTCTGTTTGGAGACTTCAGGTGATGGGAAATCCAATATCTTCCAAGACAACTGATTCAACTTTTGGATATCTCTAATTCTTAGGAAGTTTTCCCTATATTACATCTCCATTTTCCTTTTTACAATTTCCATGCTTTCCTTTTGGATTTGCCTTCTAGGGTCAAACAGAATGAGCATAATACACTTTCCATATTACAGCCCTTGAAGTACCTGAAAACAATTACATATTTCCCTTGAGTCTTCTCTTCCTCAGATGAAACATCTTCAGTTCCCCCAACTGATTCTCATCTGGTATGGAATTGAGGTCCTTCAACCTCCTGGTTACCTTCCTCTAGATATAATCCATCTTATCAATGCCCTTCCTAAACTGTGTTGCTAAAACCTGAACACAGCACTCCAAATAAAGTCTGAATAGGACGAAATATAAAAGTCCTTTTACCAGCTTATTCTTGAAAACTATGCCTCTCTTAATGAAGCCCAAGATTGCATTTGCTTTTTTTTTTTTTGGCTGCCACACTACACTAGTAGTTCATCCTCTAAAACCCTCAGCTATTTTTCTAGAAAAACTGCTGTCTAGCCAAGTCTCTCCCATCCTGTATTGTAAAGTTGAATTTTTATACCCAATGTGTTATTCGGTTACTTTTCAGTCTGTGCAACTCTTTATGACCCCATTTAGAGTTTTCTTGCCAAAAATGGTTTGCCATTTCCTTCTCCAGCTCATTTCACATTTGAGGAAACTGGGGCAAACATGGTTAAGTGACTTGCCCAGGGACACACAACTAGGAAGTGTCTGAATCCAGATTTGAACTCAGTAATATGAGTCTTTCTGGGGGCAGCTAGGTGGCACAGTGGATAGAGCACCGGCCCTGCAGTCAGGAGTACCTGAGTTCAAATCCAGCCTCAGACACTTAACACTTACTAGCTGTGTGACCCTGGCAAGTCACTTACCCCAATTGCCTCATTTAAAAACAAAACAAAACAAAAATATGAGTCTTTCTGATTCTAGGCACAACACTCTCTCCTCTGCACCACTTAGCTGTTCCCAACCAAGTGTAAAATTTTGCATTTATCCATATCTAATTTCACCTTCTTAGATTCAGTCCAAGTCTCTGATTTGCCAAAAAAACTTTTTGGATCTTATTCTGTTATCCAGCTATTCCACTCAATTTTGTGTCATCTGCAAATTTGGCAATCACACCATCCATACCTTTGTCTAAATTATTAACATTTTATCAAATAGTTCAAGTAAGCACAAATTTCTGTGGCAATTCATTGGAGAATGCCTGCCAAGTTGGCATTGAACCAATAATAACAAATCTTAGAGTAATACCATTCAACCCATTCCAAATCCATCTAACTATATTATTTTCTCAACCACACCTGACTTTTCCATGATGTTAATATAACATACTATATTGAGTGCTCTGATAAAATCTAGATAAACTATATCTATATCTTTCCCCTAACCTACCTTTTTTTTAGTGAGGCAATTGGGGTTAAGTGACTTGCCCAGGGCCACACAGCTAGTAAGTGTTAAGTGTCTGAGGCCGGATTTGAACTCAGGTACTCCTGACTCCAGGGCCTAGCTGCCCCGTGATCTACTCTTGATGAAGATAAGTCCAAGTTCTTCATTATTCTCACTTCCGTTTCTAGATATTCACTAACCATCTATTTAATCATTTGTTTTCCCCCCAAAATTGAAGTAAAACCCATGGTCCAATAGTTTTCAGACTCTCTTCTCTTACCTTAAAAAAACTAAACAACATTTGTTCTTCTCCAGTCTTATTGTAACTATCCCTATTCTCTGCTATCTTTCAAGGATCATTGATGGTGGCCCAGCGGTCATATTCACCAGTTCTTTCAAAACTCGAGTACTTCTTCTGGATCCTTTGGATCAAAATGTATGGGACAGTTAGAGAGGACTAGCACCTCTGATGTGAAGGCTTGCTAAGTCTTTTTCAGGATACTCATCCACCTTTGGTGTCCACCTGTCACCCAATTCTCACCTGTGGCTCCAAGAAACTGTAGCATGCAGTGACCACACCCTGGTAAACCATTTCAGCAGATGGGCTAAAACAGGTTGAGAGTAACTGACAGGCCTCCAACCCATTGGTGAGTTAGGGAGATGTCAACACCAAGCATGTGAAGACTTCTTTAGCAGAGAATGGGTGGATGAGAATAATTTGTCCCAATAGCCATGAAGGTCCCTAAAACAGGCACGGTGAAGCACTTGGAGCTTGATCAGACATAAAAGTCACCAAGGTCATCCACTGCATCCCAAAGCCATTGCCAGTCATCTTGACTTCTGTCTTGCCACTGGACTTTGATGACTCTGATGACTCTGGAAGAGAGAGTGATGCTGATCACTTTATGCAATTCTGCCTCACTTTAATCCATTGGTGCATTAAGACATTAATGATGACCCTATGATGCCATTGGTCCTCTTTGAAAATGAAGAACAAACAACAGCAATTTTCTACTGGGAAATTCACTTAACCTCTCTTAGTCTGAGTCTTCTCATTTGTAAAATGAAACAGTTGGATGAAATGGTCTTTCAAGTCCCTTCTTGGGCTAAATCCATGATCTATGACCAAAACAAATTACTGCTACTAATTTTTACTCAAATTCTCTCCACCATATTTCCCATTCTAGTTGCTGCATTTCTTCACATGAGTTTATTTTTCTAGAATATAGTACTATTCCACCTATCCTTTTATTTGTTTTTTTTCCTTTGGTATAAGATATACCCATCCATAACCACATGCAACTTATTGGATTTTATCCCATCAATTTTACTTATCGAATTTACTTCCTTGCTTAGGAAGGCCTCTAATTCATCTATTCTAGACTTTGAGTATTTGCTCTCATATGCTCTCTATCTTTGCATTTAGACATTTGAGGCCATAGGTTTTGTAACTGGCTCTTGGATTTTATTTCTTGTCATCTTCTAGGTATTTCATTTCCCATTCTTTAATTGTTGCAGATCTTTTTAGTATCTAGTATGATGGTATAATTCCACCTCTTTTCTTTTAAAGCCCTTTTGATTAGATTTGTAAGATACCAGGCAAATCCATTCTTATCAGCCTTTGTTAGGTAAGAATAAATAGCATCATTAGTTCTGGATCATTTAGAGCCAAATTGGATTGCTTCTACAAAGCAAGGGCCAATTTTTCACAATACCAGCTCATTAAGCAGAACTTACTGGGGAAATTAGACCACTGCTATTTTCTGGCCACCATAGAAAGGTACAAAAATATAAAAACCTCAAGTTAAACAATAGACCACTGGACAAATATCTAATTGCTCAACTTTTCTTATAGGATAAACCTGTGTGGAGAAGAGATTTAAACTATATGGCCTCTGGAAGTCCACTTAGCCCTAAGCATCACACTTAAAGTAATTTCTTAGTCAGTTATAATTACTGACCATTATAAGACCATGGGAAAGTTATTTAATCACTTAAGTATAATCTATGAGTCTCTGTTTCCTCTGTAAAATCGGGGAAAATATATATAGTCAATTTTTTTCCACAGAAAGAATAAAAAGAGATAATGTATACAAATCAATTTCTGAACCTTAAAACACTAAATGAATGTCACCTAATATTAAAATATATTTGCTTAATGAGGTCTATATCACATCTTCTTTTTAATTTTTTTATATATCACTTCTTAAGAAACAAACATTCTAGGGCAGTTAGGTGGCTCAGTGGATAAAGCATTGGCCCTGAATTCAGGAGGACCTGAGTTCAAATCTAGCCTTAGACACTTGATACTTACTAGCTGTGTGACCCTGAGCAAGTCACTTAACACTCACTGCCCCGCAAAAAACCAACCAAACAAACAAACATTCTAGGCTAATGTGGCTTTGAATGAATGGTACTGTTAAGGCCTGGAGTTTATGGGGTGTTCAAGGAGGACTAACACCTCTGATATGAGGGTCTACTGCGACCCTTTCAGTGCTGCTCATCCACTTTGGTATCTGCCTGTAACTCAACTCTAACCTGTGGCTCCAAGAAGCTCTGGCATGCACAGCAGTCACACCCTGTTAAACCATCTCAGCACACTAAACCCAACTGAGTTTGGGGGTATCTACCCCAAATATGCAAAGACTTCCTTAAGCGGAATGGGCAGATGTGAACAATTTGTTCCAACTGCCATGGAGGCATCTAAAGCAGATGCTGTGGAATACTTACTTATAAAAGTACTTATATATACTTATATGTACTTATATATACTTATGTGTACTTATGAGTACATATGCATACTTAAGCGTACTTAAGCCCACTTATACTTAGTTATTCATACTTAAACGTACTTATATGTACTTATACATATTTATATATACTTATATATAAGTATACTTATACACTTATATAATTATATATAAGCACTTACTTATATAAATACTTATATATTAAAAATTAAAATTGAGCAATTGTGAATGACTTAACTACTCTCAGCAGTGCAATGATCCAAGACAATCCCAAGGAACTAATGAGGATGCTTACTATGCACCCCTATAGAAAGAACTGATAAAAAGAACACTTGTGGATCATACATATATAACCTGATTGTGATCTTGTGGAGGGGGTAGGAAAGGGAGGGAGGGAGGGAGAAAAATTTGGAACGCTAAATCTTATGAAAATGAATGTTGAAAACTACCCTTACATGTAAATGGAAAATAAAATAAAATAAAATAAATGTTGCTTAAAAAAAAGGTTAAACTGTTTACATTCCTATATGGGAAGATGATACTTATAAGTTTATAAGAAATTTCTCAGTATTAGAGCAGCTAAAAGGAATGTACTTAGAGGGCAAAGCTATGAATTGCATATGAATGGATGATATTTGTAAAGCATTTATTTTTTGTTTATCCTTTTTGTGTGTGTGTGTGGGGGGGGGGACAGGCGGGATATGGTGGCTTCTGTTCTGGGCCAGATATGGGCTCAGGGGCTCCTGGGTCTAGGGCTGGTGCTTTGTCCACTGTGTTACCTATCTGACTCATGATGACATCTTTAAAATAATGTTAAATGGTAAGAGGAATGCACTGGAGGAAAGGGAAAGGGAGAAGTGGAATGTGGTAAAGTAGCTCACATAAGAGAAACAATAAAAAAGTTTATTGAATGGAGGCGAAGATGTGGAAAGAGGGAATAACATACACACTGACGTTATTATAGTAATATATCCCTGAAGGAAGGGGATAAGGGGGGAGAGGTGAAAGAAGGGAGGGAAGATTGGAGGAGGGGGCAGTAAAAAGCAAAGCACTTTTGAGGAGGGATAGGGTGAAAGAAGATAGAAAATCAAGGGGAGGAAATAGGATTGAAGGCAATACAGTTAGGAATAGTAACTGTGAAAGAAATTATGAGTAGTATACTATCAGAAGGAAATGCAATCCATCTACAGAGAAAGAACTGATGGTATCTGAATACAGATTGAAGCATAACTTTTTTTGCTAGTTCCTCTTGCTAAAGGCATTTTGTCTGTTCTCTTTCCAAACCTGTCTAATGTGGAGATGTTTTTGCTTGATTTCTTAGGGTGGGGAGGGAGGAAGAAAATTTGGAACATGAAGTTTTAGAAAATCAATGTGAAAAAATTATTTTTTACCTGTAACTGGGGGAAAATTCTCAATAAATTAATAAATAAAAACTAAAAAAAGGAAAGGAAAGGGTTATATAAGGGCTATTTAGAGCAAATAGCTAAAATATAGCAAAAGTCAAGTATGGTTTGGGGTCTGAGCTTGGCTAGACATAATAAGCAATGTGAATGAGTTGGGACTCATGTATTCCAATCAAAGAAACAGTTACAGTGTCCATATCACCAAAAGGAGAAGTCCAGGCACATAATATGCAGATTGCACATAATAAGAAACATCTCAGTAGGCTAGATCATTAGTTCAAGTGTATTATGAAGGAAATTAAAACAGATAAATTTAATGACTCACATGATTTCATAATTCATAAGGGCTAGGGTATAGCTATTCAACAATTTGTAGGGAAAAAATCCTTAGTAGTTTCAAAAACTGACAGTTCATCTTAAGTAAAAAAACAAACAAAAAACCCAACAGCAACAAACAAAAAAACTTATGAAATCATAGATACCAGGAAGTTGCCTGAGCTTCCCCATGATTGCCTCAAAAGCAACATTAAATCAAGCCTCTAAACAGATTCTGGAACTACAGAACATACATAAAAACAGAGAGACACAATCATCCTACTTGAGATAATTTAGAAGACTTTAGGAAAGGTCTGTTTCACCTGAGCAAAAGGGCAGGGCAGGGCAGGGCAGGGCAGGGCAGGGCAGGGCAGGGCAGGGCAGGGCAGGGCAGGGCAGGGCAGGGCTCGCCTCCCCTCCCCTCCCCTCCCCTCCCCTCCCCTCCCCTCCCCTCCCCTCCCCTCCCCTCCTAGGGTCACACAGCTACTAATTGTTAAGTGTCTGAGGCCAGATTTGAACTCAGGTCCTCCTGACTCCAGGGCTGGTGCTCTATCCACTGCGCCACCTAGTTGCCCCGAAATACTACTACTTCTTCTTCTTTTTTTAAGTAAATGAAGTCACTGTGTCTTGGGGAGCCAGAGGTGATATTTGAATCATGGTGTCCTGACTTCAAGCTGAGGATTTTTCTCTGATGCCCATTGTACTGCCTCTCATGGCATACCTACATATAACAGGCTTAATCTACATTTATTGAATTGACTTCTGCTCTTTGATCCCTTACCCCAGACTGCATTGCCTTTTTCCAGCAGCTCAATATAGTTGAGAGTGGGGTGGCTGTGAATAGTAAGAAGCTTGCAAAAGTGACCCATGTGTCCCAGGAGCAGACTTCAACCTTATAAGTTTAAAAATAGGCTACAACAAGAAGAAACAAAAAAGGACCCTTACCACTGACAGTTTCTATGGTGAAAGGGAAGACCAAAAACTCAAACTCAGATGAGCTTCTAAAAATGCATACAAGTGAAGACTCAAATAGAAAGATGATCTTGTCTCAATACCAAAAATTCGTTGAAGAGCTCAAAAAGGCTTTTAAAAAACAAATGAGAAAGGTAAAAGAAAAAGTGGAAAAAGAAATGAGAGAAATTAGAGTTATACTAAAAATTGATTGGGGAAAACAATTTCTTAAAAAATACAATTGGCCAAATGAGAAAAAAAAATTGGCCAAATGGGAAAAAAAAAATTGGTCAAATGGAAAAAGAGGTACAAAATCTTACAGAGGAAAAGAATCCCTTAAAAATTAAAACTGAGGGGGAAGCTAGGTGGCACAGTAGATAAAGGACCAGCCATGGATTCAGGAGGACCTGAGGTCAAATCAGGCCTTAGACACTAGACACTTACTAGCTGTGTGACCCTGGGCAAGTCACTTAACCCTCATTGCCCTTCCCAAAAAACAAACAAACAAAAACACTAGAGAGCAAAGGACTAGGTGGAGATTTCCTTAAAATAGTAAGTAGTATCTGCATAAAACCATCAGCAAACATTATATGTAACAGGGATAAGTTAGAGGCCTTCCCAATAAGATCAGGGGTGAAATAGGGATGCCCATTATTACCTCTATTATTTAATATTGTACTTGAAATGTTATTTTAAGCAATAAGATTAAAAAGGAATTAAAGGAATTAGAATATGCAAGTAGGAAACAAAACTTTCACTCGTTGCAGATGATATGATGGTATACTTAGAGAATCCTAGAGAATTATCTAAAAAATACTTGAAAAAATTCACAACTTTAGCAAAGTTGCAGAATATAAAATGAACCCACATAAATTATAAGCATTTCTATACATGAGCAACAAAGCTCAGCAGCAAGAAATAGAAAGAGAAATTCCATTTAAAGTAACAGTAGATAATATAAAATACTTAGGTGTCTACCTGCCAAGATGAACCCAGAAACTCTATGAATACAATTACAAAACATTTTTCATACAAATAAAATCTGATTTATATAATTGCAGCAATATCAATTGCTCATGGATACGCTGAGTTAATATAAAAAAGATCATTTTAGCCAATCTGATAGGTATCAGGTGGTACCTAAGTTCTACCAAAATTAATTTATCTATTCAGTGCCATACCAGACTACCTAAAAATTCTTTTATAGAGTTAGAAAAAATAACAAAATTCATTTGAAAAAATATAAATTCAAGAATATCAAGGGAACTAATGAAAAAAATGCATATCAAGGTAAGCTAGCTATACCAAATGTGAAGCTATACTATAAAATGGCAGTAATCAAAACTATTTGGTACTGGCTAAGAATTAGTGTGGTGGATCAATGGAATAGGTTAGGCAAAGGAGACACAGTAGTAAATGACTATAGTAATATTTTGTTTGATAAACCCAAAGACTCCAGCTTCTAGGATAGGAATTCAGTATTTGACAAAAACTGCTGGAAAAACTGGAAGAGAGTAAGGCCAGAAACTAAGTATAGACCAACATCATACACCTTATACAAAAATGAGGTCAAAATGCATTCAAGATTTAGACATAAAGGGTGATACCACAGATAAATGACGAGGGGAAAGTGTAATTTATCTCTCATATTGGTGAAAGGGAGAGGAAAACAATTTATGTCCAACCAAGAGATAGAGAATATTATGAAATGCAAGATGGAAGACTTTGATTGCATTAAATTTAAAAGTTTTTGTACAAACAGAAGCAATGCAGCAAAAATTAGAAGGGAGGCAGAAAGCTGGGAAACAATTTTTACAGTATTTCTGATAATGGCTTCATTTCTAAAATATATAGGGAACTAAATCAAATTTATAAGAATATAAGCATATGAACAGGAAGTTTTCTGGTGAAGAAATTTTCATATTGCCATATGAAAAAAAAGGCTCTAAATCACTATTGATTAGAGAAATGCAAATTAAAACAACTCTAAGGGGGCAGCTAGGTGGCACAGTGGATAAAGCACTGGCCTTGGATTCAGGAGTACCTGAGTTCAAATCTGGCCTCAGACACTTAACACTTACTAGCTGTGTGACCCTGGACAAGTCACTTAACCCCAATTGCCTCACAAAAAACAAACTCTAAGGTACCACCTGACACCTATCAGATTGGCTAATATGACAAAAATGGAAAATAATAAATGCTGGAGAAGCTGTGGAAAAATTGGAATACTAATGCACTGTTGGTGGAGCTGTGAACTGATCCAACCATTTTGGAGAACAATTTTGAACTATGCCCAAAGGGCTATAGGACTGAAAATACCCAGTGGTACTACTGCTAGATGTGTATCCCAAAGAGATCATAAAAAAGGGAAAAGGACCCACATGTACACAAATATTTATAGCAGCTCTCTTTGTGGTGGCATAGAATTGGAAACCAAGGGAATGCCCATCAACAGGGGAATGGCTAACCAAGTCGTGGTATATGAATGTAATGGAATACTGTTGTGCTGTAAGAAATGAGGAATAGGAGGAGTTCAGAGGAATCTGGAAGGACTTACATGAACTGATGCTGACTGAGAGGAGCAGAACCAGGAGAACTTAAGTGACTGACTGGCTCAGGGTCACATAAGCTAATGTTTTTATGGCCAGCATTTCTGATAAAGGCCTCATTTCTAAAATATATAGGGAACTAAATCAAATTTATAAGAATCCAAGTCATTCCCCAATTGAGAAATGGTCAAAGAATATGAACAAGCAGTTTTCTGATGAAGAAATCAAAGCTTTCTATTGCCATATGAAAAAATGCTCTAATCACTATTGATTAGAGAGATGCAAATTAAAACAACTTTGAGGTACCACCTGATACCTATCAGATTGGCTAAAATGACAAAAAAGGAAAATAATAAATGTTGGAGAAGCTGTGGAAAAATTGGAAGACTAATGCATTGTTAGTGGAGCTGTGAACTGATCCAACCATTCTGGAGAGCAATTTTGAATTATGCCCAAAGGGCGATAAAGCTGTGCATACACTTTGACCCAACAATATCACTTTGGGGTCTTTTCCCAAGGAGATCATAGAAAAAGGAAAAGAACCCACATGTTCAAAAATATTTATAGCTGCTCTTTTTGTGGTGGCAAGGAATTGGAAATTGAGGGATTGCCCATCAGTTGGGGAATGACTGAACAAGCTGTGGTATATGAATGCAATGGAATTCTATTGTGCTGTAAGAAATGATGAGCAGGAGGAGTTCAGAGAAATCTGGAACAATTTGCATGAACTGCTGATGAGGAAGATGAGAACCAGAAGAACATTATACACAGTATCATCAACATTATGTGTTTGATCAACTGTGAGAGACTGGATTCTTCTCAACAATACAATGGTACAAGGAAGTTCCAGGGGACTTATGATTGAAAAGGCTCTCCAAATCCAGAAAAAAAAGAACTGTGGAATATGCATGCTGATTGAACCATACTAGTTCTTTTGTTTTTGGTGCTGTTGTTTTTCTATTTTGAGGTTTTTCCTTATTGTTCTGATTCTTCTCTTATAGCATGACTGATGCAGAAATATGTTTAATGTATATGTATGTGTATATATGGGTTTATATACACATATTATATATATATATATATATATAAAACCTATATCAGATTGTCTGCTGTCTAGGGGAAGGGGGGAGGGAGGGGAGGGAGGGAGAAAAAATTGAAATTGGAAACATATAAACAAATGCTGAAAACTATCTCTACATGTCTATATGTAACTGGAACATAATAAAATACTTTTATTTAAAAAAGAAAGTAATAGATTCCTCATTATTGAAGGTCTTTAAGTGGGTATTATATGATCCCTTGTAGAGAATGTAAAATAGTGCAAAAATTATTGTACCTATGCTCCTCTGAGACACATTCAATTAATTTGTCCCAGAATACTTCTGCTCAGGATATTGGACATACTCTTTCTGCTTTTTCCCATGAAAAATTCCATAGCCCATGTTTATGCTTTTGAGTTTGGTTGACCCTTCCTTTCTCCCTCCCTCCCTTCCTTCCTTCCTTCCTTCCTTCCTTCCTTCCTTCCTTCCTTCCTTCCTTCCTTCCTTCCTTCCTTCCTTCCTTCCTTCCTTCCTTCCTTCCTTCTTTCCTTCCTGTTCTGGGATAAGTCTACCTGCTAATCTAAATATTACACAAGGATGGTTTACATTAAAATCTTTCAACTCAGGTTTCAAGGAAGACAGGATTCCTCTGCCCAAAGCACCCCATCCCATTCCCTCTGCCTGCTCTTTCATAACTTTGATCTTTCAGGCTGCCTTTGATGTTTACCTTAGCCAGACTTGTGAAAAAATGGATTAAGATGATTTGTTTGAATACACAAGGCACTCAGATCCATGATACATTCCTCCCTATCCATCATTTCAGACACCCAGGTTGTACATTACCATCAACATCATCAATACCGCCATCAGTAGTAGCAGCAGCTATATCATCACCATAGATAGGTAGACAGATAGTATTTCTATAACACTTTAAGGTTTACAAATTACTTTCAATGTTAATTTATGAATCTCATGCAAAAAATAATTTAAAACAATAGTAATGACTAGCATTTGTGTATCAGATCTAGGCCCATTTAGAAGATGCTCTTCACATTTGTAGAGTACAATCAGCATATAAATGCTAGCTATTACTATCATTATTTTTAGAGTGTTTTATAAATATGATTCAACCATGGGAGGTAGTTGCTATTTTTACCATTCTCCATTTTGTAGGGAGGAAACTGACCCTAAAGAAGATTTAGGGGGGAAATGACTGCTATTTTCATGTAATTGAAAGCCTATCATTTGGGAGAGAGATGAGACTTTTTTTTTTTAGCCCCAGAAGGCAGAACTATGAGCAGTGGGTAAGAGTTGTACCAAGGCATCAACTTGGATACTATGTTCCATGGAGTAACTTCAGTACTCTGGTGAATTCCAAGCTCGCCCCGCCTTGCCCACCCCGGCTCGACCCGCCCCGCCCCGCCCTGCCCCGGGGCTCTCCCGGCTCGGCCGCCGCCCGGGCCACAAGGCTCGGCACGGCTCGCCCCCAAGCGGTTCGGTTCGCCCCGGCGCGGCACGGCCTGGTTCAGCTCG
Organism: Dromiciops gliroides; assembly: GCF_019393635.1. Taxonomy (NCBI): domain Eukaryota; kingdom Metazoa; phylum Chordata; class Mammalia; order Microbiotheria; family Microbiotheriidae; genus Dromiciops; species Dromiciops gliroides. The sequence goes on from NC_057862.1 coordinate 97,491,314, forward strand.
GCTCGCCCCGGTGCGGCACGGCCCAGCTCGCCCCGGTTCCACTCGCCCGGGATCCGCTCACCCCGCCCCGGCTCGGCCCACCGCGCCCCGCCCCGCCCCGCCCCACCCCGCCCCACCCCGGCCAGTTCGCCCAGCGGGGCCCTGGCCAGCTCACCCCGCCTCGCCCAGGCCCAGCCCGCTGGGCTCGCCCTGCAGGGAAGGCCAGGGGATTATTGTCCTGTGTGTTCTTGGAGACTAATTAGGGTAATTAGGGTCATAAAATACTCAGGAAGAGAAGACTTTCACTTGGACCTGTTTTTACTTTGTAGGAAACTTTCCCATAGGGAAATTCTTATCTATCTGTATGTGTGGCTATCATGTACCAGCCTTCAACAGAGGGATGGGATCCTTTTTGTATTTTTCCTATAGTTCTATAGATATTTTAAGGAACTCAGAATTTTAATATAATTTAATATAACAAAACACTTTCAAGGATTTGCTCATTTTGTCCCCACAGCAACTCTGTGGGAAGCAATGCATGATAGATGAGGAAACTGAGACTGAAAAAAAGTTAAGTAACTTGCTAAAGATCACAGTTAATAAGTGGTGAGGTTGGTCCACAGTGAAGTCTTCTTTCTACTATACCATGTTGTTTCATTCCTGCTCAGAGGAATATCATTATTACATTTTTCTTTTTTTAAATAATATTTTATTTTTTCCCCAATTGTATGTTAAAACATTTTTTTTTAGTGAGGCAATTGGGGTTAAGTGACTTGCCCAGGGTCACACAGCTAGTAAGTGTTAAGTGTCTGAGGCCGGATTTGAACTCAGGTACTCCTGACTCCAGGGCCGGTGCTCTATCTACTGCGCCACCTAGCTGTCCCTTAAAACAATTTTCAACATTAAAATTAAAAAAAAATTTTATTTAAAGTTTTGAGTTCTAAATTCTATCCCCACTCTCTGAAATGCTAAACAGTTATAGGTTATATATGTGTAATTATCTAAAACACTTCCATTTGTCATTTTGTATAAGACTCGAATAAAAGAAAACAATGAAAAAAAGAAAGTGAAAAATAGTAGACTTCAGTCTGTATTCAATTAATACCAGTTCTTTCTCTGGAGGCAGATAGTATGCTTCATTATTAGTCCTTTGGGATTGTCTTGGATCTTTGTATTGCTGAGAAGAGCTAAGTCATTTACAGTTGTTCATTGAACAATAATGCTATTGCTATATACAATGTTCTCCTGGTTCTGTTCGTGTAAGTCTTTCTAGTTTTTTTCTGAAATAATCCTGCTTGTCATTTCTTTCAGCACAATAACACTCCATTACAATCATATACCACAGCTCATTTAGCCATTCCCTAATTGATGAGCATCCCTTTGATTTCCAGTTCTTAGCCACTACAAATAGTATCACATTTTTTTTCTTCAAAGAAGAAAATTAGGACACTTGGTTATTTCTTTCTTGACTTCTATTTGGTCCCCAAAGGCAAAACTACTTTACATTGGGTGGAAGTTTCAGATATTTAGAATTCAACTTAAGAGAATGGGAAAATAAACAAACAAAGAACTTCCTAACAATTACAGCTGAACAAAAGAAAAGACTGCAATGTGTTTGAAACACACAGAAAAGCAAGGTCAGAAAGAATCACAGATAAGCAGGGACCACTTTGAAAATAATATGTTAAATTCATTATATTCATATAAAGAAAAGAAAGTACATAAATAGATACTCACAATTTTATATACAACCTCTCTGTGCTACTGTGTATTATGGAAGTGCTCATCTTAGTTTGCTCATTACGTTCAGATTTTTTTTTTTAATGGAAAAAAAGGGTGGGTAATGAGTTCCTCATCTAGAGGCAATTGGTGGTAAGGTGGTGCTGGGCCTAGAGTCACGAAGACCTGTTCACCTGAGACATTAGCTTATGTGACCCTGAGCCAGTCAGTCACTTAAGTTGTGTTTGCCTCAATTTCCTCAACTGTAAAAAGATAATAATATCTTATAATAATAAAGATAAAAGTAAAAATGAAGATAATAATAGCACCTCCCTCCCAGGGTTATTGTGTTGTTTAAATGAGATATTTTTTAAAAGCTGCTTGTCTCAAGGTAGGCACTATATAAAAATTTATTCTTCTCCCCTATCCCTTCCCCCTTACGTTACTCCCCAAAATGTATCTGTGCATACATTATATCCATTAAATTATATTAAATGCTACCAATCAATGATTCCTGATTTTAATTCTGATTGCCTTTATAACTCATCAAGGAATCTGTTCTGTTCTTGATTTTAGCTTCTTCCTATTGTAGATCCATCTCTGACCTATTCAAAGGACTTCTTTTGTATAATATGCTCGGTCAACAGAATGCCTAACCTGGTTTCAACCAACACAATGAATTCTATTCAACATAATATCAGAATATGAGTATTTATAATTTGTTTTTCTCTGCCTAAATCTTCCTTTTTCTACTTGACATTCTTTTTTATTTTCTTTTTTAAGCATTTTAAAATTATCATTATTATTATTTGGTGAGGTAAGTGGGGTTAAGTGACTTGCCCAGGGTCACACAGATAGTAAGTGTCAAGTGTCTGAGGCTGGATTTGAACTCAGGTCCTCCTGACTCCAGGGCTGGTGCTCTATCCACTATGCCACCTAGCTGTTCCAATTCTTTCTTTCTTTCTTGTTTCACTAGTAACAGTAGGAAGAAACAAGACAGTCAGTCATTAATAAGACTCTTTTTACCTAAGTAGCAAATGTTCAGAATGAGATATTCTACCCTCTCTCCTGACCTCCAGACTCATACCTCCAACTGCCAATTTGACATCTCTACTAGATGACTTATGGACATCTTAAACATGACACTTCCACTATTGAACTCATTATCTTTTTCCCAAAATCCTTGCTGTTTCCTAACTTCCCTATTACTATTATGGGTACATTATCCTACCAGTCACCCAAACTTGAAACCTAGGCTACATCTTTTACTCCTCATTCTCTCTCAACAATATCCAATAAATTGTCAAATCCTCTAATTTCTACCTTATTAAGACATCTCCTACATATACCTGTTTCTCTCCTCTAACAGTGCCACTGCCCTGGTATAGATGCTTATCACCTCAAGCCTAAAATATTGCAACAGGCATCTGTTTGGTCTTTTTGCCTTGTCTCTCCCCACTCCAATGTATCCTCTACTCACCTATCAAACTTATCTTCCCAAAGTACAGGTCTGACCATATTATTCCATATTTAATAAACACCAGTGCCTCTCTTATTTCTAGATAAAAAATAAAATCCCATTTGACTTTTATGTAAAACTCTTCATAATCTTACCCCTTGCTACTTTTTTGAGTCTTCTAATCTCTTATTTCCATCTATACTTCATTGTCCAGTTACATTGGCCTCCTTGCTATGCCTTGTACATGGCACTCCATTTACTTCCAGTTCCCTATGGCTAGAATTGGCCTCCTAATTTCGGCCTCCTAGTTTCTCTGTCTTCCTTCAAGTATCAGATAAAGTCACACTTTCTGTAAGAAACCTTCTCCAAAAGCCCTGAATTCTAATGGCTTTGCTATATTGGTTATTTCTAATTTGTTCTATATATAGATGGTTTGCACATAGTTGTTTGTGCTTTCCCCCTCATTAGACTATAAGTATCTTGAGATGAGAGACTAGTTTGAGGCTTTCTTTGTTTTCCCAGGGCTTATAACAGTGCCTAGCATATAGTAGATTCTTTTTTTGTTGTTTTTTTGTTTTTGTTTTTGTGGGGCAATGGATGTTAAGTGACTTGCCCAGGGTCACACAGCTAGTAAGTGTCAAGTGTCTGAGGCCGAATTTGAACTCAGGTACTCCTGAATCCAGGGCCAGTGCTTTATCCACTGTGCCACCTAGCCGCCCCTTATAGTAGATTCTTAATAAATGGTATATAGTAGATTCTAAATAATTGATTGACTGACTGAGAATGACAATATGTTAAATAATGACCTGGTCTCTCAAAAATATTTTCTTACTAAAAACATTATCTACCGGATCAAAAGGGGCTAGTAGTGTCTTTTTGTTCACAGGATTTTCTGACAAGGGTGTTTCAAATGATATAGTAAAATAAGCCTTGGGCCTAGAATCAGAAGTCTGATTTCAACTTTCAGTTTCAGCACTGAATAGCTGTGTGACTAGGGAGTTTTCTCATTTATAATAGAGGTGAGCAGAGTAGTCAGACTACTTATACTGACATCATAGGTTTGTTATGAGGCTTCAACACAATGATATATTCAAAGCACTTGGCAAATCTTAAATGTTAAGGAGTGTTAGTAGTTCTTATCACACACACATATATGTATATGTAATAACTATTTTAATTATTATCAATTTCTGTTATTATTTAAGTAGATTATGTAACCCTACACACCATATCAAAGAATGGAATAAGGGGCAGCTAGGTGACACAGTAGATAAAGCACTGGCCCTGGGTTCAGGAAGACCTGAGTTCAAATCTGGCCTCAGACACTTGACACTTACTAGCTGTGTGACCCTGGGCAAGTCACTTAACCATCATTGTCCCACAAAAAAAATGGAGTAGATTTAAGGGTATATTGACAACTCCCTAGATTGTGTATATGGGTCCAGGAATCATTGTTATACTAAGTGCCTCTAATGACTCTTCACATGAGCTAAATGCTATATTGTTGGCATGGCATAAAAGAAAGAATGTAAAACTTGGAGGGAGAAGATGCGGTTTTAAGTTTTTCTATATCCATTTGCAAGTTATGGGACTTTAGGAGAATTACTTTAACCTTGCACTTTTAGCTGTAAAATAAAGATGATAATAAAAATTTATACACTCCAGAATGTAGTAAGGGTCAAATGACTTACAATCCAACTTTTATCATTCCACCAAAACAGTTCTCTTCAAAGTTACTAGTGATCTTCCTAGCTGTTGCCAAAGACTGCTGAATTCTCCATTTTCATCTCTGAAACATGCTGCTTCCTCTCTTCTTAGATTGACACCACTCTACTGCAGTGCCTCATTACCCCTTGCCTTGATTTTTGCAATAGATTTCTTGTGGGTCTGCCTGGCTAAAGTCTCTTCTCATTCTCCATTTAGCCATTAAATTGATTTACCTAAAACACAAGTCTGGTCATTCATCCTACCCCCTATTCAATAAATTCCAATGGCTCCATAGTGTCTCTAGGAGCAAATACAAAATATTCTGTTTGGCATCTGAAGCACTACATAACCTAGCCTCCACCTATCTTTCCATTCTTCTTATACCACACTCTGACAAATACTCTTCAATCCAGTGACACTGGCTTCTTAGCTTTTTCATGAATGAGGCACCCCATCTTGGCTCTAGGAATCCTCTCTGGCTATCCCCCATTACTGGAACATTCTCCCACCTCTACTCTAAATAGTGCCCTTCCTGGATTCCTTTTAAATCTTAACTAAAATACCACCTTCTACAGAACGCCATCCCCACCCCCTCTTAATTCTGATTCCTTCCCTAGATATGATGCATTGGATGTAACTCATCCTAATTTGTAAAGTATCATCCTTAGGGTTGTAGGAAGAATATTAAAGTAGACATACAGAGATGTGGATTTTTGTCCCTGCATTGGCACAAATTTGCTCTATGACTTTGTAAGTCACTTTTGAGGACAGGAACTTTCAGGTTACTCTGAGTGCTTGAAAGCTGCACTGACAGTCCACAGGCTTTGGCAAGCTATAGCAAACTTGCTAATTTTTTAGTATGGGCCTCGCACCAGACTAAATATCTTTGATCCAAAAATCAGTCTAAATCCAGAGAGTATCATCACTATAAAGTACAATTATAAGATTATAATTTAATAGGGGAACAGAGATAATTCATGTAATGATTCAATGTGTCAGAACTATTCTTATTCTAAATTAAATATCCATGAGGAGGATCTGAAATGCTTTGCTCCCATTGAGGGAAGTCTGGGACCTCAGTGAGGCTTAGCTTGTTCTCTCCATCTTCTTTTTCCTTGTGTTCAGTTCATGGTGAGGAAATCTTTGTTGTTTATTTGAAACAGTGGTTCCTTTAATAAGGTCATGCTGCTATCCTTCCACAATCTCAATCCTGTGATTTTGGAAGACTTCAGAACAGCTTGAATCTGTTTCTGACAATATAATCTTGCACTTGGCCTGTATGCCAATTCCTTCCGACTTGTTAGGATCTTTCAGAGATTATGTTCCTCTGGCATAGCCTATGAGAACCCAATGTCACCTTCATGCAGTTTCTGAGAAAGATAGCAAAAGAATGTTCCATGAAAAATAACATGATTACAGAAATGAGCTGGCCTTGCATTCATGTCTAGCTCTCTGGTATTTCTCTGTGTCATTGTTCTTCCTAGTCAAATCTGACCTTGTCACAAGAATGAGGGTAAAAAAAAAAAGATGTATACATTAGCTTTTTCCTTCTCTTCTTCCTCTTCTTAAGGGTACTTAAGCATGCTTAAGGGTACTTAAGCATACTTAAGGGTACTTGGGGTTGCTTAAGGGTACTTAAGGGTACTTGGGGGGTACTTAAGGGTACTTAAGGGTACTTAAGCATACTTAAGGGTACTTAAGCATACTTAAGGGTACATATGTATATATGCTTATATATAAGTATACTTATATACTTATATACTTATATATAAGCACTTACTTATATTTATACTTATATATGAGTACTTATATATACTTAAGGGTACTTAGGGGCACTTAAGAGTACTTAAGCATACTTAAGGGTACTTAAGCATACTTAAGCATACTTAAAGGTACTTATGGGTACTTAAGTATACTTAAGGGTACTTAAGGGTACTTAGGGGGGTACTTAAGCATACTTAAGGGTACTTAGGCATACTTAAGGGTACTTAGGCATACTTAAGCATACTTAGGCATACTTAAGTGTACTTAAGGGTACTTAGGGGTACTTATGGGTACTTAAGCATACTTAAGGGTACTTAGGAGTACTTAAGCATACATAAGCATACTTAAGGGTACTTATGGGTACTTAAGTGTACTTATGGGTACTTAAGGGTACTTAAGCATACTTATGAGTACTTAAGGGTACTTAAGGGTACTTATGTGTACTTAAGGGTACCTAAGGGTACTTATGGGCACTTAAGCATACTTAAGGGTACTTATGGATACTTAAGCATACTTAGGGGTACTTAAGCATATTTAAGCATACTTAGGGGTACTTATGGGTACTTAAGCATACTTAAGGGTACTTAGGGGGTACTTATGGGTACTTAAGCATACTTAAAGGTACTTATGGGTACTTAAGGGTACTTATGGGTACTTAAGGGTACTTAGGCATACTTAAACATACTTAGGGGTACTTAAGCGTACTTAAGGGTACTTAGGGGTACATAAGGGTACTTAAGCATACTTAAGCATACTTAAAGGTACTTATGGGTACTTAATTATACTTAAGGGTACTTAAGGGTACTTAGGGGGTACTTAAGCATACTTAAGGGTACTTAGGGGGTACTTATGGGTACTTAAGCATACTTAAGGGTACTTATGGATACTTAAGGGTACTTATGGGTACTTAAGGGTACTTAGGCACACTTAAGCATACTTAGGGGTACTTAAGCGTACTTAAGGGTACTTAGGAGTACTTAAGCATACTTAAAGGTACTTATGGGTACTTAAGCGTACTTAAGGGTACTTAAGGGTACATAAGCATACTTAAGGGTACTTAAGGGTACTTAAGCATACTTAAGCATACTTAAGTAAACTTAGGGGTACTTATGGGTACTTAAGCATACTTAAGGGTGCTTATGGATACTTAAGGGTACTTAATGGTACTTAGGCATACTTAAGCATACTTAGGGGTACTTAAGCATACTTAAGGGTGCTTAGGGGTACTTAAGGGTACTTAAGCATACTTAAGCATACTTAAAGGTACTTATGGGTACTTAAGCATACTTAAGGGTACTTAGGGGGTACTTATGGGTACTTAAGCATACTTAAGAGTGCTTAAGGGTACTTATGGGTACTTAAGCATACTTAAGGGTACTTAGGAGTACTTAAGCATACTTAAGGGTACATATGTATATATGCTTATATATAAGTATACTTATATACTTATATACATATATACTTATATATAAGCACTTACTTATATTTATACTTATATACTTATATATGAGTACTTATATATGTAAGGGTACTTGGGGGCACTTAAGAGTACTTAAGCATACTTAAGCATACTTAGGGGGTACTTAAGGGTACTTAAGCATACTTAAGCATACTTAAGCATACTTAGGGGGTACTTAGGGGGTACTTATGTGTACTTAGGCATACTTAAGCATACTTAGGGGTACTTAATGGTACTTAGGGGTACTTATGGGTACTTAAGCATACTTAAGGGTACTTAGGAGTACTTAAGCATACTTAAGCATACTTAAAGGTACTTATGGGTGCTTAAGTGTACTTAAGCATACTTATGAGTACTTAAGGGCACTTAAGGGTACTTATGGGTACTTAAGCATACTTATGGATACTTAAGCATACTTAGGGGTAGTTAAGCATACTTAAGCATACTTAGGGCTACTTATGGGTACTTAAGCATACTTAAGGGTACTTAGGGGGTACTTATGGGTACTTAAGCATACTTAAAGGTACTTATGGGTACTCAAGGGTACTTATGGGTACTTAATGGTACTTAGGTATACTTAAGCATACTTAGGGGTACTTAAGCGTACTTAAGGGTAGTTAGGGGTACTTATGGGTACTTAAGCATACTTAAGGGTACTTAAGCATACTTAGGGGTAGTTAAGCATACTTAAGCATACTTAGGGCTACTTATGGGTACTTAAGCATACTTAAGGGTACTTAGGGGGTACTTATGGGTACTTAAGCATACTTAAAGGTACTTATGGGTACTCAAGGGTACTTATGGGTACTTAATGGTACTTAGGCATACTTAAGCATACTTAGGGGTACTTAAGCGTACTTAAGGGTAGTTAGGGGTACTTATGGGTACTTAAGCATACTTAAGGGTACTTAAGCATACTTAAAGGTACTTATGGGTACTTAAGGGTACTTATGGGTACTTAAGGGTGCTTATGGGTACTTAAGCATACTTAAGGGTACATATGTATATATGCTTATATATAAGTATACTTATATACTTATATACATATATACTTATATATAAGCACTTACTTATATTTATACTTATATACTTATATATATGAGTACTTATACATACGTAAGGGTACTTGGGGGCACTTAAGAGTACTTAAGCATACTTAAGGGTACTTAAGCATACTTAGGGGTACTTAAGCATACTTAAGTGTACTTAGGGGTACTTATGGGTACTTAAGCATACTTAAGGGTACTTAAAGGTACTTAGGAGTACTTAAGCATACTTAAGGGTGCTTATGGGTACTTAAGGGTACTTAGGAGTACTTAAGCATACTTAAGGGTACTTATGGATACTTAAACATACTTAAGGGTACTTATGGGTATTTAAGAGTACTTAAGCATACTTAAGGGTACTTATGGGTACTTAAGGGTACTTAAGCATACTTAAGCATACTTAGGGGTACTCAAGCATACTTAAGGGTACTTAGGGGTACTTATGGGTGCTTAAGCATACTTAAGGGTACTTAAGGGTACTTAGGAGTACTTAAGCATACTTAAAGGTACTTATGGGTGCTTAAGTGTACTTATGGGTACTTAAGGGTACTTAAGCATACTTAAGAGTACTTAAGGGTACTTATGGGTACTTATAGGTACTTAAGCATACTTAAGGGTACTTAAGCATACTTAAGGGTACTTAAGGATGCTTAAGCATACTTAGGGGTACTTAAGCATACTTAAGCATACTTAGGGGTACTTATGGGTACTTAAGCATACTTAGGGGTACTTAAGCATACTTAAAGGTACTTATGGGTACTTAAGGGTACTTATGGGTACTTAAGGGTGCTTATGGGTACTTAAGCATACTTAAGGGTACATATGTATATATGCTTATATATAAGTATACTTATATACTTATATACATATATACTTATATATAAGCACTTACTTATATTTATACTTATATACTTATATATATGAGTACTTATACATACGTAAGGGTACTTGGGGGCACTTAAGAGTACTTAAGCATACTTAAGGGTACTTAAGCATACTTAGGGGTACTTAAGCATACTTAAGTGTACTTAGGGGTACTTATGGGTACTTAAGCATACTTAAGGGTACTTAAAGGTACTTAGGAGTACTTAAGCATACTTAAGGGTGCTTATGGGTACTTAAGGGTACTTAGGAGTACTTAAGCATACTTAAGGGTACTTATGGATACTTAAACATACTTAAGGGTACTTATGGGTATTTAAGAGTACTTAAGCATACTTAAGGGTACTTATGGGTACTTAAGGGTACTTAAGCATACTTAAGCATACTTAGGGGTACTCAAGCATACTTAAGTGTACTTAGGGGTACTTATGGGTACTTAAGCATACTTAAGGGTACTTAAAGGTACTTAGGAGTACTTAAGCATACTTAAGGGTGCTTATGGGTACTTAAGGGTACTTAGGAGTACTTAAGCATACTTAAGGGTACTTATGGATACTTAAGCATACTTAAGGGTACTTATGGGTACTTAAGAGTACTTAAGCATACTTAAGGGTACTTAAGGGTACTTAAGCATACTTAAGCATACTTAGGGGTACTCAAGCATACTTAAGGGTACTTAGGGGGTACTTAGGGGGTACTTATGGGTACTTAAGCATACTTAAGGGTACTCAAGCATACTTAAGGGTACTTAGGGGTACTTATGGGTACTTAAGCATACTTAAGGGTACTTATGGATACTTAAGGGTACTTAAGGGTACTTATGGGTACTTAAGGGTGCTTAAGCATACTTAAGGGTGCTTAAGGGTACTTAGGGGTGCTTATGGGTACTCAAGCATACTTAAGGGTACTTATGGGTACTTATGGGTACTTAAGGGTACTTAAGCATACTTAGGGGTACTTAAGCATACTTAAGGGTACTTAAGCATACTTAAGAGTACTTAAGAGTGCTTAAGGTTGTCAGTTGTATAGGGAAATATAGTTATCATATTTACATGGGCACATATATACATATATTATCTACACATGTATATATGTATTTATACAAACACTGAGTAGATCCATATATACATATATGTACATTACACACATTTATGTGTGTGTGTGTGTGCGCACGCACTATATAGCCTATCTGCCAAAAGTTAGTGACATGAGGGAAATCATCAAGGAAATATATGACTAGGAAATTTGGTGAGCCAGTGATGTGGCAGAGGGAGGGATAACAGATGGATAGCCCAAGTTCTCCACTGGTATAGCAGGAATATAAAAAAGAGCTATGTGAAGTATTCTACTCTAAAACATTGGGTGATCTTATTTGTAGGATCTATAAAAGAACATACCCATATATGTTAAGGAATTAAAAGGAATGGAGAGGTCATGATATTGTCATGGGGTGCAGAGCCCAGAAGTTCTCTGGGGCACACCAAGGAATCTTCTCCTTGAGAAACTAAACCAGAGGACAGATAACGCCTAGAGGGATAAGCTGAACCAAACCGGACTGAGCTAGCTTCGGATTCCTACCCTTCATTCTGGCCTCCCTTACTCTGGGGAGATAAATTTGGGTGTGGCTTCGGCCTTTGTGTTCTGAAGAGGGATCCGTAGCCACCCCTCACCCAATTCCCCCAGCTACCACCAGTGGGGGATGGTCCTCTCTCACTAAAGGAACTTTTCACGGGCAGATGGTCCACCCCCATCAGGCCTCTATAAAAGTACCTTCCAGTCTCCTGTTCGAGGAGATTTGGTACCTCTGAGCCATGTGCTTTATGCCAAATCTCCCCATGAAAAGTCCAAGGATTTCTTTCATGGTTTCCTTCCCCCCACCCTTCCCTTCCCTTGGCCCTAAATAAACTATCACCTTGTTCTAACTACGTTTTGTGTGCAAGAGGGTGTAATTCTTTAAAGAGGAATTCCCAAGAACCCCAACCCCAACCCATACCCCATTTTCCCACTATATCAATATGTACCAGTATATGTTTCATATGCATTGGTATATATGTGTATGTATGTATGCATATGTATGCATATGTGTGTATGCTTGTACCTGTCAGCCAGTCAGCAGCCAAATAACAATTAACCACCTACTATGTGTTAGGTGAATCAATCTCTCTCTCTCTCTCTCTCTCTCTCTCTCTCTCTCTCCCCCTTTTCCTCCCCCCTCTTTCATCTGTCTACCTATCATCTGTCTAAGGAATACATAGAGACATTTTGTCTCTGTCTCTCTCTTCTCTCTCTCTCTCACACACTCACACACACTCTCACACTCACACACACACACTCACACACACACACTCACACACACACACACACAGTTTTTGTTCAAACAATGATCTCACTAGTATTGGGATATAAGGGAGCACATCCTACCAAGGCTAATCACCAAATGTTCTCCAATTCATAGTCTTAGTTTCTTTGAACCCTTGGGCTCTGAGAGGTTAAGCAACCTGGCTGAAGTTATGCAACAAGTATGGAACAGAAAGGGACTTGTACTCTGGTCTCCTTAGCTTCAAAAATCACCTCCCTATACTTTGTTTATTTTTATACCACATGTGCATATAGCTTTTCACATATGCACAGATTCTTAAATGATTGGAATCTCAAGAACCTGTCATACATAATGAAAAGGTTTGTTTCTATCCTCTACTGAATCTGTCCCCTGAAGCATTCCATTCTCCCTATAATCCTAAAATATATTCAACATATCACTCAGAGTTTCAGTGGCAACAGGCACACTAGGAATGCTGGCATTTTAATTGTAGTTGGATTAATCACAACGTGGAAAAGCTATGCAATGAATAGGCAGGGAATTACCTATCACTAGCCAAGTGATAACCTCTATATAACAAGGGCCTTAGCTGCCTCCGGCCTCAGGGCACGTTACACTTTCCCTGGTTTGTATGAAGGCCTGTAACCTTGTCAGACCCGGCTCTCCTTTTCTGAACTGAATTCTCCTCCGTCCTTGTCCGGGCTCCCCTCTAGTCAGCCTCTCTCCTAGTCAGCTCTTCTCCTTAATCTTGTCTCTCTATCTAGTCTGTCCTCGCTCCTTCTTTTTCTAGTCCATCTCCCTCTAGTCTCCTTCCTCCTCTAGTCAGCCGAACTCGTCAGCCCCCCTTCTTTCTCTTCTGTCCTTCCTCCCCCCCCCCTTTTTCTATCTAACTCCCAGGTCTATATATACCTTTTCTTCTCTCCACTCAAATCTCGGGGCTTCCTTCGCCCCCACAGACCAAGCTAATCTGACAGCCAGAGCTGCAGCTGGTGGGGGGGGGGGTGCTCTCGAGCCTTATGCCTCAGCACAGGCCATCTGGGATCCTTCAGATAGCTCCGCTCAGGTCGGAGGGAGCTGGGGGCTTTTTTTTCCCCCAGTTGTCTGACCTGGCGTCTTGTATAGCCCACGGGGCTTTTTTGCTCAGCTGAAGCTGAGGAGGAGGGGGAGAGACCCTGAGGGCCCAAGGCTTTCCAATCTCAGCCTAAAGGTAGGGTCCCCAAATCAAAATAAATTTCCACATTACTGGTTGATTAACTTTTGTGCCTGGAATTCTCTTCCCCCTCATTGTCACCTCCTAACTTCCATTATTTCCTTCAAGCCTCAGTTCAAATTCTACCTTCTGCAAGAGGCCTTTCCTGGTCCTGCTCACTGTTAACAACTTCTATGTGAAGTTACCTTTCCAGCACACATACACACACACACACAAACACACAAACACACAAACATGTGCATACCCCCACAAACATATTTATATAGGCACACATGTACAAAACTGTGATAGATGCTAGGGATACAAAGGAAAAAATAAAACCAAGAAATCTCTGCTCTTAAGAAATTTGCATTTTATTGAAGTATATTATTGAAGTGTTTTATAAATATCTTGCAGGTTTATGCATATATACACACATGCACATATGCATATATATAATCTTACAGGTGTATGTGTGTATATATCTTATGAGTAAATATACATATACATGCATACATATATACATGCACACAGCTACATGTATGCATATATACCTATATATGTGTGTATGTATGTGTCATGGGAGGATTATGGGCCCCGGTCACCCCAACAATTCTCTGGGGGGTTCAAGGAACCTTTTCCTTGAAACCTCAGGGGTTTTCCCTTGAAATCAAGTAGGCCTCTCCTTGAACACAATCAAGGACATACACACTCACCTAACGGAGATAAGTGGCACAGATTGAACTGAGCATGCTCCAGGACCATCACCCCACATTCCAGTCCTCCTAAGCATCTGGATGAGGTAATCCAGGAGAAGACCACCTGGAACCGCCCATCAGCAGACTGCTTAGACCCATCAGGACAAAGTTGACACCCACCACCAGATCTCTCACGAGGGATTCTTCCTACCACAGCGCAATGCGGGAAGACCACCAGCCCCTCACCCAATAAGAGACTCTTACCCACCCCCCATCTAAACCCTATAAAATGGCACCCCACAAGTCAGTTGGGGGGGAAAGCGTTTTGTTCTGGAAAAACCTTCCTCCCAGCTGGTTTCTCTTGTACCCCAATAAACCTGTTCTCTTATTCCTGATTAGGTCTTGTGCAAGAGTGTAATTCTTTACAGACGAATCCTAAGGACCCACGTGCTTTCTCCTATCGGTTTCCCCTTATCATATATACATATGATAAGTATGTATCTATCTACCTGTAAGAAAATATAAGGTAAATTAAGCAGAAAGAGAACATTAACAAATGGGGAAAACAGGGAAGGCTTTATAGATGACATGGCACCTGACCTGAGTCTGGAAGAAAGGTAACAATTTTGAGAGGAAGAGATGAAGAAAGACTTCATTCAGGTGTGGTGTACAGTCAACAGAAACAAAGATCCCAAGTTGAGCTAAGGGCACATCTAGCTAGTGGTCCAATTTACTTGCATCATAGAGTGAAAGAAGGGAAGTGATAGTAAATAAATCCATTTTGAACTCTCTTTTCAGCATCTTTACGTGCAACCAACTCTATAGGCCTACTTCAATGACAATTAAAAAGTTCATAGTATTTCCACTCAAAGTCTAGCAGTAATATGAGTCAAAGTAATGACTGTTTCCATATAGGTTCAGGAGAAAATAGTAAGAAACTCTAATAAAGTTCAACATAAAAATAAAAATTTCAAAAGATAACATCAAGAATAAATTTAGCAGAGAAATCAGTTTTCAATGTGAATTTAAAATATGGTTAGCAGAGCAAAAAAACCCTTGAATACATGATGGGGAATCACACATGTATATATGTGCATATGTATATATGTATATACATTTTGACTTAAGTCAAAATAACATACTACTAATACTACTAACATGGATTAGTTTTTACTGTTCAGCCTGTGATAATGGTCTAGGACAGCATCTATGAATACAAGAAAATGAATCTGACTTATTAGCAACCCCAAATAAGTTTAGGGTACTGGGAAAACCATACGTTGCAGAAACAAATGTTTGAATGATTATTTAATATTATAAATGAATGAGTGGAAAAAATTAGCCTTTGTTATAGACAAAGCATCGTGCTAAATTCTAGGGATACAAATAGAAAAGAAACATAGTCCCTAAATCTCATAGCATATCATATCATGTCACATGATGTGATACAACTAACATAAAATAATAAATTTTTTTCTATGTGAAGAAATAAGCATAATGCATCTGTGCTTATCTTTTTTCCTTCATAATATAGATATGGTCCATGGTTGAGTTTGCCATTGATTAATAGTAGAATAATCTTTAAATCAGGCAATGGTAAAAGATAAGAGTCTTTCTGGAGGAGGTGATGTTTCAAAAGTTCTTTGAAAACTTTTACCTATTTTCCCATGAAGCAGAGAGAATATCACAGTTTTGGAGAGCACCATAGAGAAATGGAAATGGGAAAATGAGTCCAGTGAGGTGATGTGTTACTACTTCTGAATAAATGAACATGTAGAGACTTATTAAAAGACATTGTGAATTTAAATCTCTTAAACTCTTTTTCAAGTATCATTTATAATTCCATGTTTCCTTATTGGAAGTTAATCTATTTTAAAATAATAAGGTATAAAATGTGTTCTTACTGATATAACCTATAATTGATAACTTATTTGAAGTATAAAATTATAATTCTACAAATAGATCTTAAATAGTAGGTGTTTTTTTCTTAAAGTCATTCCCTGGTATCCAATTAAACACCATAGATCTGTAATTATGCTGAAAATACTTAGCACTGCCATTTCCAAAAACAAAAGAAAACAAGTCCTACTATAATTCCAAATTATGAAATAATTAATTACCTAAGTTACAGTAAATTTTCTACTAATTATATCATATGGCTGGATGACACTTAAGAAGTATATATATATATATATATGCCTGGGACTTTCCAATTTTTTTAGACAATATAACATCTATTTGGTAAATAGAATATTTATGATCTGAAGCTCTTTCTGGGTTAGGTAAATACTAGTCTGTTTCATTTCACTGCTTCCAGTATTATTCAGTGAAGAATAGAGCATCTTTAGCTATGAATCCTTATTTTAGAAACATGATATTGTGGTATATTCAATATCAAACACCAGAACTATGATTCAGAGACTAGGATAGATACTTCAGCTTCCTATGATATACCTATAGTGTTATTTTTCATAATTAATTATTCAATTTTAATATAAATAATTGAAATTTAGGTGATTTTAATGAAAGGAGGAAGTTTTCATATGTATGTGACACTCCCAGATATAAGACAGATAAGTGAACATTAACTGAGATTGAGGAACAGAGATATCTTTATCAACAGTATACTTGATGCCTGAAATGAATTATCAGAGAAGACAATAAGAGGGGGAAGGTAATGTGCACAGGATTCAATTTAGAACCATCAGAATGGAAATTAAATAGCTAAAGGAAGTTTAACTTTTATAAACACACATTTCTTGAGATATGTATATTGTTTTCCCCCTTGTACTTCAAGTACTTGCTTCATTAAGTAGAATAGATGTTGGACCAAATGGTACTGCTGCAAAAAATACACTGCTGTAATGAATTTAAACATAATGAGGTAGAGAAATGGGGGAGATACTTGTACTGACAACAGTACCTTTCAATCTGCACTCTTTTTTTCTTTTTTTTCTAAAAGAGGTTTAATATTTGTACAGATTCTGTACCTCTTAAAATCTCTAAATTTCTTTAAAATGGTTCAGGTGCCACTAACTACTTTACTGATCCTCCAAGGTATTCTACTCTCTTCCACCTGAAATCATTTTGTATCATTTTGTATTTGTGTACATGTTCTATACCCTAGTAGATTAAGAGTCCCTGGGATGGGGGGCAGCTAGGTGGCACAGTGGATAGAGCACCGGCCCTGGAGTCAGGAGTACCTGAGTTCAAATCCAGCCTCAGACACTTTACACACTTACTAGCTGTGTGACCCTGGGCAAGTCACTTAACCCCAATTGCCTCACTAAAAAATAAATAAATAAATAAAATTGTAAAAAAAAAGTCCATTTGATTAAAAAAAAAAGAGTCCCTGGGAAACAATGGCTGTTTCATTTTTGTCTTTGTACATAGTATTTTACCTTGAACACATTAGGCTCTTTTTAAGCATTTACTGAATGGAATAAACATGAATAGGCAATTTTTTATGTCCAGTTCATTGGCTTAGCATCAAACTGTAAATATGATTACAGATTTATTTGGCTGTGTACTAACATTTTAAGGCTTTAATAATTTGTGTTTAGAGAATGGTTTATTTTGTTTTATCTTTAGTTTTCATCTCTTCTTTCAGGAAATTGCCAGTTCCTTTAGGTTAGAGGGAGGTATCTTTTATTTCCAATGCAGTCCAATACAATTCAACAAAACATTTATTACATATCTATTATTTGTGATGTATTGTGCTCCATTCTAAGTGTGCAAAGGAAAAAGGAAAAAATATTTCGTGCCTTCAATAATCTTATATTCTACTGAATGTCATTTCTAACTCTGAATACTTTAGTAGATTGTAGATCTATAGTATATTGTGAATAATTGAGGCATATTATCAATTGACTGCTTTCTCAATTACGAAAAAAACCCAGGAGGCTACTTTCCAATCTCAAGCTGATATCACTCTTCACTTGTTACATATATCATTCATCCATAGTTGTGTCTCATTGGCAGGGTCTACAACTGGGAACACATGAACTGGAAGAGATGGGAGCCACATTTTGCCTGGGCCTTCTCCTTCTGCAGCTCAAATCATTAACCTGTAGTTCTCAGTTCATGACACGAGCCTCTGCCCTACTAGATGCCAGAAAGGATATTCTGGGCTACCAGCTTCACAGGTAAGCATTCAGGACTATTGGGGAAATTGAACCAATTGTATGTCTATAACAGATTATCTCTGTAAATGAGAGAGGGTTACTTTGGAATTAAGTGGATTCAGTGATCTTTGGAAATAATGAAAGTCCTGAATTTGGTTTTCTAATGACAATGCATGTAGTGACCATCTAAGGGGGTCCTCCACTTTGGAGCCCTTTAAGGAGATCTGGGTACAGAATTTTAGGAAATTTATTCTATTTCACGTATGCCCTGGTACTTGGAGAATTGGAGAAAGATTAGTTTATTTGTTTATCTACACACATTTAATTTTTATTTTAGTTATTTGCATACATATTTTACTGTTTTTACTGTATCTTTTTTTTTCTCCCTTGTGTCTTCATCAGTGTCTAGCACAGTGTTTAGCACCTTGTAGGAGTTTAATCATTGTTTGTCTAATGGTGGTTGGAAACAAAAGATGTAAGGGGAAAGGTTGGGATTTCACTCTCTTCTGTATGTTTTTATGCTCAATTTTTTATTCTTTTTTTTACATACACATTTTATCTCCAGCCATTGTGTAAGCTCTGTGAGGGCAGAGACTGGCTTTATTAGTTTTGTGTCTGCTTTAATTCTTGGTACCGTGAGGAAGGGAGAAAAGCAGCTAAGGAGCTAGGGGAAGATCTTTAAACAGGAAGCTTAAAGAGTCTGATGTGAGTGTGTGTGTTAAATACAGGGCGGATGTGGTGACTAAGGTCATTTGGCAGGGAAGGGGGGTGTATAGTGAAAATAACAATCTTGCTAGAAAATGTATAAATAATATAATTGTGCTTTATCCTGTGTTTAGCTTGCATGTATATAATTGTTCACAACTACACTAGACTATCAGTGCCTTCAGAGTAGGGAATGTCTTTTGCCTTTCTTTTTATCCTCAGCATTTAGCACAGTGCCTGGCAGTAGTGGATGTTTAATAAATATTTATTGACTGTGTACCCCATATCCTAGAGTGAAGATAAAATTAAACAATAATTTCTCATATGAATACTTAGGGATAGGGATGTGTGGGTAGGAGGGCCTAGTCTCAGCCTCCTTTTGACTCAATTTGAGTTGCCCAGCTGAGGCTTCCTCTGCAAAGAGATTTGTCAGCAAATAACTAGCCAAACTTACAAATATTGAATGGTGTAAATTCAACCTGCTTCATATGTGGCTGGTTTCTTCTATACCTAATTACTTTAATTCCCTGATTAGCTCATTGAACACATCTTAATTTAGAACACAGGTTATGGAGAAAACCAAAAGGCAGGTCCTTCTACTCCCTAGGGACATGTCTGTCCATTTCTTTTTTTTCTAATATTGAGCCCAATTCTCTTCTCATGTTTTCTTCACCCCCTTCTATGGCTGGGCATGTTTGGCATTACTGTGGAGTGTCAGCCTTTCCCTTTGACAGCAAACATTTCCACCTGTCAGCCCTTATATCTTAACTTGTCTCTTCCTTTCTTCCTTCCCCAAGTCGTCTCGGCTCCATGCATTCCCTCGTTGTTTTCTTCCTTGTTGCTCAGCGAGGAAAGATTGAACAGGCTTGGCACTGCTGCCTATAGTAGAATTGATTGTGCCCAATGCAGTGAGGATCAGTTGCCTGTAAAGTGGAACAAGAGAAATCTATCAAGGTAGCCCAGTTTCTAACATGAATCTGAAAAATAAAGTGTCAAAGACCAAGTAAGATGGCTAGAACATAGGGTATCAGAAGATGATAGAATGAGCTCACTCATTCTAATCAGTGCCTAATAGATGGTATGTACTTAATGAGTGGGTATTCACCTTGTTGAATTGAATCAATCTCAGAGCCTCACAGTTAGAGGCTAAAGAGGAAGGGAAAATTCCATGAATTAGAATGAGCACATAAGGGAGGGGAGAACTGTCTGTCTGATTTTTCTAAATGTTTGCATCATAAAATATTTTCACATAAGCTTCAAGTCAAATGACAAGAAGCAGAATCAGAGCTTTAGCACAAGGTGCCCTTGGGACCTGGAGGCCACCTGGCAATAAAGAAAACTACATGCAAATATGGCTGACCCTGAACATGTTCTGGTTAGTGACCTCTTTCCATCTACTACAAGGGGGAGTCATTTCTCAGGCATCAGACTGAAACCGAGAATAAGCTGTTTTGGGCTTTCTCTTGTTTCTAAGCAACACACTATTTCTCCTTTTAAGTCAGATGAAAGAGTAACTGAGGAACTATCCCCAGGATATTTCATTACCATTAGGGTCCTCACTCAAATGGCCAATAACTGAGCTGGAAAGATTCTGTCATGTTCTGCAGTACATTTCTCAATGGACTTGCAGGAAAAGACCCCTGATACATAACCACCTGCATGTCTCTCACTTGAAGTTTAGCTTCTCACTATTTTTAGATTTCCCACCATTGCTCAGGAAAAAAATCACTTCTGTAAAGTAGAACATGTTGTCCAAATAGACCTTCCTTCGTATTTAACCTGAAAGAGGGCCTAGGGTACAATTGTTGAAGTATCCAAGCTAGCTCAGACCTCTGAGGAATCTGCTGGGAAGATAAAGTGCTGCTCTACACTTCGGACATCATGTTTTTTGACAATAGGTTTCATGCCTCATTTGCCATAAAAGCGATTAGAGTTTAGTCAACACTTACAGAGTTACTTCCCATTTGTCATGCCCAGAAAAGGGATAGCAATCATGGTTATTTACTAACAGACTAGCTTAAAATGAAACACACACAAGATCCCTCCCCCTTCTAACCCTTTCCTCTCTACTTGAGTGTCCCTCACCTAAGGATTTTTTCCAAATGTAAGAGGTATTTTCCTCTCTTCCATTTCTATTCCTCATTTCGCCCCCAGAAGTAATATTAATAGTATTAATATTAATAGTAGGAATGTAAAACTACTCTCTAACAGGTACTGTTTATCTATTGTGATAAGCTTTTTCCAAAGTCATTTAGTATTTTTTGTCAAGTCAGCCATAGTTCATCTTGATATTTCTTCCTCCATTGCTTTTTGCTCCTCTCCAGTTGAGATCTTTAACTGGCTTTTGATGCCCTGAAGAAGCTCACTTCCTTTAAAACAACAAAAAGCCAAGAAATTTGCAGTCACACCTCAATAATCTCAAACTTTCAAGGGTTTTCACCCAATTTCAATTATCATCCCTTCATTTCGTCCTGCGATTCTCTTAGCATCTAAGTGCAGCCATTGCTTTTCTAGTCTTTAATGTGATTGGACACCAAGAATGACAAAAAAAAATACCTCTAGACACAATATTAATTTTTCAGGAGAAGCTCAGACTCTATTTAAATCAGGAGAGAAGGATACCCAGATACTCTTACAGCTTATGCTCTTGGATTGTAAAAGTTATTATCAAGACATTGAACAGACATAGTTAATTCGTATGCTTAAGAAGATGTCAGCCCAGTTTCTTCTCAGTGTTCAAGGGAGGAAAGTTTTCCCCAAATCCTATATTGAATTTTCCCCAGGTATGGACTCTCCAGTGAATTTACCAAAACAGTCAGCTTCAAAAGCATAGTTGTATTTGCAATCTTTTTTCCTGATCCTTAGAGCTCAATTTATATTTCTATCTAAACATAAGAATCTGGAGTTCTTTGTCTCACTGATTAAGACCCCTTGCCTTTTCTTAAGGTTATAGAATTATCTTACAACCTCCCCCCAAGCAGCCTGTGAGAACTCTTACAGCAAGTCTACCTTATTTGACTATACTTATGCTGGAGGAAAGCAGTGCATTTTTATCAGCGACCTCTTAGTTTCTTGGCTTTTTCCTGGGGAGTGAGAATATACACCCCAGTGATTGAGGGGATGAACAAGGAATACCTTGTAAAGCAGGATTGTACATGAAGACACTTCTCTGATGTACACAAAGGTTGTGCTGTAGTATTAATAATTAGTAACTCTTCAACAAGATTGTATAAGAAACTTTGAGTATGAGGAATTGAAAGTATTCATGTAAATCCAAGGGTTCAAGATATTTTTAAGCTTTAAAGCATATACTTTTCTAAATCACTACCATCTGTCATTGGCTATGAGATTTCTCATTTCTTTCTTCTTCAACCCTGCCTTGATTCAAATTTTGAACCCCAATATTATTCTGTGTTATAGAACATTGTACCTGACTAGGATCCCTCTATCTTTTATCAGGAAAAATAAAATTGAAACCTACTTTGAACCTGCTGCTTCTTTTGTTATCATTCAAGATAAATTGATCATCTATATATAGCTGTGCTTCTATAATTAATTCCTGCTCAGGAAGATGATAGTCCAAACAAGAAAACATACAGGATACAAATTGGAAGGAAACAAAAATGATATTCTCATTACTGACATATACATCGTAATTTGGTATTTACAAAGTGGTTTTTTTTTTTACAAATGACAACCCAAGAATAACTTAATGTAACTCCCATTATATAAGTGGTCTAAGAAAAGAGCAAGAAGTTGTAGTGACTTGCTCAGTTAGGTTAGCTGACTTACCTAGTGTTACATATAAGTCTAGCAGTCAGGGTTAAGATTAGAACTCATGGCCCATTAAGCCTATGATTTCCTGTCCTAGGCTCAGGCCTACTGAATCACTTGTCCTCTTGTGGCTAATTTTATCTATTTAGAAAGCCAGACATACAGAAAGATATCTGGCTTCTTCCAGTTAAAAATGCTTTCAAATATGGATTATATTCTTTCTTCCTTCTCTACAAATAGCAACTTCTTGACTTAATGTTCCAAAAATTTAAGGCCAGTGAAAACCTTTGAGATTTGCCCAAACAGGAGAGAAGTACTTAATGAATGCACTTAATATTTAGGCAAGCTTCAAATAGCTTTCCTCAGGCAGCCTAGGGAAATTCAGCAGCTTTTCATTAATTTTCAGAATGCCATCTTTTTCTCTCTGTTTTTGTTTGATTCTGTTGGCTTTCATATTATTAAGTAGCCTGTAAGATTGCTGACCCCAGTGACCATTATCAAACTCTAGAGCCAGACCTCCTGCAGGAGGGTTCAAAGCCTAAGTACCTTCCAGAGAAGTAATTAATTTATCAAACATGTTACAAAATAAAAGCAGAAAAGAGAGAGAGAAAGCAAAAGTTAAAAGCAGGGAAATTCAAACCAAGAACCATCACTAGCTTGATGGTGCTTCATAAGTTTATACAAATATTCTATTTGTATAGTAACTAGTTAGAGAATGGCCAATGGGCTAAATCACAAAATGGAAACTTCAATGGAGTCATTTGCTTTAATATTTTCTATTAGAAGATTTAGCAATAGAAAGACTTTTTGAGTTGGAATAGTTTAATCTCCTCAATTTATAGCTGAGGAAAATGAAGCCTAAAGATGTGACCAGGTCACAAAGATATTAAGAACCACCCATAGCATTCAAATATGCATCTTCTGATGTCAAATGAACTTAGATTTTCTTATTCTTTGCTAGATAAGCCTGGCCAAAAATCCAACCTCAGTCAACTCTTCTAGGTTCTTTCTCTAATCAGGGAATAAGACATATATTTGGTGAATGGTAGACTCTTGACCAAATAAATTCAATATGTTTGGTAGGTTTTTCCTATTTGACCTGATTGTGGCCAAAAAGGAATTGGGGATTCTTCATGGTGATCACACTTGTCTCACACACTATGGTAATATGATTCCAGGATGAGGCATGACAATCAGAAGCAAGAACATAGAAACAGAGGTTTTATGTTGATAAATGGTAGTGATGGTGATGTCATTAGCTGACATAGGATCTAGGGACAGAGACAGATTCAAGAGTCAGCAAAATAAAAATGAGACAGGAAAAAGGAAGGTTTAACAGTTGGGAAAAGAACTTGTTGAAATATGTTATATTCAGAGACCTGGCATTCCTTTAGGCTGGAGTACTCAGTACTCTTACCACCCTGCCCTATCTCCCACATTCTTCCCCATTTTTTATTTTGTGGGGCAATGAGAGTTAAGTGACTTGCCCAGAGTCACACAACTAGTAAGTGTCAAAGGTCTGAGACTAGATTTGAACTCAGGTCCTCCTGAATCCAGGGCCAGTGATTTATCCATTGCTCCACCTAGCTCCCTGATAGCTATACCTGATGCCACATTCTTATTAGCTCTAATTGGCTACCAGTGTTGGAATATCTGGTTTACTTCAGTTCCTTCTGAATGGGGGGAGAAATGTTTTGCAAAGTTTCCATCCTTGAGAATTCTCAGAGCTTTTTATCTTATCCTAGAAGAGCATGGAATCCAGGTTACAAGGTCTCATTTAAAGTGTCTTGTTTAATCTAGGCTCGACCTAGAAAACAGAATCTGAAAATCTTCCATGGTACTGGATAAAGTCTTTAGTGTAACAGCATAGGATGAACACAACGTAAGGTAGTTTGTAAAAGGAAACTAGAATTTAGGACAATAGAGAACCAGAGGTCAAAAACATGTTTGTATGTTATAGTGATGTTTTTGCAGTAATAAAAGAATAGCACTGAGTATCAGAAGACCTTTAACAGAATTCTGAACAAAGAAGTACTGGGCTTTGAGTATAATAGATATAACTATAAGCTAATAATAATAATATAATAATATAATAATAAGCTAGCATTCAGAACCCAGGATGGACTATTACTTAGTTATGGAAACCACTTTATGCTATCTACTTGCCTAAGAGTGACTGGCACATGCCAAATCCTTAATAAATATTTGATTTAGACCCGACATTTTTTCTTCTTTTCTAGCTCTCTGGTCTTACAACAATTGACTTCTGTTTTCTGGTCTTCAAATTCTTTATAACATTATCTAGCTAGACACAATGACTCCAAGTCCTCTTCTAGATATTGATGCTATTATCTGCAGTGATTCACTTAAAAAGAATATCTTATTTCAGTATAGTATGGTAGTCCAGGTTTCAAGAAGATTTCATTTTTCATCAATGTTGAGAACTAAATAGCATAACATTGATGGACAATTGAATGACTGTCAACACGTTTAGCTATTCTGTCTTTCCAGTGCTCAGATGCTAATCGCAGAAGACAAATAATGCATAGAGAAACAGGAAGGCATTAAAAATTAAGGTGAAGGGCAGCTAGGAGGCACAGTGGATAAAACACTGGCCCTGGATTCAGGAGGACCTGAGTTCAAATCCAGCCTCAGACACTTGACACATACTAGCTGTGTGACCATGGGCAAGTCACTTAACCCCCATTGCCTGCAAAAAATAAATTAAGGTGAAAAAGGGAGTTTAGGAGTGAAGTTCAATGGTAAGAACTAACCTGGAAAGGGAAAAGGATGCTGAACATTGGCAACCTTTGAAGGAAAAATTAAGAAGCAGGATAGCATGTAAAACATCTCTGACACTCTGACACTGAAGCCATGTAATATTCTGGAAACTTCTAAGAACAATTGTGATATGACTAACAACATTTCTTAAACCCTCTAAGGTAATTGCCTGCCAGAATATAACTGAAAAGTGATTTCAGTTTCCTGACACTTCTCCTTTCCAGAACATCCTATTCCCCCCACAACTTATTAAAATGGAAGATGTGGAGGATGAGATGCTTTGTTAAGATGGGTAATGAGGGATAACCTTAGTACTTAGGGGTACTTAAGCATACTTAAGGGTACTTTGGGGGTACTTAAGCATATTAAGGGTACTTTGGGGTACTTAAGGGTACTTATGCATACTTAAGCGTACTTAGAGGTACTTAAGCTTACTTAAGGGTACTTAGGGGTGCTTAAGCATACTTAAGGGCACATAGGGGTAATTAAGCATACTTAAGGGTACTTAAGCATACTTAAGGGTACATAAGCATACTTATAGGTGCTTAAGGGTACTTAAGCATACTTAAGGGTACTTAAGCATACTTAAGAGTACTTAAGGGTACTTAAGCATACTTAAGGGTACTTAAGGGTGCTTAGGAGTACTTAAGCATACTTAAGGGTACTTAGGGGGTACTTAAGGGTACTTAAGCATACTTAAGGGTACTTAGGGGGTACTTAAGGGTACTTAAGCATACTTAAGGGCACTTATGGGTACTTAAGCATACTTAAGGGTACTTAAGGGTACTTAAGCATACTTAAGGGTACTTATGGGTACTTAAGCATACTTAAGGGTACTTAAGCATACTTAAGGGTACTTAGGCATACTTAATGGTACTTAAGGGTACTTAAGCATACTTATGGGTACTTAGGAGTACTTAAGCATACTTAAGGGTACTTATGGGTACTTAAGCATACTTAAGGGTACTTAAGCATACTTAGGGGTACTTAGGTGTACTTAGGGGTACTTAAGCATACTTAAGGGTACTTATGGGTACTTAAGCATACTTAGGGGGTACTTAGGGGTACTTAAGCATACTTAAGGGTACTTATGGGTACTTAAGCATACTTAGGGGTACTTAGGGGTACTTAAGCATACTTATGGGTACTTATGGGTACTTAAGCATACTTAAGGGTACTTAGGGGTACTTAAGTATACTTAGGGGTACTTAGGAGTACTTAAGCATACTTAAGGGTACTTAAGGGTACTTAAGCATACTTATGGGTACTTAAGGGAACTTAGAGGTGCGTAAGCATACTTAAGGGTACTTAAGGGTACTTAGGCATACTTAAGGGTACTTAAGGGTACTTAAGCATACTTAAGCATACTTAAGGGTACTTAAGCATACTTAAGGGTACTTAAGGGTACTTAAGGGTACTTAAGGGTACTTAAGCATACTTAAGGGTACTTAAGGGTACTTAAGCATACTTAAGGGTACTTAGGGGTACTTAAGCGTACTTAAGGGTACTTATGGGTACTTAAGGGTACTTAAGGGTACTTAAGCACACTTAAGCATACTAAAGGGTACTTAAGCATACTTAAGGGTACTTAGGGGGTACTTAAGTATACTTAGGGAGTACTTAGGAGTACTTAAGCATACTTAAGGGTACTTAAGCATACTTAAGGGTACTTATGGGTACTTAAGCATACGTAAGGGTACTTAAGCATACTTAGGGGGTACTTAGGGGTACTTAAGCATATTTAAGTATACTTAGGGGTACTTAGGAGTACTTAAGCATACTTAAGGGTACTTAAGCATACTTAGGGGGTACTTAGGGGTACTTAAGCATACTTAAGGGTACTTAGGGGGTACTTAAGCATACTTAAGGGTACTTAGGGGTACTTAGGGGGTACTTAAGCATACTTATGGGTACTTATGGGAACTTAGAGGTGCTTAAGCATACTTAAGGGTACTTAAGGGTACTTAAGCATACTTAAGGGTGCTTAAGCATACTTAAGCATACTTAAGGGTACTTAAGCATACTTAAGGGTGCTTAAGCATACTTATGGGTACTTAAGGGAACTTAGAGGTGCTTAAGCATACTTAAGGGTACTTAAGGGTACTTAGGCATACTTAAGGGTACTTATGGATACTTAAGCATACTTAAGGGTACTTAAGGGTACTTAAGCATACTTAAGGGTACTTATGGATACTTAAGGGTACTTAAGGATACTTAAGGGTACTTATGGGTACTTAAGGGTACTTAAGGGTACTTAAGCATACTTAAGGGTGCTTAAGCATACTTAGGGGTACTTAGGGGTACTTAAGCATACTTAAGGGTACTTATGGGTACTTAAGCATACTTAGGGGTACTTAGAGGTGCTTAAGCATACTTAAGGGTACTTAAGGGTACTTAAGCATACTTATGGGTACTTAAGGGAACTTAGAGGTGCTTAAGCATACTTAAGGGTACTTAAGGGTACTTAAGCATACTTAAGGGTACTTAGGGGGTACTTAAGCATACTTAAGGGTACTTAAGCATACTTAAGCATACTTAAGGGTACTTATGGGTACTTAAGGGTACTTAAGGGTACTTAAGCATACTTAAGGGTACTTAGGGGGTACTTAGGGGTACTTAAGCATACTTAAGGGTGCTTAAGGGTACTTAAGGGTACTTAAGCATACTTAAGGGTACTTAAGCAAACTCAAGGGTACTTAAGGGTACTTATGCATACTTAAGGGTACTTAAGGGTACTTAAGCATACTTAAGGGTACTTATGGGTACTTAAGGGTACTTAAGGGTACTTAAGCATACTTAAGGGTACTTAGGGGGTACTTAAGCATACTTAAGGGTACTTAAGGGTACTTAAGCATACTTAAGGGTACTTATGGGTACTTAAGGGTACTTATGGGTACTTAAGGGTACTTAAGGGTACTTAAGCATACTCAAGGGTACTTAGGGGGTACTTAGGGGTACTTAAGCATACTTAAGGGTGCTTAAGGGTACTTAAGGGTACTTAAGCATACTTAAGGGTACTTAAGCATACTCAAGGGTACTTAAGGGTACTTAAGCATACTTAAGGGTACTTAAGCATACTTAAGGGTACTTAGGGGTACTTAAGCATACTTAAGGGTACTTAAGCATACTTAAGGGTACTTAAGGGTACTTAAGCATACTTAAGGGTACTTAAGGGTACTTAAGCATACTTAAGGGTACTTAAGCATACTTAAGGGTACTTAAGGGTACTTAAGCATACTTAAGGGTACTTATGGGTACTTAAGGGTACTTATGGGTACTTAAGGGTACTTATGGGTACTTAAGGGTACTTAAGGGTACTTAAGGGTACTTAAGCATACTTAAGGGTACTTAAGGGTACTTATGGGTACTTAAGCGTACTTAAGGGTACTTAAGCATGCTTAAGGGTACTTAAGGGTACTTAAGGGTACTTAAGCAAACTTAGGGGGTACTTAAGCATACTTAAGGGTACTTAAGCATACTTAAGGGTACTTAAGCATACTTAAGGGTACTTATGGGTACTTAAGGGTACTTAAGCATACTTAAGGGTGCTTAAGGGTACTTATGGGTACTTAAGGGTACTTAGAGGTACTTAAGCATACTTAAGGGTACTTAGGGGTACTTAGGCATACTTAAGGGTACTTACACATACTTAAATGTATTTATTCATACTTTGGGTACTTATTGGTACTTAAGTATACTTAAGCATACTTAAATGTGTTTAAGCATACTTATGGGTACTTAAGCATATTAAGAGTACTTATGGGTACTTAAGCATACTTGAGTGTACTTTGTACTTTTGGGTACTTAAGCATACTTAAGAATACTTATGGGTATATAAGCATACTTATGGGCACTTATGGGTACTTAATCATACTTACGCATACTTAAGGGTACTTATGGGTACTTAAGCATACTCAAGTGTACTTATGGGCACTTAATCGTGCTTGAGGGTACTTATGGGTACTTAAGCATACCTATGGGTACTTAAGCGTACTTATGGGTACTTACACATACTTAAGTGTACTTATACATACTTTTGTACTTAAGGGTACTTTTAAGTATACTTAAGCACTTACTTATATTTATACTTATATACTTATATATGAGTACTTATATGTACTTAAGCATACTTAAGGTTACTTATTCAAACTTAAGCGTACTTATGGGTACTTGTAAACTTACTTAGGGGTACTTAAGGGTACTTAAGCATACTTAAGGGTACTTATGCATACTTAAGCATACTTAAGGGTACTTATGCATACTTAAGCATACTTAAGGGTACTTAAGCATACTTAAGGGTACTTTGGGGGTACTTAAGGGTACTTAGGGGGTACTTAGGGGGTACTTAAGTGTACTTAAGCATACTTAAGGGTACTTAGGGGTACTCAAGCATACTTAAGGGTACTTTGAGGGTACTTAAGTGTACATATGCATACTTAAGGGTACTTAGGGGTACTTAAGGGTACTTAGGGGTACTTAAGCATACGTAAGCATACTTAAGGGTACTTAGGGGTACTTAAGGGTACTTATGCGTGCTTAAGCGTACTTAATGGTACTTAAGAATACTTAAGGGTACTTTGGGGGTACTTATGCATACTTATGGGTACTTAAGCATGCTTAAGGGTACTTAAGGGTACTTAAGGGTGCTTAGGGGTACTTAACCATACTTAAAGGTACTTAGGGGTACTTAAGGGTACTTATGCATACTTATGGGTACTTAACCATACTTATGGGTACTTGTGTGTACTTAGCATACTTAAGGATATATATGCTTATATATAAGTTATAAGTATATATATAAGCATATATATACCCTTAAGTATGCTAAGTACACACAAGTACCCATAAGTATGGGTACTTATATATAAGTACTTACTTATATTTATACTTATATACTTATATATATGAGTACTTATATATACTTAAGCATACTTAAGGTTACTTATTCATACTTAAGCCTACTTATGGGTACTTGTGTGTACTTAGGGGTACTTAAGGGTGCTTAAGCATACTTAAGGGTACTTTGGTGTACTTAAGGGTACTTAGGGGGTACTTAAGTGTACTTAAGCATACTTAAGGGTACTTAGGGGTACTTAAGCATACTTAAGGGTACTTTGGGGGTACTTAAGGGTACTTATGCGTACTTAAGGGTACTTAAGCATACTTAAGGGTACTTACGGGGTGCTTGAACATACTTAAGGGTACTTAGGGGTACTTAAGGGTACTTATGCGTGCTTAAGCGTGCTTAAAGGTATTTAAGCATACTTAAGGGTACTTGGGGGTACTTAAGGGTACTTAGGCATACTTAACGGTGCTTAGGCGTACTTATGGGTACTTTTGTGTACTTAGCGTACTTAAGGGTACTTGGGGGTACTTAAGCATTCTTAAGGGTACTTTGGGGTACTTAAGGGTGCTTATGCATACTTAAGCGTACTTAAGCGTACTTAAGTGTACTTAAGGGTACTTAAGGGTACTTATGCATACTTAAGGGTGCTTAGGCATGCTTATGGGTACTTTTGTGGACTTAGTGTACTTATGGGTACTTAGGGGGTACTTAAGCCTACTTAAGGGTACTTATGCGTACTTATGAGTACTTGTGTTTACTTAGGGGTGCTTAAGTATACTTAAGCATACTTAAGGGTACTTAGGGGGTACTTAAGGGTGCTTAGGGGTACTTAACCATACCTAAAGGTACCTAGGGGGTACTTAAGGGTACTTAGGGGTACTTAAGGGTACTTATGCATACTTAAGGGTACTTAGGGTAACTTAAGGGTACTTATGCATACTTAAGGGTACTTGGGGGGTACTTAAGGGTACTTAGGCATACTTAACGGTACTTAGGCGTACTTATGGGTACTTTGGGGGTACTTAAGGGTACTTAAGGGTACTTAGGGGTACTTATGCATGCTTAAGCGTACTTAAGGGTACTTAAGCATTCTTAAGCATACTTATGCATACTTAAGGGTACTTAAGCATACTTAGGGGTACTTAAGGGTACTTAAGCATGCTTAAGTGTACTTAAGGGTACTTAAGCACACTTAAGGGTACTTAAGGGTACTTATGCATGCTTAAGGGTACTTAGGGTACTTATGCATACTTAAGCATACTTAAGTGTACTTAAGCATACTTAAGCTACTTAAGGGTACTTAGGGGTGCTTAAGGGTACTTAAGGGTACTTATGCATACTTAAGGGTGCTTAGGCGTGCTTATGGGTACTTAGGGTTACTTAAGGGTACTTATGCATACTTAAGGGTACTTGGGGGTACTTAAGGGTACTTATGCATACTTAAGCATACTTAAGTGTACTTAAGCATAATTAAGGGTACTTAGGGGTGCTTAAGGGTACTTAAGGGTACTGATGCATACTTAAGGGTACTTAGGGGTACTTAAGTGTACTTAAGCATACTTAAGGGTACTTAGGGGGTACTTAAGGGTGCTTAGGGGTACTTAACCATACTTAAAGGTACCTAGGGGTACTTAAGGGTAATTAAGGGTACTTATGCATACTTATGGGTACTTGTGTGTACTTAGCATACTTAAGGGTACATATATACTTATATATAAGCACTTACTTATATTTATACTTATATACTTATATATATGAGTACTTATATATACTTAAGCATACTTAAGGTTACTTATTCATACTTATGGGTACTTGTGTGTACTTAGGGGTACTTAAGGGTACTTAAGCATACTTAAGGGTACTTTGGGGGTACTTAAGGGTACTTATGCATACTTATGGGTACTTAAGGGTACTCAAGGGTACTTATGCATACTTAAGGGTATATATATACTTATATATAAGCATATATACTTATATACTTATATATAAGCACTTACTTATATTTATACTTATATACTTATATGTATATGAGTACTTATATATACTTCAGCATACTTATGGGTACTTATGCATACTTAAGTGTACTTATGAGTACTTGTGTGTACTTAGGGGTACTTAGGGTTACTTAAGGGTACTTAAGCATACTTAAGGGTACTTATGGGTACTTAAGCATACTTAAGGGTATATATAAGGACATATATAGGAGGGGTGGATTCAAGATGGCAGAGAAAAGACATTAAACACACAGAGCTCCTGACTCAATCACTCCCCAAAACAGCAACAAATCAAGCCCTGGAGTGGCAAAACCCACAAAAAGATGCCTGAGATTATTTTCCAGATTAAAGGGGGCCATACGGGGCTGCAAGCAGAGTCCAACCCCACAATCCGGTAACAAAGAATCCAGACACGAGGCACAAGAGGAACTTAGTTGTCTTCTACAACTAAGCTTACTGTCAGGTGAGAGGGCTGAACAGCTGACCAGGGCTGAAAGTGCAGGGGTGTCTGTGGAACGTAAGGAGGAATGCAGCTATCGCACCCCAGCAGGGAACCAGGAGGGAGGCCCAGATGGGGGAGGAGCACAGGTTCCTCAAAGCTAAGAACCACACCAGCTGGCTGGTTAACTAGCAAATAAGCTTGAGGTTACCTTCAGACCAGAGAACAGGCCAAGTGAGAGAAAAACCTTCCCTCCTTCAAACTGAAACACCTGGGTCCCTCTGAAGCTTGGTACAGTGTAGCTTGGAAGTAGGGCCCCACAGTCAAGTAAATAATAGCAAGATGAGCAAACAAAGAAAGTTGAGAATAATAGAATAATAGAAAGTTTCTTTAGCAACAAGGAAGATCAAGGTGCACCCTCAGAAGACGATCACACTCTAAATAACAGAGAAATGTGTAGAGAGGAATCTGACCTGGTACCAGGTGACAGAAGGCTCTCAGGAGGAACCTAACACAAAGATTTCCCCCAGAATCTGATTTTATTGTATTTCTAATAACCCTCAGATGTCAACCTACCCAAAGTAAATAAGATGAATGAACAAGAAATAATACAGCCACAGCCACAGCAGCAGCTTTGAGAGCTCTCAGCCCAGAAATGGTGAGGTGAGGGTGAGGGGTCAGACAATTGATCAGAAAAGGATAACAGGGACTCCTTTGCCCTTACAGAGTTCTGAGTCACAATTCCAAGCCCAAGAATAGCACTAGGAGCCCTGGTTGTAGTTACAGGAAAAAGAGAATGCTAGTATTTGTCCTGCAATGACAGAGATGAAAAAAAAGGTGACTGCCTTCAAGGAGCTCTTGGTGTAGTAGGGGGGGTAACATCCACACTGAAAATGCCCCCAAAATTGATGCTTAACAGATAAACGGGGGCAGAGGGCAGCTAGGTGGCACAGTGGATGAAGCACCAGCCCTGAAGTCAGGAGGACCCGAATTCAAACCCAGCCTCAGAAACTTGATGCTTACTAGCTGTGTTACCCTGGGCAAGTCACTTAACCCCAATTGCCTCACCAAAAACAAACAAAAAATAAAATATAAAAAATAAAATAAAAATAAACTAGTCAGTTGTCATATCAGCCCAGCTGTTTGTGTGCAGGAAGCCATTAGCTAGTTAGAACAAATGTGAACATCAATACCAAACTGGAAGGAATGACAGAGCCCAGAAGAAAACACTGTGGGGAACTATTAGAGTTATTAGAGTTCTTACTTGACCTGTCAAAATAAAGTATTGGCACAAAAATTTGGATAAGGGGAGAAAGCCTGATGATTATTGAATCTTATTTGATTTTAATTGTTGTAAAGCAACAAAGAAGAGCCCAGAAACCATCTCAGCCAGCAAACACTTGATCTTCTTACCACACAGGGGAACACAGCAAAACCTATTTGGAACATTTGCATAAAGTTATGGTACATGATGGGAAAGAATAAGCAGTGTCACTTCATAAGACAGTGAAGAGAGGTAGAGGGAAAAAGGAAGCTTAGTGTGTCTCAACTAAGCCAGGCAATCCCAAAAATGTTTATAAATTTTCAGGAAGGCAACAAATCAATGCAAAATTCAGTTTAATGTTTTTTTTTTTAATTCAATTAGCATTCATTAAATATATACTGTGTGTTAGGCACTGTCCTAGCCACTGGGGAGAAAAAGATTAAAAAAAAATCTCTGCCCTCAGGGGACTTACATAGTTTACCAACATTTAACTCAATCAACAAACATTTATTAAGAGCCTGTTATGTGCCAGGCACTGTGCTAAGCCCTAGGGAAACAAAAAGAGGAAAACTTAATACCTTCCTTCAAGGAGCCTACACTCTAGTGGGGGTGACAACAATGTAGACAAATCTATACAAAGCAAGCTATGTATCCTACAAGATATGTAGGAAATAACAGAGAGAAGGCACTGGGATTAAGAGGGGTTAGGGAAGGGTTACTATAGGTGGCATTTTAGTTGGGATTTAAAGGAAACCAGGGATGTAAGTAGTCAGAGAAGGAAGAGCCTTCTAGGTAAGATGCCCAGAGTGAAAAGATGGAGGAACAGCCAGGAGGCTAGCATCACTGGATTGAAGAGTACATGTTGGAGGACTGGAAAAGTAGAAGGGGGCTAAATTATGAAGGGTGGTGAATGCCTAACAGAGCTTTTTGCATTTGCTTCTGGGGGCAATAGGAAGCCACTGGACTTTAGTGAGTATGTGTCTGGGAAGTGATATGATTAGACCTGCATTTTATTTTATTGCATTTTTTTGTTTGTTTGTTTGGTTTGGTTTGGTTTTTTGTGGGGCAATGAGGGTTAAAGTGACTTGCCCAAGGTCACAAACTAGTAAGTGTCAAGTGTCTGAGGCCAGATTTGAACTCAGGTGCTCCTGAATTCAGGGCCGGTGCTCTATCCACTGCACCACCTAGCTTCCCAGTCTCTCATTTATTTTAATTTTTTAAAAGAAAGTGGAATGGCATTTAAGAAAGATGAAGGTGAGACAGGCGATTGGGCCAGACCAAGGACACAATAAAGAAATCAGTGCTGGAAGTGATCGTTTTGGAAGCCCTGAGGGGTCGAATTTTGAAATGTCTGAGAGCAGAGAAGAAACTAGATGACTAGGAAAAACATTATTACCAAAAAAAAAAAATGGCAACTAAGAGGACAAGTGGTCATCAATGTGCTTTCTCATTTCTATAAGACATTTATGATGATTTATCTACAGATAAATAATAATAAATAATAATAAGAGGCATTATAGCTTAGCTGGTAGAGAGCTTCCCTGGGTTCAAGTGCTGGGTTTGAATATCATCTCTGCTGCTTACATATGTGACCTTGGGCAAGTCAGTTAGTCCTTCAGTGCCCCAGGTTAGGGTTTCTTAAACTTTTTCCACTCCCAACCCCTTTTCACCTAATAAATATTTCTGTGACCCTGGGTATCTAGGTATATAAAAATAGGTATATGTAACCTTTTACTGTTACCAAATTTTTCATGACCCCCATATTCAGTTATGCAACCCAATATGGGTTGTGATGAACAGTTTAAGAAGCAAGGCTCAGGGGCAGCCTTAGAGCCCCTCTGGGATGTGTTTGCTCCTGACTCACATCAGCAAAGGTCCTGACTATGGACCTAACATGCAAACCCTTTCCCTAGAGTATTTGATAAGTGGATGTTGAGTGTATTCATGTAGACTCTGAGATGTCCAAGCTTGCAACATAGACAAATGTGACCTACTTATCTGAGCTAAAAAAAATCTTA
Source organism: Dromiciops gliroides (assembly GCF_019393635.1). Taxonomy (NCBI): domain Eukaryota; kingdom Metazoa; phylum Chordata; class Mammalia; order Microbiotheria; family Microbiotheriidae; genus Dromiciops; species Dromiciops gliroides. Next base: position 97,527,481 of record NC_057862.1, read on the forward strand.
TTTCTCTAGTTTCCTTATTCAAGTAAAATAGGAGGAGGAGGAAGATGTATGGGGTGTAACTTCTGGTATGAGAGCTAACTAAACTAAACACTTTTTCAAAGTGTTTCACCCAACTCTCATCTGTAGCTCCAAGAAACTGTAGCATGTGCAGCATCCACATTCAGGTAAACCATCTGGACAGATGGGCTAAACCAGGTTGAAGGTAAATGACATGCCTCAAACTTGTCAGTGAATTAGAGGAATGTCTACCTCAAGCAGAATAGCAAATGGCAAAATAGGAGGGATGAAAGCAATTTGTTCCAACAGTCATAATGGAGGCTGAAACAGGCACTATGGAATGCTTAGAGCTTGATGAGACATCAAAAATTCCAAGGTCATTCACTGCATCCTGGACCATCACCAGTCACCTTAACTTTGGTTAAGTGGACTTCAATAACTTCAAGTGGACTTTGGCCAGTGGACTTCAATAACTCTAGAAGAGTGAGGCTCACAACTTTGCACAATTCTGCCTCACTTAAATCCAAATCACACTTAAGTCAAAACAACACCCCACGATGTCAACAAAAGAGGAATTAATGAGTCTTGTGAAGAAAGACTAAAAGATATGTGATTAGTTTTCATGGCTGAAAGATGAATTGCAATGTGTTTACCTATAGTTTTAACAAAATATCACATATAACATGTATGTTCCTCCTTCACAATCAGAGATGGTGATAGTGGAAGGGATCTATGTAGGTAACTGCCTACAAATATCAGAGGAAACAGAAGTAACTGTGATTTTAACTTCAAGATCTATCTTGCTTCAATCTAAGAAAAATTTGACACATTTTATCCATTTATGAAGGAAATTGATGTTAAAGAATAAATCTGTTTAAGATGTAGACAAACAAGTTATTCAGAATGGAATAGGCTTTGTTTCAAACTAATGTTAGCACAGTAGAATAGGAAGGGTAGTAAGTCCTCCAAGACAAAGGCAAGCAAGGAGAAGAACTGTTTCACTAGATGAGGGCACAATTATTTCCATCTTCACTGAAGCTTCATTCAGCCAGAATATTTAAGCAGCAAAAGCAGCAATAAAAGGACTCATGTTGTGGAGAATAGCCCCTACCATTATGTAAGGATAGATTATTTCCATGCAAAATAAAGAGGCAGTTAAGACTCTTAAGGCTGTTGACTATGGAAAGATTGTTGGATTTGAAATCAGAAGACATGGGTTTGAATACTGGCTATGCTACTTACTACCCATCTTTCCTTGGACAAGTCACTTAACATCCTTGTGCCTCAGTTTCCTTAGCTGAAAAATTAGCTTCAAAGATCCCTTGTAGCTGTAAATGTATTATTCTATGAACTCTGGTCGTCTTGGGTTGCTGAATTCATGTCCTTTGTAAAGACTAAATGTGTTCTGCTGGAAAGGAAGCCAGGAGTGTGAGAAATCAGCTACAGTTGGCACTATTCTGGAGTAAATTTATGATACCAGTTTGCCTTCAAATTTAGCAGAAATCTGCTTAATCCTGATACTAATCCTTCCACTGGGGTGTACACGTCCCATAGGAGCTAAGGACAGGACATCTAGTTTCAGAATGGGCCAGTGTGCTTCCCCATGAAATTTAAACTTTCCTCTTAGGATGTTTACTTGGAAACAAGATAGTTTGTGTCATTTTGGTCTGTCTTTTCCACAGTTTTGGAGCCTAACCAGTCAATCACACACAATGTGACTGAGTTTGTCCTCCTGGGTTTTCCTGGTCACAGGGAAATGCAGAATCTCCTTGATCTTAGTGGTATACATCCTGACTTTGTTGGGGAATGGAGCCATTGTCTGTGCAGTGAAGTGGGACAGGCAGCTCCACACACCCATGTACATCCTCTTGGGGAACTTTGCTTTCCTTGAAATATGGTATGTGTCTTCTACTGTTCCCAACATGTTGGCCAACTTCCTATCTGAGACCAAAACCATCTCCTTCTCTGGCTGCTTCTTCCAGTTCTACTTCTTTTTCTCCCTGGGTACTACAGAGTGTTTCTTCCTATCAGTCATGGCATATGGTCGGTACCTAGCCATCTGCCGACCACTACACTACCCCACCATCATGACAGGGAGGTTCTGTGCCACCCTGATATCTGCCTGTTGGGTGAGTGGATTCCTTTGTTACCCAGTTCCCATTGCTCTTATATCCCAGTTGTTATATCCACAGAAGTGTGGCCCTAACATCATTGATCACTTTGTCTGTGACCCAGGCCCATTATTCGCACTCATCTGCTACACCTTCAACTCCATGATTATCTTTGGACCATTCCTCTCCATCCTTGGATCCTACACCCTGGTCCTCAGAGCTGTTTTGCATGTTCCCTCTGGTGCTGGCCTTCTCCACATGTAGATCCCATCTGGTGGTTGTGTCTCTATTCTATGGCACCCTCATGGTCAATGAATTTGACTTCATAATTGGCAAAATCCAGAACGCATAATTAAAGAGAGTGTTAATGAATGTCCTGAAAATGAAAATGAAAGAGTGATGACAAAGAGCCACCATGTTTTCATCAAGAACATTCCATGCCAAACAAACCTTAAACCTTTTTTTTTTTTTGGCAAGGTGACCAAATGTGTACATTAGGGGAACGTTGTAGAAATAGTTTACTTAGATTTTAGCAAAACACTTGATAACATCTATCTTATTCTAATGGGAAGGATAAAGAGACATGAGCTAGATCAAAGCTTCTTAAACTGTGAGTCCTGATCCCACATGGGGTCATGTAACTAAATGTGGAAGCTTCAGAAAAATTTGGCAACAGTAGAAGATTATGTATACCTATTTTATAGGTATACCCTGTACATCTCCTTCCCTATCCCCTAAACCTTCTCTTCAGCTCTTCCTTATTACTGTCAAGGATATGATCATCCTTTTAGTTACCCAGTTTGAAACTTCATTGTCATTGTTGACTCCTTATTCCTGTATACACATGTAAACATTTCCCTGGGCAAAAAGGGGTCTCAAGTGGAAAAAGTTTAAGAAGCCCTGGGCTAGGTAATAGGATGTGAGTGTGTATGCGTGTGTATATACAGATAAATATAAACACATATGTATACATACAAATGCATAGATATTTATGTGTTTGTTTGGATGGATGTTTATTTATTTGGAACTGATTGAATGGCCAAACTGAAAGTATAGTCACTAATGATTGGATGTCAGTTTGGAAGGTTTCCAGTGGAATACTTCAGGGATTTTTCCTTGATGCTATATTGGTTAACATTTATACCAGATACTAGATGAAGACATAGATGGTATGTTTATCAAATATTTTAGTGATATGAAGTGGGAAGACAGAGTCTGGATTCAAGAAGATCTAAATATGATAAATTATTGGATTCAATCTAATAAGATGAAATTTAATAAAAACTTAAATTAAGTGTTACAATTAGGTTAAAAACAAACTTCATATGTAAAAGATTGGGAGTAGAAATGGCTAAGGAGAAGTTTTTCTTAAAAAAGATCTTGGGGTTTTAGTAGATTGCAAACTCAGTTCGAGTCAACATAGTAGCTGGGAAAATGAGTCTATGATACAGAATAAGAAAGTTATATATAATCCCTTTGTAGCCTGTCCTTGTCAGAATCACAAGGAGTATTATGTTCATTAAAAATATATTCTATTATGGCTTTTTTCCCTTACTTTAGTGATTTGATAATCTTCCCCAAGATTTAACAGTCCTTTCTTCTAAAAAAACCACAATTAAGTAAACAGATCAATAGACTGGCCATAATCTGACAACCAATATAATATCTTCTTCTTTTAGTCCCCTATCTTTCCACTACTGTGAGGATGGAGATAGATTTCTTTATCTGTTTTCCTTGTCCTTCATTGATTTCTTAATCCATGGAATAATCCTCTACTACTTTGATTGACTCTTCTTGGAATTTAAAGGTTGGTTGTTTTTTTCCCTTCCTGTCTGCATTCTTTGATGTTGGAGTTTTAAAATTTGACCACTATGTTTCTCAGTTACCTATACTTGGAATTTCTTTAGGTTGTGCTCTATGGATTCTGTAGGTCTAAATTTTGTTGCTTGATTCTAATATTTCTTGACAATTTTTCTTTATGATTTCTTGGGGCATAGTATTTAGGTTTTACTTTTCCCGGTGTTTTCTTGGAAGATACGTAATCCTTAGATTATTATTTTTTTTTTTTTGCATAGAACTCTCACGATTCTTTCAGTCACAGAATTTTGCTTTTTTTCTTACTCCATTATTTTTCCTTCTGCCTAAGAATTTTTACATTCTCCTTTTTTAAAGAGGATCTACTGATATACAGTCCCACCTTTTTTCTTTTTTTTTTTCTTTCTTTTTTTTTTTTTTTAGTGAGACAATTGGGGTTAAGTGACTTGCCCAGAGTCACACAGCTAGTAAGTGTTAAATGACTGAGGCTGGATTTGAACTCAGGTACTCCTGACTCCAGGGCCAGTGCTTTATCCACTGCGCCACCTAGCTGCAAAAAAAGGTGGGGACCTTTTTCCTAAATTCTTTAGTTTTTTACTATACATTCTGATCTCTTTCTTAAGAGCTCTAATTTCTATCTTATTTTGTAGATATTTCCATGTTTTTATTTTATTCTAAACCACCATTAGTTCTTGGAGTTACTCTATTGTTAATCAGGAGGTCTTGATGAACTTGTATTATTTTCATCTTTCTCAGAAAATTTTTTTCCATAAAAGTATTTTATTATTTTCCAGTTACATGTAGAGATTGTTTTCAACATTTTTTTTAATAAGATTTCTAGTTTCAAATTTTTCTCCCTCCCTCCCCTCCCTCCCCTCTCCCCAAGACAGCAAGTAATCTGATATAGGTTATATATGTACAATCACATTGAACATATTTCTGCATTAGTCATGCTGTGAAAGAAGAATCAGAACAAAAAGGGAAAATATCAAAAAAGAAAAACAACAACAAAAACAATAGAAATAGTATGTTTCAATCTGCATCTAGATTCCACAGTTGTTGTTTTTTTTCTGGATTTGGAGAGCATTTTCCATCATGAGTCCCTTGGAACTATCAAGTTGTTGATACTGTGTACAATGTTCTGGTTCTGTCTCAGAAAATTTTTGACTCAGTTTTCTTTGTTATAAAGATCCTGTCCACTGACTTGGGTCTTTTCCCTTTTAAGTCAACTTTTATCTGTCTTTATTAGTAACTTCTTATTGCCAATATTTTCCTTGCTGAATGCCTAGCATTTTTATTCCTTTTTCCCCCCAATCCTGGATTCCTATTCTCTGTTCTCTGGGATCACCAACGTTGAATGAGATCTATTTCCCTCAGAAGGTAAGGGTGACCACTTGGAACACTCTTTTAAGGAAAATCCAAGTAATCTCTGCAGTCCTTTCCTTTTTGTTTCTTCCTGTTTTCCCCTTTCTTTCAGTCTTCTCTTTCTGTGCCTCCCTCCCCCCAACTAATGCTGAAATAATTCTTTATTGGAAAAATCTGATGGGTTCAAATTGTTTTAGAACCAACATCACTTAAATATGGGAACTAATCCATTTGGAAAATAGTTGTTTAGAAAAATTCAGTTTAGAATTGGATCTGATGGGAATAACTTCCTAATATTGGGGGACGTTATCCAATGGGAAGCATACTTTAGCATGTGGATCTGTGCATTATCTTCCTCTGATGGAACCATGTCCATACTTTTCAAGAACCTATGGTTCATATACGTACACTGAACTGTTTATGTGTGAATTGATAATTAAGTTCACAATTTTTTAAAAATCAAATTTTTAACAAAAAAGAACCAATGGTTTCATTGGCATAGATACTTAAAAAGAAAGATTCAGCACAAAACTCCTCACCCACAATCTTTGGAATACGTTGGAAGACCTTGGTATAGGCAGAAATAAAGATTTATCATGTAATATCTAGTTTACTTGGTGATGAGTTCTTCTGAATTTTGGTTTGTCAATTTAGACCTGAAAGTGACTTTAGATGCCATTTAATCTGTCTAACCCCATCCCTTTATTTTTATAGATGTTGAAACTGTGGTCAGGGGCAAAGCTTGGAACCTAGGAGATTTGACTATAAATCCAGGGCACTATCTTGTAGTATAAGGCCCACACTGTTTCCCTTTAGTAAGGCAGTCTTCAAACGACAGAGTTGGTGGTTAATGTTCAAAGCCTTCACAGTTGAGAAAGAGTTTTCACAGCTTGTTCTCTATAGAAACAAGCATTTGGGGTCTGTTGGGTTTAGGGTTTATATTGCCCTCTAGTGACAGGTACCCTGAAATGCCGGACCCCCAGGGCTGTCAAAAATAAAATGGAAAAGTTGAGTTTGTGAATTGTCTCTTATTACCAAAGGAAAAGGTACCTACCAACTTTGACAACTCAGGCCTATGAATTACATGATGAACACGGGTAGTGCCTGCTGTGTAAAGCACAATCATCCTCTGGGATATATAAAGAATCATAACGTGTCTTCAATGAGTTTGCTAGGAAGAAAAGTAGAGTGTCCAGGCCTTTGACGACCTTTCCTGCTATTAAGATATGTCTCATCTTCTAATACTGAGGATCCTGCCTCAGTTTCCCCTAAATTGCCTCCTTCCAACCTAGGGCCAAGTACCCTAGGTCATCAGTCACATTTTGCCTCTTCTAAAGGTCATCTCTGAAGGGAGAGAATAATGCTTTCTCTGGGATCAAGGTTGGAAACCCAAAAGACGGCTTGATTTCTTCTGTCAGATTAAGGATCCAGGTCAGGGAGAGGGTTATCCTGAAGATTCTCGAGTGTAGATGCTAGGAAAGACCCAGGTTAAAAGGTCTCGGGCCCCTCCGCCACTTTGGGACAGGTTGGCTTTGGGATTTACAGAAAATACGACCCACACTGCACCAGAGTCCGTGGGGTGAGCCACCTCTCTCCTCCTATCCGACCCCTCCCCCACCCCGGGGTCCCAGAGGTAAGCGCTGCTGTATGTGAGCCCTGCTCACATGGAGGGAGCTGGTGGGCGTACGCAGGTGTCCAGGCCAGGACGAGCCAGAGAAGGAAAAAGGAGTGGGAGACACAGACACACACACTCACACAGACAGAGTGGGGGAAGCGCGGACCCGCCCAGCTCCGGACGCTCCTTGTTAGCATTGGCTACGGCCACCGCCTCCCGCCCGACCCGAGCCTGTTGTTGCACGATGTGTACATGGAGCTGCTTCCTCTCCCCCTGACTACTGCTTTGCTCAGGGAACCGCTGCGCCCAGGTATCCCAGCTCCTGCGGCTCACCCAGATCCCGGCACTCTGCCTGGTGGTCCACGCCAGGTGCCGCGCCAGCCCCGCTGCCGCAGGGGCTGCCTGGGGTGCCTACTACTGGAAGACTTGGTCGCCTGAGGGGGTGTGGTGGTGGTGGTGGTGGTGGTGGTGGTGTGTGTGTGTGTGTGTGTGTGTGTGTGTGTGTGCACGCGTGTGTGCATTTCGAGTATTTGCCCCCCACCCCACCCCCCTCACCCCACCACACACTCTCCTTTGCTTCCTCTGCCTTTCTGCCTCTGGCTCCTGCCGAGTGAACCATGTCTGCGAGAGGTGAGTCTGTGCAAGGGAAGGAGACCACTGCACCCTGCCCAGTGAGGGTTTGGAGCCTCAGAGGCTCAGTGCCGGGCGGGGGAGGGGAGGACCAACAGGGCAGGTGCACAAGGATTTACTTGCGGCCAGACGTACCTTGAAGGCCCCTTACCCTGCCCGAAACTTTGGCAGTCGAAATTCAGGGTTCTGGACTGACAGGGAAGCCGTCCCCCTTGACCTTGAGCCCAGGACGTCTGGGCGAACCCTCCGGGCCAAGGTCGGTGTACGGTTCAACTGTGTAACCTGCCGGCCAGGGCGGAGGTGTGGGGAATGGGGGATGGGTTTACTGCTGCGTGATTCACTCAGGAGCTGCCCGAAGGTTGGCCGGCAGGGGGGAAGAGATTTTTTTTCCCTCCCTTCTTGTTACCATTTTGCTGGGTGATGGAAAGAATCCAGGGCTCGATGCAGCAAGATTTAAAGCTGCAGTATGTGCCTCCCATCCCATTCCCTTTTTCCTCTTTTTCCAAGTAAATTTCCCGTTTGGGTTTCTCTTTCCGTTTTTTCCCTTCTTCCTGCACTCACTTCTTTCTGGAATGAAGGTAGTCACTGCGGGTGGAATTAGATACAAGGGAAAGAAATCAGCATTAGCATTCCTCTGCTTTTCAGCAAGGGCAAAATGACTGTATTTCTTGCCATCTGGAGCCAGAGATGATGCTGGGTAGAGTGGGTTAGTCATAGCTCAGTGGCTGTTACTATGAGTGAAATATTAAAGAGATCAAGTAATTCTGCAGCTTGTGAGCAGTTGTAATGAAGTGGTTTGGTTATTTTGTCATAATCACTTAAGGAAAATATCGATTATTTTTAGAAAGTGGGTTTGAAAAATGCTTCTATGTATAAGTGTTTCTTCCTCAGTCGCGATGGATTGGACTTGTACAAGATTTAAAGAACCTAAACTTTATTCCTACTTTGGGGAAAAATAACTTCAGTGCTGTTTCAGAGTTCATTCCAGGTCATGTAGTAGATTAAGAGACCCCCATTCTAATTTAAGGGCAAAAGATTTCACCTCCCATTTCTATAGTGGCATTGATTCTTTGGGCCACTTCAGTTTTGTGTTATTTGGTTACAATACATTTGAGGTGAAGGAAGCACAGAATTTGGACACTAGGAAAAATGACTAGGATTCATGTGCTTTGTAGACTGTGTGGTGGGTGTGGATGATGTTGGGAATCTTCAGGGGTTTTTGTATGCCTTTAGGAAATCAGTTCCAATGATCCCATGTATGTAGAAAGAAAATGTAAATAGTATAGTAAAGACCTGAATATAGTGGCCTTGACACCCACATGGAGACTTCTAACAGTGGAGGGCATATAAAATGTCTAATGCCCACATGTACTTTTTCTAAGGACAGAAGTACTTGTGATGCTTTCTTTGCCTTCCCCATGATCCTTAGTACATGGAAAGATGAACCCTGTTTGGGTTGAAGGAAGAGAGTTGTATTAGGGAATGCATGGGAGTACAAGCATGGGCTCAAGAAGCTTCAAGTTGTTTGGATTAGCTTCACCCCACCACTCATATGAGTATGAAGTTCTGAGGATTTTTCCAAAAATAATAATCCCTTTATCAACTCAATGGAGTTGTACCCTGCCTGGGTTAGGGCTGGGAACTTACACCCACTATGGACTAGAAAAGAGCATTATGATTTTGAGGAAAGGCCATAGTTATTTCAACCCCGTAGACTCTATAGGGTTTACACCTAGTAAGGATTTTAGACGTCATCTAATCCTAGCTCCTCGTGTTATATAGGTGAGGAAACTGAGGCTCGAAGAACCTCAAGACTTAATTTGCCCAAGATCACCTGGGAAATAAAGTAGACTTACCACTTGTTAAAGGCTTATTATATTTAGAATGTTCTTAGTGATCATTTAGTAATGGCATATAATTGGCGGTGGGAAGTGGGAAGCACCTCTAACCCTATTATTGAATTGGTTCTTTGCAGCTGCTTCTCTTTCTGTTTCGTTGTCTGGTACTAGTAGTTTCTTAGCTCCAAACACAATTTCATTTACTAAGATTTACCAAGTAGATTAGCCTATAAACCAGATGAAATAAAGACAGGGCCTTGGGTGTGGCAGATTTTCATCTACAGGAGAGAGTATGCACTAGCTAAGTGGTTTTGCACAGAGAGCCCTTCATGAGTCTACTAGCTTTGAACAAAGACGAGCTTTTTTTTTCCCAGTTGGGGGTTGGGGGGAGGGAGGACCAGGTGAGCAAGTATGTGCAGAAAAGTGCAAATCCATTGTTATTAATGAAAAACTTCAAAGAACACGGATGTTGACTCAGAGGAGCTATCTTTGTGTTGAACAATAGCAATCCTTACCCCTCCTCATAAAAAAAAAAAGCTATAGTTAAGATCTGGTATTTACTCCCTGTTCACACTTAGTAGCACTGAGGTCAGGAAGATAGATCTCTAAGTTTCCTTTCAGTTTTGAAATTCTTGATCAAGGAAAATAAAGCTTTCCTTTATATTTCGGTTCTAGATGCACTTTACATATATTTACATATATTCTTTCATCTGATCTTCATGATGATCCTCTGTCAATTATTATTATTTATTATTATCCTAATTTTAGAGAGGAAAGGGGATCAGAGAGATTGATCAATTTGCACAGGATAACACAACTAGCAAGCAGTAATGCCATACCTTCAACCCAGCCCAGACTCTAAATCCTGTGTTCATAACCTGTGTTCATAATCCTGTGTTCTAAACCCTGTGCTAGGTTTGAGGATAGAGGAGATGGTGTGCATGTAGGTTCATCTTTGATGTATGAATGCAGGACAGGGACATTTGTATGTTTTCCCATGATGTTGGGCATTACATCACACATTACACATATTGTTATTCTGTCATTTCAGTCATGTATAATTCTTTGTGATCCCATTTGGGGTTTTCTTGGTCAAGAAACTGGAGTGGTTTGCCATTTCCTTCTCCAGTTCATTTTACATATAGGAAAACTGAGGCAGACAGGGCTAAATGACTTGCCCAGGTCACACAACTAGTAAGTATCTGAGGCCAGATTTCAATTCAGATATTCCTGACTCCAGGCCTGGCACTCTATTCACTGCTCCACCTACCTGCTCACATATTACACATGGTACATGCTTAGAAAGTAATGGTTAATTGGTTGATAGAGAGATTTACTTTCCATCCTTCTTTCTTCTCCTACTTTGTACTCAGCATAGGGTAATGGAACTAAGACTGGCTCTAACTCCAATTACTTGGTCTCTCTTTAAGTCTTAATCAAGGCAATTGAAAACTGATCATAATAGTAATAATTGACATCCATATGGTGGTTTGCAGAGCACCCTGCATTCATTATCTCATTTGATCTACACGACATCTTTGCGATCTAGGTTGGATGATAACAGTTAGCTAGGGTTTATTAACCACCTGTTTTGTGTTTGGCATTGTGGTAGCTGCTGGAGATAGAGGCAAAAGTGAAAAACAGTACCTATTCCCAAGGAGTTTCTATTATGCTGGTGATGCAATATGTAAATGCAAGATAATTTGAGGAAGGAAAGAAAAATAAAGAGTGGGGCTAGAGCACATGAGCTGAGTCTTGAAAAAAGGTAGAGATTATAAGACATGGAAGTGAGGAAACGGTACATTCTAGCTAAGTATGGCAGACAGGCAGTGCAAAATAAGGGAGGTGGGAGATGGAATGTTGGGTTCTGAGAAGAGCAAGTAAGTCAGTTTGGCTCAACAATAACAGATGTTGTGGTCCTCATTTTACATAAGAGAAAACTTAGGTTCAGAGTTCTCAAGCAACTTCTCTAGTCACACAATTAGTAAATGAAACTTGAAACTTCCTCTCTCAGTCAATAAATAATTATTAAGCACTTGTTATCTATCACAAATAAAACTAAAAGTCTCATCTCAAGAAACTCACAGTCTAATGGGGGAGTAAATATGGAAACAGTTATATGTACAAACATTTAGGCACAAACACACACATATAAATACATATACACACATATATACACAAAATAAATTGGATATGATCAACACAGGAAAGGATATATTATTAAAAGGAATTGGGAAAGCATTTTTTCAGAAGGTAGGATTGTATCTGGGAGTTGAGGGAAGCCAGGAGGCAGAGAGAATTCCAGGGATGGGAGACAGCCAATGAAAATGTCCAGAGTTGAGAGATGGAATGTCTTCTAAAAAGAATGGCAATAGAGGCAGCTAGGTAGCGCAGTGGATAGAACACCGGCCCTGGATTCAGGAGGACCTGAGTTCAAATCCGGCCTCAGTTACTTAATACTTACTAGCTGTGTGACCCTGGGCAAGTCACTTAACCCCAATTGCCTCAGAAAAAAAAAAAAACAAAAAACAAAACAAAAAAACCTCCAAAAGTATGACAATAAGGCCAGGGTCATTGGATTACAGAGTATGTAAGGTGTAAGAAGACTGAAAAGATGGTAGTGGTGGTGGTGTTGCTAAACCGAATTGTGCAGGGCTTTAAATGCAAAACAGAAGATTTTATATTTATATTTAATATACTTATATTTAATTTAATTTATATTTAATTTAATAGGGAAGCAATAAATTTATTAAATGGAGAGTGGGGATGACCTGGTCAGATATATGCTTTAGGAAAATCAATTTGACTACTGAGAGGATTGTAGAGTGGAGAGACTTGAGACAGGCAGACCAACCAGCCTACTATTGAAATAGTCCAGATATATTGATATTAGATATTAGATATTGAAGATCTGCACTTGGGTGATGGCAATGTCAGAAGAGAGAAGATGAAATTTATGGGAGTTGACAACAGATCAGATATTGGGGGAAGGTGAGAGAAAGTAAGGAGTGAAGGATGACACTAGGTTACAAGCCTGTGTGTCTGAGAGGATGGTGGTACCTTCAACAATACTAGGAAGGGACAGCTAGGTGGCACAGTGGATAAAACGCTGGCCCTGGATTCAGGAGTACCTGAGTTCAAATCCAGCTTCAGACACTTGACACTTACTAGCTGTGTGACCCTGGGCAAGTCACTTAACCCCCATTGCCCTGCCAAAAAAACAAAAACAACAATAATAGGAAATTTAAGAAGAGGGAAAAGTTTGTGGAGAAAGATGAGTTCACTTTTAGACATATTGAGTTTAAGATGTCTATGGGAAATCCAGTTTGAGATATCTAATGGGTAATTGTAGATGCAAGACTAGAGGTTAGGAGAGAATTTAGGACTAGATATGTAGATTTGAGAAACCTTACCATAGAGATGATAATTGAATTCATGATAGCTGATGAGATCATCAAGTGAAATAGTATAGAAGGAGAAGAGGACTCAGGACAGAACCCAAGGGGACACCCACATTTAGCTCATTCATTGTTTGTTAGTTGTTGGTCCTTCAATCTTGACTTGTAAATTATTGGATTTAAGTGAGGGAAGGCTGTGCAGCGTCATCAACCTCATTCTCTCCTCTAGAGCCATCTAGGTCCAGTGGCAAAGTGTAGATCAGGATTACTGGAGATGGCCCTGGGTGCAGTGGGAGACCTTGGCTTTTTAAGCTAAAATCTTTCCCAGGTCTGAATTTGACTCAGGAAATTCAATGATTAAGGTTACATAAGAAATGAGGCTCTTTTACCTGGTCAAAAATACCAAAAAACCCGAAATCAATCTGGGAGGGGAAGACCCTCAGAGTTTCTGGCAAAAACAGAAACAATTTACACTCACTCTGAGCCATCAAAACCCAAACAATGACTAAGTGAGGCTAGGGCTAGGACCTTTCATGGCCCATCGATGAGAGCCAGAGTGATTTGGGTTTAAGGCATGGTCCTTAAAAAAGAAATCTAACCTGTAAACCCCAAGATATATTGCAAGGTTTCAGTGATCAAAATTTGTATTCTTTTGGGCAGAGAGCTCTCAGGTAAGGGTATGATTCCCTATGTGGATAGAGGGAGAAGAGGGGAGAGAGGGAAAGAAAGAAGGAAGGAAAGAAGGAAGGAAGGAAGGAAGAGAGGGAGGAAGGGAGGAAGGAAGGAAGGGCATTGCCTAACTGGAACTAGCTAGTTGGGTCCCCAGTGGGGCAGCTACTATGACTCACAGATCATAGGCATGACCTGAAGGAAGATCAAGCAAAGGAATGAGTGGCAGCAGGAGATAAGTAGGAGAACACTCAGGAGAGAAATGTCTTAAAAACCTAGAAAGAAGAAATTATCAGAAGGGGGTGATCAATTAGCACCGTGAGCTGTGCAAAGTTTAAGAGAAGGACAAGGACTTTTTTAAAAAGGTCATTAGATTTGGGAATTAAGAAATCATTGGTAATTTTTGAGAGAGTAGTTTTGGTTGATGAGGTTGGAAGTCAGATTTAGAGAATTAAGAAGAAAGTGAAAAGGAAGTGGGGGCATCAATTCTAGATGGCCTTTTCAAGGAGTTAGACATAAAAGGGAGTCGATAGATGGGATAATAGCTAGTGGGATGGATAGATTCAGAGAGTTTATAGGCAGTTTAAAAGCAGCAAATAAGGAGTGAGTGAAGATAAGTGAGAAAGGGCAATCTGCTGAAGAACATGGATGGAACTGGATCTCTTGTGCTTACATGGGGGTTAACATTGGCCAGGGGAAGGTCACCTCTTTATGGGAGTCTCATGACTACTACATCATGCTCCCTCCCAATACAGTATACATCCCAGAAGTCATTTTCTTGTTGTGTGTAAAATAAATTCTTGTGTCAGTAATTCAGTCTGGCCAGCATTTATGAAGTAATCCTGTGCAAGGCTCTGGGGGTATGAAAACAAAAGTTTAAAACAGTCTTTTCCTTCAGGGAACATGCATTCTATAGGGGAATGGAACATGGAAACATAAGTAAATACAAGAATATTTGATAAGGGAGAGAACAGTAATAACCAAATCATCAGGAAAGGCATCTTGGGGCCAACTGGCAACTGAGATGAGTGGGGAAGGATTCTAAGAGGTCAAAGAGAGGAGGGAGTACATCCCATATATAGCCTGTTCCAAGGAACACATTAAGCAGAATGGATACTGAGTTTGGTCAAAGGGAGCTCTCCCTCTTCTGACCTCTAGCTCAAAGCATCTACTTCTTTGCCCTTTTAAGTAGGAGATAGAGGTGGGTTAGGCAGAGTAAGCACTTTCACTTCATTTGCCACTCAGGAGATCAGCCCTCACAAAATAAGTCTTAGTTTTTAATGACAAAAACAGATTTCAATTTAGGTATTCTGGTTTTGTGACTACATATACTGTATGTATGTTTATTTGTTCTAAGAGAATTTATGAAAAGTTTAGATGGAATGCACAATATTTTTGATATTATCAATTCTTTTCTGCTAGAAAGGCTTTCAGGTCATCTCTGATATAATAAATCTATTGCTTGTAGATTAATAAAATCTTGCTTGGGAAAGTAGGGATTTGAATAAATATTTGTTTTTCCTTTAAAATGTAGCTTCCTTTTAAACTAATTTAATACCTATACAACTATATGTAAGCAATACATATACATGTGTGTACATGTATATGTAAGCCTATACAAACATATGAATATGTCACTTCTATCATGTCAGCTTCTTCCTAGAGTCTTTTTCCCTTCAGGGACCTGGAGAGAATCTGGAACAACTTGACTTCTTTCTCAAAACTGAAAGCCAGAAGACCAGGATCTTTTGTTTGTTTGTTTTTGCAGGGCAATGAGGGTCAAGTGACTTGCCCAGGGTCACACAGCTTGACTGTCATGTGTCTGAGGCTGGATCTGAATTCAGGTCCTCCTGAATCCAAGGCCAGTGCTTTATCCACTGCACCACCTAGCTATACCCCAGGATCTTTTTGATATCTATATATCACCAATTATTTCCCTTATGCAGGTGTGGAGCATTACATAATTAATTTCAATCAATGAGGAGGTTCATTTACATCTCATGCAAATGGCCCTTTGAACCAAGGAATTACATATATGGCCTGTATATGTATGCTAAAGGCAGCTAGGTGGCACAGGGAAGAGAGTAAGAAAATATGAGTTCAAATCTAATCTCTGAAACATACTATCTGTGTGACCTTGGACAAGTCACTTAATCACTCTCTGCCTCAGTTTCCTCAGCTGCAAAATGGGGATGATAATAATAGCATCTACCTCCCAGCTCAAAATATACTTTACTTCCCCAAAGAGTTATCTTTTTATTTATATGCAAGGTGCTTTCTCTTAGATTGTCTAAGTCTTCAGCACTGAGAGTGATAGTATAATGAAACCATAAGTGTTGGGCTA